>NC_092862.1:29123156-29296287 GCF_032062135.1 Pyxicephalus adspersus
ATATATAATACTTTAACATTAAATCCTCCTCTACTTTATTTGATTTTTTTATTTAATTGAATATCTGTTTACTGGTGTACAAATCTAAAGGATTGTATCAATAAATGATTTTGGGATGTCCACCTGCAAAAAAAAAAAAACAAACAGCCATTTTTGACAGACTGCACAAATGCTAATTGCAAGTGAATTTCTATCACCTGTGCAATTAACTTTGAGCATATATAAGGGTGTTGTCTAACTTGCTTTTTCCCTTTGTCTTTTTTTCTTGGAGGGGCTGTTGTTTTGTGTGTTTTCATAATTATTCTATGTTGCTGCATTTCATACTTTGCTTACTCTTTAGCACAAATGCTGCTTTTGTTTTTGAAACTTTGAATGTTTCAATGTCCATTTTGCAATTTTGAAGTCAATGTTAATGCTATGTTGTTGTGTTTGCGGTCATATTGTTTGATTGCAAAATTCTGCCTTTATTACCACTTTGAAATGTTTGTCCTGCATAAATATTTTCTATTCAAGTTTTCCACCTTTGATAGGTCATAATTGTATATTGGTTTGGTAAGTGTTTTTTGAATGCAATATTTGTTTGGCCATTTTTGAACTATTTTGGCTTTACATGGAAGTGTGGGTTTACATGTGTTTTGTTTGTTCTCTTTAATTTTTTTGTCATGTAAATTTACTGGTGTGTGTGTTTTTTTTAATGTTTTTTAAATGTATTTTGACATACACACACAAGTGAAATCACTAAATGTTCCTTAATACATGTATATAACATGTTTGCCTATAATCCTTTAATAAAATATTTGTTTTCTCTAAAGCCAAACTAGAATGAAATTATAATCAGGTTACGAATGCTTGGTTCACATATTTTTTAGATGACATATTAGAAAGTGCTACTTAGTATAAATCCAGCTTGATAGAAATTAGTTTGCAGTGTTGCAACCAAAAGAAAAAGTATCAAAACAACAAGTGCAGCAAATGTAACTTCAAATGAAGCAAGATTGTGAGTGGAATGTAACATAAAAAAGTAGCACCTACACCTTATACAATGATGCAAACTGACCTGTAAAATGAACTGGAGATGCGCACAGAACAGGGCACAGGGTGTGCGCTAATCAATTGCTATCACCTCACCATTGAGTGGAACATCTCCTCCTGAATCGCGCAGCTGTAAATTTTTCACCTTAATTGGCGTATTCAAGATCTTTGCTCATTTTTGCAGGAAACTGGTAGGCGAGTTCACTAGAACTTGGCCCCGATTCGTGGGAATAGAACTTGCCAACCAGGGCATTTGAACGTGCGTCAAGCGTGCATGCATTTTATTGATAAATCTATGTCCATATGTCAGTGAAGATAGAGACTTTGTGTACTGTTGTAACATCCCTGGACTACTAGCCCATATGGGAGTACCAGAATACCGAGCAGTAGACTTGCGGCTTTTCATTTCCACTTTTGACAGTTCCACTTGAAGTTTGAAATCTGTTTTACAGTATAATGGCAGCTGCTATGCATCACTACCAATTGGTCACTCAACAAAACCTAAAGAAGAATATGAAAATATCAAAACGGTCTTCCAAAAGCTTTGCTGTCATGAACACCAATGGTCCATATATGTTGATATAAAAATGGTGAACATCCTACTCGGACAGTAAAGTGGATACACAACATACCCATGTTTCATCTGCTTGTGGGATAGTAGAGCAAAGCAGGATCGCTGGAAAAAAGTGACATGGCCTCCAAGGGGAAACATGAAAAAAGGTGCAGCAAGTATCATTACCAAGCCAATGGTTGACAAAGAAAAAAACCATTCTTCCTCTACTAAACATAAAGTTGGAATTAATGAAGCAATTTGTATATAGTGATTGCTTCAAATGCCTTTCATAGATTCTTCCCTGGATTGAGAACTGAAAATTAAAAACAGGAATCTTTGATGGTCCCCAGATTCTGAAACTGATTAATGATTCAAATTTCACAAGTTACATGACTGATACTGAAGCTGCTGCCTTGCGCAGCTATGTCATGGTTGTCAAGAACTTCTTGGGTAACCATAAAGCACAAAATTATGAGGAACTGGTACAAAAACTTGAAAAATATGGATGCTAATATGAGCATAAAGGTACACTATCTCCATAGCCATTTGTAAAAATTTCCAGAAAACCTTGGCTGAGCTCAGGTTTTTCAAAGCCATTATTTCTAATTTAGTCACTGGCAAGGTACCAATGGACTGGCGTAAGGCAAATGTGGTCCATATCTTCAAAAGTGGAGCAAAGTCATTACCAGGTGACTACAGACTGGTTAGTTTAACGTCCATAGTTGGAAAGGTCTTAGAGAGTTTGATAAAGAACCACATAGAGGAGTTTCTGCTAGAAAATAGTATTACAAGTGATAGCATGGCTTCAAGAAAGACCAAAGTTGTCAAAACGAATTTACTCTCTTTTTATGAGGAGAGTAAGTGAACAAGGTAGACAGTGGAATAGCAGTTGATATAGTGTACTTGGACTTTGCTAAAGCATTTGACACCGTACCCCACAGACGGTTAATATGCAAGTTAGGGTCAATAGGTTTAGAAAAGTCAATCTGTAAATGGATAGAGAACTGGTTTAAAGATTGCATCCAGAGAGTTGTAATTAATGATTCATACTCTGAATGGTCTAAGGTTATTAGTGGTGTACCCCAGGGTTCAGTGTTGGGACCTTTACTGTTTTTTTTATAAATGATATAGCGTTTGGAAATAAAAGTACCACTTCTGTGTTTGCAGATTACACCAAACTATGTAATGGAATTAAGTTCATACAGGATGTCTATAATCTACAAGCAGACCTGGATGTACTGTTTGATTGGGCAGCCAAGTGACAAATGACATTTAATATAGATAAATGTAAAATTATGCACTTGGGGGCTAACAACATGCATGCTTCATACTGTCTAGGGGGAATACATTTGGGGGAGTCAGAAATGGAAAATGATCTGGGGGTTCTGGTAGATCACAGACTTAATACCAGCATGCAATGCCAAGCTGCAATATCTAAAGCTGGTAAAGTACTTTCTTGTGATAAAAGAGGAATAGACTGCAGAGATGGAGACATAATCCGGCCCCTGTACAAAGCATTGGTCAGACCACATCTGGAATATGCAGTCCACATTTGGGCACCAGTTCACAAAAAGGACATGGAATGTGGTCCAGATAGGGAACTCTCTTCCCCATTATTCACTTTGAGATAATTACAAAGAACAAGAGGGCACTTGTTGTGTCTGGAAGAAAAGAAGTTTAAGCTCCTGATAAGGAAGGGATTATTCACTGTAAAGTCTGTGAAAATGTGGAATCAGCTCCCTCAGGAAGTAGTTTCAGCAACTACTATAGATTGCTTTAAGAAAAAGCTGGATGATTTCTAGAAGCACAGAGTATAACTGGGTATTAAGGCTTTAGAGTAAAAATTACAGAGACTGTTCCCTGATTCAGGGGACATCTGATTGCCTCATGGAATCAGGAATTTTTTTCCCCTGTTGAATCAAAACGTACCACGTTTTTTTTACCTTTGTCTGGACAAACTATGTCTTATAGGGTTTTTTTTATCTGGGATATGTTTATTTCCCTACTGGTTGATGGATTTATGTCTTTTTTCAACCTAACCTACTATGTAACTATGATTTCAGTGAGGAACAAGGGGAAAGGTTCCATCAAGATATAAAGGTGATGGAAGAAAAGTATCAGGGGAGATGGGATAGACACATGATGGCAGACTACTGCTGGAGCCTTCAATGTGATTGCCCTGATCATCAGCAAAAAAGGAAATCATACAAAGGAGTTTTTCAATAACTTATTTGTGATTAGTTCTGTAAATATACTGAATATAGAATATATTGACATTAAGTATTTTTTAATTTAATTGTGTATATGTAGCCATAACTAGTTTAATTTTGCCTAATTTTCATGTTTCATTAGTTTTCTATGAGGTTATTATTGAGGTCATTATTTCTAAAACTAGAGCTAATCCAGCAAAACCAATACTATATTTGGAATCTGTGGATCAAACATAACCTAAAATGACTTTAATCTGTTTGGCAAGAAAAAGTTTGTTGACCAGTGTTTTTGTTTCACTCTGTTTAGTTAAAAATGGAGAATGCTGTTGCTGCATATTGTTAGGACACAACATAAAGAAGACTAAAAGAGAAGGGATACTGATACTTTTTTTATGGCAGTCAGGGTTCCCAATCATACATTACTCTGCACACTGGCAAAATACTGGAAACTGTGTGACTGACATTTAACACTTGGCAGCTAAATGATATATGACTTAGTTAATCTGCTGAATGCCATAATAATATAATTCATAGTTTACCATTATAGATACATGCTGAAAAATCAATTTTTGTTACATCATAGGAGCAGCTCAAGGAGATATTGCATATTGTCATATTGCACATAGATATGCTCCAATTAAAAAATATACCCATGCTACATCAAAATGTAGCCCTAAAATGCAACATATGTAAAGACAATGGCCCTAATTCATCAAGCAGAATCGGACGCTCGCGCATTCGTATTCGCGATCCGAAATCGTACGCCGTCGCGTAATTCAGCAAGTGAAAAAGCTCGCGTCCTGAGCCGCGCATCTCCGGCAGCTTTACACAGGCGAGCTTTCATTAAAAGTCACTGTTCCCCTAAAAAATCATTCTTTCTAATGGCACACACATTACCCATAGCCCTAAAATAAAATGTTTGCGCTGTTTAAATGGTTTAAACATTTATGTGCGCTAAGAAAACAGCATATTTTTAAATCACTTATTTTTTTCCTGTTAGGCAAGAGTTAACTGAGTTCAACTCCTCTACATAGGCGCCTATATAAAAGCGAATGACCGCGCGCGAAGGCGGATTTCATTGATGAATCAGGGCCAATGTTTTTCCCCTTATTCTGGAAAGGGTGGATAAGAATTAGAACTCCTGCAAGGAATTTGCTGCATTACAGAGCTAAAGATATTTTTTTTCTTACATCATTTCCAGAGAACAATTTACTAGACAGGAATTAAGGAAAAACACTGAAGTCAATAAAAGTTTTTTTCTTTTTAGTAGATTAGAGTACAGGTAAGAACCCTGTTAGTCTTTTATATTTTTATGTGTTTTCAGGTTTTTCCTCACTTCCCATCTGGTGAAACTATTGCCAGCAATACAGAATACTGTGCAGTAATTATGGTATGGACAGGAATGGTAAATTTTTTAATGAAGCCCTGCATAACGTAACTTTCCAATTTTCCAACATTGTTTTTTTTAAAAAAAAGTTTTTGGCTTGGCAAACACTTTAACAATAATGCCAGTCAATAAAAACATTTCAAATCTGAATTATTTCAAACTCAAACATTATGTATTTCTTCATCACATAGCAAAATTATTCATTACAATAATTACATTTAGTAAGTACATTTTTTCATTTTTATATTTTTTATGTGAGCTCTAATGTGAACAGCATGATCAGAAAAACATTAACATATAATGTATCACTATAGAAACAGAAAAGACTATAAAAATGATTGTAAAGCCCATAAAACAACCTCAGGCGGTGAGCGATTGCAGAGTTCCCATTTGTCAATTGTAGATTACATTCTCCAGCTAAAAAATAAATTACATTTTACAGACAGAACTTTGCATACCACATTTAGCAAGATGTCACATAGATAGATATGAAATGTAGTTTTTCTGCAGAGCAAAGATTCATCAGAATTTGCAAGACCCCCTACTACTTGTTTTCCTGGAGCCAAATTTTAACCATTTAAAGAGAACCTGTTGTCAATGCACCTTCAGTAAGCAGAAAGACACCTAGGTGAAGAAAGATGTTTTCCAGGGTACAACAGAAAAGAAACAGAAAATTACCAGAAAATAAGTTTTAATTTGTTTATGATTGATCAACATAAACATATATTATGTTTATATTATTTGAAATATGTAATTGAAAAAAAAATTCCTTCCATTAAAGAAATATCTTCCATAATCCTAATAATTGTGCACTCCTGCCATAAGAGTCCTTGTTTGAGCACTTCTTGCTGACAATTCCCCTAATTGTCCCCCCCTAATGTCATTCTGTCATATGGGCCCCTGGCTGACATTGCAAGTGCTCATTCTCATAAACATTGTGCATGCATGTTCCACTGTTGTGATTTTCGGGAAGCCAGTTAAAAGCAATAATGGACATGCATTGCTGGAGTGCATGCATATAGACAGGAAGATGCTGGAAAGATTTAATGTCAGCATTACTCTAATGTAACAAATAAATAAAACATGCCAATTGTTTGTGATATACATGTAGTTCCCGGGTTAAGGACATCCGACATACGGATGACTCCTAGATACGAACGGCGCTTCCTTGCTCACCCGTGTGCAAGACGGAGGCTGGAGGTATCTATACAGTAACTGACACCATGCTGCCTAATGATATGTTGAGACAAACATCTGTCCTAATTGCATTTATTAAAATAATGTACCTGTTCCGACTTACATACAAATTCAACCTAAGAACAAACCTACAGTCCCTATCTTGTATATAACCTGGGGACTACCTGTGTATGTTTTGGAAAAACAAATGTCATCCAGTTAGGCGTAAACTCTACTTCAGGAAGCAATGCTTCCTAACTTTTATAGTATACTCAGGATACAAAATATGCAAAGTAGTACTATACAGCATCCATATATGCAGAACAGATAATGAGAATTACACCCAGCATACAGAACAAATGATGTATTGATAGGAGGAATCTATAAATACAGAATGAGGGAAAGCAATTATTTTCAGCAAACAAAACAAGAAAAGCAGTGGGTCATCCAAATATACAAAATAAAAACAGATAGTAAAGCTGAACTAAAAAAAACATTCATATGAATATATTACCAATTACCCATAGAGCATATAAATTCACTTTGTGCACCAAGTGATTTTGCAAATATATCCATTACTTTTGTAAATATAATAGTGACAATGTGCCCAACAACAATATTAATAAATGGACTTTATTAATCATATTTGTGCATCTAAGACACAATGGGCTTGATTTTATTAAAGCTCTCCAAGACTGGATATTATTATTATTACTACTAATAATAATATAAAATAATATTAATAATAATAAAAGCAACAAAAATAATAATAATATTAATAAACAGTATTTATATATTATTATCATTATTATTATTATTAAACAGGATTTATATAGCGCCAACATATTACGCAGCGCTGTACATTAAATAGGGATTGCAAATGACAGACTAATACAGACAGTGATACAGGAGGAGAGGACCCTGCCCCGAAGAGCTTACAATCTAGTAGGTGGGGGAATTTCACACACAAAGGATGTGAGATATGTAGTGTGGGAAGTAGTGATGGTTTCAAATGACAGAAGAAGATGGGTAGGCAAGTTTGAAAAAATGGGTTTTGAGTGCTCTTTTAAATGAGCAGAAAGTAGGAGCAAGCCGAATAGGACGAGGAAGACCATTCCAGAGAGTTGGTGCAGCTCTAGAAAAGTCTTGTATTCGTGCGTGTGATGAGGTTATGAGTGAGGAAGTCATTAGTAGGTCATTGGAGGAGCAGAGAGAGCAGCAGGGGGAGTATTTTTTAACCATGTCAGAGATGTAAGTGGGACAATAACTGTGTAGGGATTTGAAGGCAAAGCACAGGAGCTTAAATTTGATTCTAAGGTGAAAAGGAAGCCAATGGAGAGAACTACAAAGAGATGTAGCGGAAGAGGAGCGGAGCGAAGGATGGATGAGTCTGGCTGCAGCATTCATAATAGATTGTAGAGGAGAGAGTCGTGTTAGTGGAATACCAGCGAGAAGGATGTTACAGTAGTCCAGACGAGAAATGATAAGAGCGTGTACAAGGAGTTTGGTGGTCTCAGGGGACAGGTAGGGGCGGATTTTGGAGATGTTGCGTAGGTGAAAGTGACAGGACCTGGAAATGTTGTGAATATGGGGGGTGAATGAGAGGGCCGAGTAAAGGTGACACCAAGACAACGTGCCTGAGGGGAGGGCCGAATAACAGTGTTGTTAACAGTTAGATATATGTCAGGGGGGGATTTGGAATTTGAGGGGGGGATGATGATGAGTTCTGTTTTATCCAGGTAAACAGCCCTTATATAGCACCAACATGTTACGCAGCACTATACATTAAATTGGGGTTGCACACACAAGAGGAGGAGAGGACCCTGCCCAGAAGAGCTTACAATCTAGGAGGTGGGGGAAGTAACACACAATAGATGGGGAGATATGTGGTGGTGGGAAAGTAGTCAGGGTTTTAGGAGACAGAAGAAAATGGGTAGGCAAGTTTTAAAAGGTGGGTTTTGAGTGCTCTTTTAAATGAGCTGAAAGTAGGAGCAAGTCGAATAGGACAATGAAGACCATTCCAGAGAGTTGGGGGAGCTCTAGAGAAGACTTGGAGCCGTGCGTGTGATGAGGTTATGGGTGAGGAAGTCATTAGTAGGTCATTGGAGGAGGAAAGAGAGCGGCTAGGGGAATATTTTTCTATCTGGTCAGAAAGGTAAATCGGACAAGAATTGTGGAGGTGAAATGGAAGCCAATGAAGAGAAATACAAAGAGAGGCAGCAGAAGAGCAGTAGTGGGAAGGATGGATAAGTCTGGCTGCAGCAATCATAATAGATTGTAGAGGAGAGAGTTGGGTTAATGGAATACCAGAGAGGAGAATGATATATTAGTCCAGACACTAACATGGGTTTACTAGGGTGATCCAGCAAACCTGGAATGAATCTGGTCCAATATTTATAGTATTTGTCAACCAAGAACAGAATAAGGAATTTATTCTAGGTTTTCTTGATCACTAAGGGTCATCCATGATAGTCTATCTTTGCCGGTCTTGGAGAACTTTAATAAATCAGGCCCAATTGTTTCCTAATCATAAACACACTTTATTCATATACCTCTTCTATTTAACCATGTTAGTTACATCCAAATATCCCCTGTTAGAGAGTATATAGTATTTCACTACTATTCTAAATGCAAATACCAATACAATAACATATACAGTAGACTCTTGACTATCCGGCCTAATGTTGCAGAAGGGCAGGCCGGATAACAAAAAAGCTGGATAGGCCGAAGTCCTATAAATACAATACTCACTTCCACAGGCCAGCACTCCGCACCTTGCACCCATCGACATCCGACACACAAAGTGAAGAGCATGTCTCAACTTGTGCCAGCCACATGGCACACAGGAGGACCGCAGCAGACATCAGACGCCTGCCCGCAACGCCCCAGAATTTTATTACAGAGAATTACTACTTTTTTTCTACTAGGCCGGATAGTACAGAGGGCGGATAGTCGCAAACTGGATCGTCGAGAGTCTACTGTACTTTATCTTCTACAATCCGGTCCAATAGGGTTTCTATACTTCAGTCTATTATATATATGTACCTTACGCAATTATACCTAAAGACATTTACAAAATAGATTTGTCCCTAATAAACTGTCAGTGGTTTTATCTGTTTTATTGATAACATTTTTTTAATGAAAGTTTTGGGTAATGAAAGATGTGTTCTTTTAAAGAAATGTGTGCCCAATTTCTATACTCTTCTTTCTAAAATCTCATATTTAAGAGAATAGTTTGAACTATGCTTACATTGAATAACATGGGTAATTTATCAGCTATGTAGCTTTTGTATAAAACATTCCCTTGTGGTAATCAATTACTGCTTTTGAAACACATGGACCTGGAAGATAAATGTACACTTGATGTGGAGTAAGTATGCTCATTTTCTGTTTCTGTGACTACAAATAAGAGGGAGGAAGAATTGCTCAAATAGGGAAGCCAACAACAATAAAATCCTGATGGAAGTTCCAAATCTCCCTCTCTCTAACGCATCAAAACTTATGATTGGAGTTTTATTTAAAAGGAAAGAACAAAAAAAAAACACACTGGTTGTAGTGGCAACCTATTCTCTTTTTTCTCAAGATATAACATGACCTATTTTATTTTATTACATCACATGGCAAAACACAGTGACGGTTATATCATCTGGCAATATTTGGTTTTAAAAAACTCTCCTTACAGCACGGAAAATACCTTAGAGTCAGAAAAGATGAATGAACATAATAATCCTATATGCTTACAAATATAAGACTTCCGAGAATATTACAATTCAAGCCTATAGTTTTGCACTGCTGCTGCTCTCCTGTGGTTACATGTTAATATTACTTTTATGACTTTAAACTTTATACCTCTTCCATTTTATGACTAGCATAAGCCTCAACCTATTATGAATTTAGAGCCGTACGAGTCTTACGGTTTTAGGTACCCAGGGAAAGATGTAATTTAGTGTTTTGTTCTTAATACAAAAGCTTCTGACGCTTTAGAGTTTTAACATTTTTATCTGAACAGTATAGTGATGTTTTTAGAGATTATACAAGACATCTCATTTTTCAGATTTAATGTTTCTTGCACAGGGAAAAAATAAGATTAGCTAAATAATAGCACACACTTTGCTTCTTAAAGGAGCCTTCAACTTCACTTCACAAAAAAATACACATATACATATATATATATATATATATATATATATATATATATGCAAACCTTTTTTCCCAGGGACTCCAGTGTGATATCATGAGTCCTTCCTCTTTTCCTCAGGGGCAATAGGGGTTCTTACTGGTGCACTGAACTGAACTCACATAATTGTGTGATCCTGCAGCACCAGTGAGTCCTCTGAGCCCAGACTGCATGCTGACAATACCTCGGGGGTGGGTTCATAACAGCCTGGGCTAAGAATTGGCTTTATTGAAGCTGGCATCATTTGAGCCAGAAGGCTGAAAAATAGGCTTATGCCGTAAAAAATAAGCTGATTTTATTTTACTTATATGTTCTGTTTTTTAGACTGTTATTTTTCAGGCTTTAAAAACTAATCATTTAAGGACCAAGCTTTATTCTAAAACTGTACAGTAGCAGCAGTTTATAATCTGCTCCTGGTTTCAGCAGTGTGGCTAGTAGTGTTGGTGTTTAAATTCAGGTCATCCTTATATTCGACACGAATATGGCTGTTCGAATTCAGGTAGACCCGACCCAAAAACACGTGGTTCGCGGGATCGAATTCGGCCCTCCCACAGTGCCTAGGGACCTCCCCTATAATGCCTAGGGCCCTTCAATAAGAGCAGGGATCCTCCCCTCCATCTTCTTGGTGGCAGGCAGCCGATGCCACACAGGCAGCCATTGGTGCATATAGGGCCAGGGCTTGCCTGCATTTTCCACTCCTGAGAGACATCTGCTTGCAGACACAACCTCTCTGTGCTGCTGGCAGTGTCAAAGTAAAATAAAATTGCTGTAGTTAGATAGTTAGACTATGTTACTATTAGTCAGATAGATAGTTGGATTGTACTGTATTGCTTCAGTCCTGTAATCTACTGTACTCAGATAGGTAGAGTGTTTCACTGTTAGTCAGATAGATAGTCAGTCAGTGTGTACATACAGGCAGCCAGAGCCAGGGTACCCAGACGGCGTGCACACCATCACACTTGTACGGAGAGACAGTCAGACGGACACAACGCACTTGCATTTTTTGTGTAAATCCCCCCACCCAAAAAAAATCCTCTTACTGTAATAATTTACACTTTGTGAAGCATATAAACATTTTAACTATGTCTAGCCAAAAAGAAAGGGGCAGCTTTATCAGGGGTGGCAAGGAAAGCAGTATGGGTTGGTTTTTAATTGCAGAACGGAGAACAAGAAGCCAGGCGGACTTTTCTAAGGATATTTTCTAAGGATCAAGTGATTGCACCCCCTTTTCCTCCCAGTCCCAGACACAGGCCTCACAGGGGTCCAAAACTATAGTCCCTGATACACCTCTTCCTCCTACTTCTTCCTCCTCTGGCTTGAAAGTCTAGCAGAATGTTCATGAGTACGTAGGGGAGTCCCACCGAGGGGTTGGAGAGGCAGAGCGGGACGCATTCATTGAAGACGCACAGTTGTTTGAGTCATCTGACAAAGAGAGTCAGTTCACAGGCTTTCCCTCCTCTTACTTTTGCTCGCTGAACAACAGAAAGCGGTGGTGGATTACTTGGCAGAGTCTGCTCGTTTGAGACGCTTACCTACATTACCTTACTTCAGCCCTGTACAGTGGCTGCAAATTGAGGACTTGTGCACTGTATTGGCGCCCTTGGAAGAGGCGACCAGGATGATCAGGAGGAATCAGGCCTGTGTCAGTGACACCATCCCCATCATATGCCTGCTGGAACAGAGGATAGTGGAGCTCGGACACGACACAGAGCGGATGCTGCAGGAAGAGATGACATTTACAACGTCATCTCAGACTTGCGTGCCTACTAGGCATAGTGTACCGCAAATCCAGGAAGAGGAGGAGGTGGAAGAGGATGAGGATGAGAAGGAGATTGCAGGCATGGGAGAAGGGGAGGAAGGGGCAGAGGAGGATATTGAGGGTACATGTCATCCATCCACCCAAACACAAGGCAGCATGTTCCGTGGATGGCAAGACCAGGCAGAGGAGTAGGAGGACGACCCTGTGCTGCTGTTCGACCCACAGGAGTCTGGGTCCAGAATTCCCTCCACATGACAGCCTTCATGCGGGAGTGCATAGCCAAAGATCCACCCATACAACACAAAAACAAAGACTGGCGACTATTGAATTGCTACATTACTTGATTCACGTTACAAGCCTGAGATAGAACTCATCTTGCTCCAATACAGGGGACCTAAAATGCAGCACTACCAAGAAGTGCTTGCAAGGGACTTGTGCTAAGCCTTTCCATATGACAGTAGCAGCAAGGATCCCTATGGCAGTTACACCAGCCATGGGAGCCAAACAACTACCTTAAGCGTCATGGGTGGCAGCAGCAGGAGAGGTTGTCTAAGCCAAACTATGCGGGCTTTTTTTGAGTGAAGGAAAGCCACCAGTCTTGCAGCAGTTGCCAATGACAGTCAGCAGCACTACTCATGGTGCAGGAATACCTGAGCTCTGCATGGGACATCTGCAACCTGCAAAGCCAGGACCCACTGCGCTACTGGGCATCCAAGCTTGAGCAATAGCCGGAGCTGGCCGAACATGCCTGTCAGATCCTTGCCTGCCCAGCAGCAAGTGTGTTATCTGAAAGAGCATTCAGTGCAGCTGGGGGCGTAGTGAGTGACAAGCACATTCGCCTCTCTGCAGAAAATGTCGACCGACTCACTTTTATTAAAATGAATAAGGCTTGGATTGGCAATGACTTCAACACCCCCCTCTGCAGGGTGTACTGATTAGTCGGCAACTGCTGCACGGCCCGCTGACACCTTGACAGGGAGAGCACGTTCACAGCCTTTGGCATCTCCTTCTACTCCTCCTCCTTGTTGCCCTCTACCTCTACTCTGTCTCTGAGGCCTATAACCAGCAATGGAGCTGTGTAACTGAATAATTTTTGTATGAAGGACCTCCCTCTGGGCCCACTGCCTCTATCTACTTTGAGGCCTATATAACTTGTAATGGAGCTGTGTTACTGGCTAATTTTTGTACCGAACTTCTCCCCCTCGGGGCCCACTGCCTCTATCTACTTTGAGGCCTATATCACTTGCAACAGAGCTGTGTAACCGGCTAATTTTTGGACCGGAGGAACCCCCAGGGCCCTCTTGCTCTATCTACTCTGAGGTCTATATAACTTGTAACAGCTGTGTAACTGGCTAATTTTTTGACTGAAAGACCCCCCTCAGGGCCCTCTGCCTCTACTCCTCAGCCTGTGTATGGCTTGTAATGGAGCCATGATTTCTGCCGGCTAATTTCTGGACCAGAGGAACCCCCTCGGGGCCCTCTCTGCCTCTACTCGGAGGCCTGTATAAAATCTGGCATGTTCCCTTGACTGCCCCATTAAATGGCCTTGCCAGCAACATTAAAAAGCTTCTTGATTATTTTCTTGATTTTTACAGTGTTGTACAGATCTGTGGGAGTCTTGACATGTCTTTTTAAATGTATTTGTAGGCTGTAGAAGCTCTACACAGTCCCGAAAAATAACCCAAATTTTCCCCCTATTGACTTTAATGCTGTTCAAATTCGATGTTCAATCACCCGAACAATAACGGCCTATTTGAGCGAATAGTTGTCGAATCGAATAGTGAGATATTCGACCAACACTAGTGGCTAGTAGTACTGCTGTTTGTGCTCAAACCTAATGACGGCTGCAAATCCAACATTTAGCCTTGGAGCTCCGGGGCTTTTCGCCCTGCAATAGATGTCTTTATTTAAGTGTTCATTACAACTATGTAAACTGAATGCTTCTGCATTTTTGTTATGAAGGAAAATCTGTGACATTATCTCGGACATCATAGGAATATCCTTTAAGCTCTGGTGGCCTTGAAGCCGACCTAGATTTGTCCTTCCTTTCTCAGCAGCAACAGATAGCTTTAAAGAAAATAAAACACATCAGGAGTCCCACTTATGCAATATCCTTATACTC
This sequence comes from Pyxicephalus adspersus, assembly GCF_032062135.1. Taxonomy (NCBI): domain Eukaryota; kingdom Metazoa; phylum Chordata; class Amphibia; order Anura; family Pyxicephalidae; genus Pyxicephalus; species Pyxicephalus adspersus. The sequence goes on from NC_092862.1 coordinate 29,137,573, forward strand.
AGCAGACTTCCACAATTATGAGGTTGACAGTTTCAGTTTTCTCTAATTACATAAAAGCAAAATCATGAACATTTACCTAAAATTATTATTGTTATTATTTTTGTTTTAGAATGTCTCCCTTTTTTCCTATTACAATCTGCAAATTAACCACCTGGGCTTTACACTGATGTCTAGATTTCTGTACCAAAAGCGGTACACTGTTTTTCATGAATTTTTTTTTTTAAATTGTAGACCTGTAACTTACAGAAATATGTCCGAACAAGGGTCTAGTAGATATCCTGAATATAAAAAATGTTTGAAACACACAATCATGTAAAAAAAAAAAATACTTTTAATAAAATTTAAATACACAAAAATCAGCTTAAACAAGAATACATAAATAAATGAAAAATACTGAAAATGCGATAATTCGGTATACTGTATAGTAATATATTTTTCTAAAACACCTGCCTTGTGTCCAACAGTCCAACATCACAAGGACAAAACCACATAACCACATAAATATATTTGTATTATTTTGCATTGGATTGGATACAGGACTTTGTATTGTATCCAATACAAAATATTTGAATTTCCCGCTATGACCCCCATCGACGGGCGCATGCATCTACATCATCAGGAATCGCCGAGGGACGCATACGCGAACGCCGGGTATTCTAATTCTTTCCAAACTTCTGTACTTCCATGCAAAAAGTGTTACATTTTTTACATGGAAATTTGTTTTAGATTGTAGGCTATAATTCACCGAATTACTCAATAATTACTTATAATTCACAGAATTACCGCATAACTCACCGAAATATGTCCAAAATTTTATAAATTTAATAATAAATTTTTTTTTAAAAAACATAAAAAAAAATCTTTAAAAAAAATCTTTAAAAAAAAGTTTAAAAAAAAATAGTGTATAATGTAATGTACCTGTACAGTAGCCTATATAATATATATATATAATACAATTATATATATATTATATAAGGATTTCTTTGTATTGGACTCAATACAGCTTTTTTGTATTGAGTTCAATGCAAAGGAACTCAATACAAAATTTTGAATTTCCCGCCCCGCCTCCCGCCCGCACCGACGCATGCAGCGGCATCACCGGGAAAACCCCGGTGATCGTCACTGCACTCGCCGGATGAAGGAAGAAGATACAAGACGTGTCCGGAGGAGCTGCGGGGAGAAGGTGAGAATTTTTTTTTTTGATCGACACTGGATCATCGCAGCGGGGACCAGGTAAGTAAGGGGATTTAGATAGTGAGAAAAGTTCGGGTCTATCGATTTTTGCAAAATCGATAGACCCGAACCAAGGTCGGGTTTACCGGCCAGGTGGTTAAAGTATATGTGTTCAAAACTCTTTCCAATAAAAACCCAGTCTATGCAAACAAAAAACATTATCTTGGGACAAACTACAAATATGAAAAAGTTATTTAAATATTGTTTTAACTAATAATAAACAAACATCAATATGTTATAACCCTTGTTATTATAAACATGTAATATCAGCTGTATTCTTATTCTTTGTATTATAATTTTTTAATTTTCAATCTGGGGTAGAAGAGTCTGAGGGTCTCACTCTATATATATATATATATATATATATATATATATCGCTTTCAAATACTCTGGAGAAATGGCGAGCATTGAAAATAAGATGGAAGTAAGCTAGTGCAGGACACACATTACACAGACCACTGACTGTACATGGACATGCATCTAAGTAACGTTAATATATCAGCATACAGGTTTGGGCAAGATAGGCTAATATAAACTTTCTATAAACTGTGGGTGCATTGTTTAGATAGAATGGGGTGTTGCTTCCACTAATATTGCAGGAACCACAAAATGAGATTGGCATTAATGTAGATTTTGGAGTGTACCCTCATATTATCGTATATGTGAAACTAGTTGTGGTCACATAGTTCCAATTGGAATAGTGCTATTCTGGTCTCGGAATGGAGCTTGAAGAATTTGAGTAATCCGAGTTCTGATGTGACATTGCTACACGTGTCACTGACAGGTATGGTGGGGCTAAGCCAACTTAGTAGAGTTCTACTATACTATCATTAAAAAATACCAGTTCTGTCCATTTGCATTTCTTGACCTATCCGGCTGGCTATGTGAAATTAAAGAATGGTTTATTGGAAAAGTTATTACTACCTTGTCATTTCATGTAAGTAAAGATACATATTTGTGTTTCAGATAAAAACTTACCTGCATGCACATTCAGCATAAAAGCTTGATTTGATGTACTATATCTTAATATAATTAACTTGTCTCGAGTTAAGGACATCCGACATACGGACGACTCCTAGATACGAACAGGGCTTCCCTGCTAGCTCGTGTGCAGGACGGACAATTGATGGGGGGGGTGCATGACTTGCAAAAAAAATCTAAAACTGAAAAAAATGTACCTGTTCCGACTTGCATACAAATTCAACGTAAGAACAAACCGACAGTCCCTATCTTGTATATACCCGGGGGCTACCTGTACACAAAAAGCAATTAAAAGCTTACCAAGGTTTTAACTGTGGGAAATGTGTAAACAGGGACACAAAAATAACCCAGTTACCCTGATAAAAGTTATAATATTATTTAACTCTCTCTGTATATGAGGAGCTGTTTGATTGGGGTCCTATGTTACAGCTAGTTACTTTCATAGGCTGCAAATTAACCGCAGCACAACAGGATTTATATATGGACTATGGAGTAAAAACATTGTGAGCCTTTACTGAAAAGCTTGAAAGGTGATATTATGTTATAGTGTATTATGCTGTTATACTGTTTACTAAGCATGTATTGTCCTCCAATTGTTTACTTCAAAGAGTTCTGAGAATGCCAATAAATAATAGTCTTAAAGTTTAAGCTTCAAGTGAAGCAGTACCAGGTGGAACCCTATTGACCAATAAAATGAAAGATGTTTTGTAACAATGTGAGCACCATGAAAGAAAGGATCAGTTTTAACTCAAATCTGTAAATAGTTCAGTTAAGCAAAATGTCAAAATGCTACAGCATGACAGCAATAACTGAAGTATAAAGGCATTCAAAGTAATCGCCTTAAATATCATTTTTTTTCGTAAACTAGGCAAGTGAGAAAATTTGTTTTTCAGAATTGTTTTCCATTTAATGCCTCACATAGCAAAGATTTCTTCACAAACCTAGCAACAGATACTGACGCAGAATATGTGTGTGTGGGGGGGTGCAAGGTGATATCCAAGCGGTGTCAATTTCCCTGCCCTAGCTCCTGTCCCTCTATGTCAAAATGCTTTGTGATTTATCTTTCTGGGAAGGGTCCTCTCCTGTGTCACTGTCTGTATCTGTCTTTTGTTTGCAACCCCTATTTAACATACAGTGCTGCGTAATATGTTGGCGCTAAATACTGTTTTTTTAATATTACATGTTGTATGTATTCCAGGAGGCTCTGGGTTTCCCATACAGTCTTTACTGCTGCAGCAGTAAGAAGGAAAGGGAGGGTACTCCCTGAAAAATTAATAATGTCATAACAGACCCAGTTTAAGTGATTCCTAAAAATAATTGATGGGGGCAAGGTCGGAAGCCCCACAAAGCAAAAGCTGGTCATTAATAAACGGCTAACTTTTCCAAAATGTTTACCAGTATTTATGATGCAGACCAAATCATTCTTTTTTTCTCCCAGTGCCATCCCTCATTTTGTATTTTTAAATTATACTTTGAAATGATAATACCATAATAGTAGTGGTGTGGAAAATAGGAGTTCAGCCTAAATTTGTGTATGTTCGAACTTGTTCATTAATTTACATTCAGTTTTAGTTTTTTATCTTATCGGATATAGATGAGAAAGCTAATTTTTTGTTTCTTTTGTGTAAACAGGACTAGTTAAAGAACTTTGAACATTTAGTATTAGGAAAGTAATTAGAAATTACCACCTTGTCTTGTTGTTTATAGAATAAGCAAATTTTAATGCAATAAATAAATATTATGCATAGAGCCTAATTCACTAATGTTACATTCTTAATTGCTGATTCTTTTTTCAAATATAAATTTAAGAAATCATGAGTTTAAGCAAATGTTGCCACATTATTTTTACATATTAGACATTATTTTAGAGATTTTTGAGTATTTTGTATGTAAAAATATTCATTTTTTAAATTGATTACATATTTTTGGAGTATCTTTTTTACACATATCAAGGACAACGTCTAGGAGAGCCAGGTAACATGACTCAATGTTTTTAAAGATTTGGGGAAAAAACTCATTGCAGTGTGTTCTTGCCAGAATTTAAAACCATTTTATTTTATATTGCTTCAGTAGTCCTTGATCCGGTCACTCAACATAGCACCTCTTCCTCTTCTCCTGTCATCAGTGTGGGCAGCTCCTGAATGCTGTAGGGAGTGGTACCATGTAACAACAGGATGTCTGGATAACATAACCTGGGCAAATAAGCAGTGGGAAGCATGGAAGCATACACCCCATCAGCACCTACCACACCTTACTAAATAACTGTTACTAAACAAATTTGCAGAATATTGAATAAAAACACGTCATGGCCCCTTTATTGGGATTTAATGAATTGAACATACTTTAAATAAACCAATTTTCCATTTTAAAACATACACCAACATTGTATTAACTATTCATTAATGTAAACCATAACCAACCAACAGTCTATTTTTTATACTAGTACTAATATACTGTTTGCCTACAAGTGGATGACATTACCCCATAAAAAGTGACGGCAACAAAGGGTGGGAGGGCGATGCAGAAAAACCTAAACTGCACAACCCACAACTGGACAACCCTTTTATATAAAGTAAAATTTCTGCAGCGGGTGCAGCACCGCTCCCTAATTCTCGACCGCCTAGGCAAAGTTTTATGGCCACTAGGCCATTTAAGGGAACGCCCCCTGAAGTGAAATCCCTCTCCTCTGTATGCATTCCGGACCAGAGGTATTTACCTTCAGGAAGCTTTCCCTATTTACCGCGGCAGCGGGACGTTAACGCCGGCTGCGTTAAAAAGGGGAGCAGCTGCAAGGGGGAGGAACCTGAGCTCCGGCGGCTCTGGAGCTTCAGCAGCTCCGGCTCTGGTAGTTCCTAACGCCCCCTGGCAGATCGGCCGGCCTGGCCTAGGCAATCGAAAATGAGTGGGAGCACAAAGCCTCCTAGGATATCTATGTCAGGCATCCTGGGAGGCTCTTGAGTGCTCCTTCTGCGCATGCCTTTTCGTTCAAACAGAAAATGTTGCCGATCTCACGCATGCACAGTGAGATAGTCACATTTTTTTTTTCATCCTTCATCACCTAATATCGTGCTTGGGTCGGGTGACGTAGGATGAAGAACCAGGAAGAAGAGCAGAAGATGGCTGTGCCTTGGGCTCCGGGACAAATGTGGGGATGACGCAGGACCTAATGCAGGACACCCCCAGAGCGATCAGACTTTGGGATTGAAGGTTAGTGTTTTTATGTTTTTTTTTGCCGTTTTTAGTTTAGTTCCTCTTTAAACAAGTGTGAATACTTCCTCAGCTCCACAGGCATATAAAGGGTACAGATAAATGTCAATGGAAAGCTATTTTCTCTTTAAATGTTGGGCTGCAAATCAGCCACAAGACTGACAGCAAAACTGCCTGGTGACAGGCACCACCACCTGGCAACTTAGACAGCCTGATACCTGAAAAAAAGACTTCCACATAGAGGCAGCAATCACATAAAGCTATGAATGTATTTATTGACTGATAATAAATCAGAAAGAAAGGTACCTGAAGCGACAATTCCATGTAGTCACTATTTAAAATTCTTGCCCTGGCATTATTCAACCCAGAAATGTCGGAAATGGAGTAGACATTGAGTAAGCACTGGAGACTGGGTGAATAAAACAGCCAGAGTTTTTTTTTTTTTACATTCTTAATCATTTGGAGTTTGGCTTTAAAATATAACTGCTTCTGGTTAAGACAAACTTTACTAGGAAAAGCAGAAAGTCCTGATATTTTGGGTGAGGGAAAATTACATTCTGAGTAGAAAAAAAGGAATGGCAGGTATGTGATGTTCATTACATAAAATGAACGTTTTTAGGAAAAAATGTGAGTCAATATAATAAACACAGTAAAAATAATCCACAATTATTTCTTTGATGCAACAAAAACATTTATAAGAGATTCTGATGCTATTATAAGAGAGATGGGTACTTGACAATTAAGCTTTTCAGTGGTTACAAATGATGTATTTAATGATAACATACCAACCATTTCTTCTAATCTCCCCGGAACACTAATGTAAAAATGGCTATAATTTCAGTAACGGGTTATTCTTCCTAATTGGCTTTTTCGTGCTCCATTACTTCTTATATTTATAATATATGAAGAATTTTCAGGCTAGTGACATGGATGGAAGCAGGACTCCCCACCGGTGTGCCTGACATCATTAAATTAAATTGTACCTTATTCCACCCATTTAAAGAGTTGATTTAGTCACTATGAGATACACTTCAATTCAGCTAAAATCTGAACTTTTACACATTTTGGCAAGTTTACCTGTTCAACATGATTCTCTACAGTCGTGTTCCTCAACCAGGATTGTGTGGAACCCTAGGGTTCCTCCAGAGGCTGCTAGGGGTTCTTTGAGCAAGGAGATGTGAGCTGTAGATATAGAACAAAAACTGGTTCAGAAACCATAGTATTTAGCACCCCACTCTGGAGGAAGGGACACTAAAAAACAAAACTGTAAATAGGCATCTATGGTCTACATAAACCCTCCCATATTCAGCATGCTTCATTTTCTGTTCTTGGTCAATAGACATCTTTTTCCAGCTCTGCTGTTCCAAAATTTTCTTTGCAAAATTTTCTTCAATCATCATCTGCTGGTAGATAGAAACCTTTCTATTCCTGGATAGATTTTTTCTTTGACATAGTAACATACAAATTGGCTTAAAAACATGGCTGGAGTGACAAACAAAATAAATCTAATATATAGATCTTATGGTGGCATATAATGGTAACCAATTTTACAGAACAGCTTCTGTTTCATCAGACCGAAAGACCACAATTATAGAAATCAGAGGTTGAATGCAAGTAGATTGAACCATTAAAGATTTTTCAGAATCCAGTTTGATGTTAGACTGTGTTTAAAAAATATATATCTATTACCTAATCAGCAAATACAAGACATAAATGTTAAACTACCTTGGTATCGTAATACTATATGCGAATAAATATAAATGTGAACACTTACATATTTAGTGGTCACTCAAACATGAAACAAATAACATATTATAGTAGATAGGATATGGTTTTGTACTTGACAGGTATTTCTTTGCATATGAGACCAACAAGCCCATAATGTATCAATGTAAATGAGTGCTTCTCTTTTGCTTAAATTTAGCATTTAAGATATTGCAAGACAATGCACCTGTGCACACATCGAACGTTGTGGCTGCCAAATTGAAAACCCTGGGTTTCCAATTGGTCCATCATCCCCCCTACTCACCTTACCTGGCCCCTTCGGACTATTATCTGTTCCCAAATTTGAAGAAACACCTGAAGGGGCAACGTTTTGAGGACATTTCTGATGTCAAAGATGCTGCTGAGAGCTTGTTTGTGGCTCAACCAAAGAACTTTTTTTTGAACGGTCTAGAAAAGCTGCAACTATGCTTTACCAAGTCCATCAGTCTTAGGGGGAAATATGTTGAATAAATGTGTTATTTCATAACTCTGGCTCTCTTCTTTCTGGGCAAAGCCAGGACATTCTTAGCACTCGTGTATATATATATATATATATATATATATATACCCATTTTTCTGGTGCCATTTATAATGTTCTAGTCTGCACAGTTATCCATTGACCACTGGCTGTCCCAGATGAATGAGCTGCCCTAACTCAATATACAACAAAACGCACAACACAATGCACATCTGTAGTGGGAATGGGCCCTGAATCCATACCTCAAACTCATCAGACAGCCCTACACTCCTACAAGACTGGAGCTGGACCACATGCTTCATTTGCCAAAAACTGCTACTGGCACTATTTTGTACCTTTATGGAACAGTCACAGGTTATCTGCTAATCTTTTTATTTTAGTTTTTGTACTATCCATTTGTCTTTTCTGCTCCTACAACCTACTCTTAATTTTTCATGTATAATATTGATCTCCCTGCGCCTCCCTATCTGCTTTTACAATGTGGGGTCCATCCATCAAAGTCATGAAAAGATGAGATAAGATGTACGTGGTTCTTTTTCCATTTGTAAGTAGGATATGTGGGCACTGTTTTTTTTTCTTCATTAAAGTGCTTTGTGAAAATTAGATGCATAGTAATACGTCAATGAGAAAATCAATTAGCTGTTGCAAGCAGTTGTGAAACATTTACCATGTATCTCACTTGTAAGGACAAAAGAAAATTGGATCACACTCTGAAGCCAATGATGATTTGGTGACGAGATTACATTTATGGGTAAATTTTAAATTAGATTTAAAGTTTGTTTTAGTAGTTGGTCCAGTTTTACTTACACCGCTAATATTATCTTGTATATATCACCAACATATTATGCAGTGCTTTACAAAGTACATATGACTAAATGTCCCACAAAGGCACTTATAGTCTAATGTCCCTACCATAGTCATTTGTCATTACACAGTCAAGGGCCAATTTAGGAGAAGCCCACAAATCTAAGTACATGTTTTTAGAATGTGGGAGGAAACTCATACAAACACATGGAGAACATACAGACTCCTTGCTGAAAGCACTATGGCCAAGACTCGAACCTAGAATTCAGTGGTGCAATGGTTAGTGTGCTAACCTCTGAGCCACCATGCTGCCTATCAGCCTGTGACATACGGGCTTACCTAAACATTTTGTCTTAGGTAGGCCATCTAAAAAATTACTTTATAGAAAATTTGATCAACATTTAAGAACAACTGGTCCAAAAAAATAGTCATACAATTTTAGCTACAACAGCTAAATTAAGCTACTTTCTAGTTTTTCTCATTTTTTTCTTTTTCTTTAGTTAAATATGCTGAACCTAAATGCTGGGAAATAAAAACTGATACCTGTAGGTGTTGTATTTGAAAGCTAAACACTTTTCTACGGTTTATTGAGTTATTCAGTGATTCATCAGTTGGAAGCTATTGATTTACCACAGATGGACCATCTCCAGCTTATATTACAGTAAAAATATACAGTCACAACCCTGGCTCCAAAGTGCACATTGAACATGTTAAGACATATTAGGAGATAATTAGGTGTAATTCTTTTCTTCTGTGAGGCCAAGTTTGATAGATTATATTTTTCACGGCAAATTAATTTTCACAGTGGTGGATTCCAATCTTCCAAATCCTGTAAATGTTAAGAGTAAAAAGAAAAGAGCAGTTATTTTATTTTAGAATGTGTTAGGATCTTTAGGAATATACGACCTAAGGTATTGTATGTATATCCTATATAAACTTTTTAACAGATAATTATCAAAAACTCAATTATCAAAAACATTGAATTCTCCTTGCAGTTCCGAGAATTTGCAACAATTTTCTTCAACACTGTTCTTCAAACATTTCATTTTTATATGTATAAGTTTTTATAGTTCAACTTTCACAGCTATAAGTTACTAATGGAAAGACCATAGCCTAAGCTATCGTTGTTAGTATAGTGATGTCATTATTTGTTGGTATCTTGTCCAGTTTTGTCCATTATTTTCCATCCAAGCAGTGGTCATCTTAATTTCTTGGCTGCACTCTCTATCTTCAGATCTACAAGCCCAGGAAGACCTGTCACCATCTTCACTTTTACCCCGTTTGCAGAGGCTTCATGGGAATGACATTACATGTTTTTCTGACATGTTTCTCAACAATTCAGCTTTTGTACTTTCATAATTTAATGGTTATCAGCAGGCTCCTCAATTATTAAATCACTTTTAGCCATAAGAGAAGTTTTGTCACATTTCTGTCAATATACTTTCTGGCTACTTTTATTTCCAGTATGTAATTGATTACATAAGTTGAATAATCAAGGGGACAATATACATCCTTGTACAATTTTCCCAATCATGAACCAACAAGTTATCGATATTTAGTTCTACATACATGGTTTACATAAAGAGATGTATCAAAAAGGAAATTAGATGACCTGGCATTTACCTTTCTAGAAGAGCTTGCCACAGTCAAAATTGTAAGTATCGTCAATAAAACAAATAGACTTTTTTAGACTCCCCTTACTTTTTCCAATTCCAGTGGATAACTCAATATATGGATCTACTGAGAATTCACATGGGATATTGTTGGGCTCATATGTAATTAGTTTGATGACATTTGGTGTTTTCTTTTCAATTTAATTTTAAACTTGTAAATCAGGAGCTGGGGAGCTGATTCTATTACCATAAATGGCCCAGACCTTGTTTTAAAAGATTGAATATAGCCTCTCTATTTTCTCCTAATGATGGCAACTTCATTTATTACAATATTCCTTTGCCTTCTCTGAGCACCTTGGAAGTTATTATTATTAATATTATTAAACAGGATTTATATAGCGCCAACATATTACGCAGCGCTGTACATTAAATAGGGTGATGTCTACTCAGCTTTAACAGTGTCATTATCTCTTACATGTATTCATTTTTGTCCTTGTTTTTGACCAGTAGCTTTTTGGAATCTTCATACATGAGGGGATCATCTATTGAGCATTGGAATCAAATATCCACAAATAGCCACATTGGTGTGTTTTTGGTTGCTTCTGTTCTTTGGAATTTATGTTTGCCAAGATACTTTTTCACTGCTAGACAATATTTAGTTAGATCGTTAGACCATCTTGTTTAACCCTACACTATATAGACTATATAGGGATGACCCCCTTTCATTTCTATGTTGGCTAGAGTTACACACACAGTGTCTCTGTATAAAAAAATACTTTGTGTAAGATCTTTTTTCTACATTAGCTGTATATGGCCCATTTATACTTGAAATCAATTTGCTTTTGTCAAGAATATCAGATTTGGAAATAAGGTGTAATCATACCGGAGAAAGGAAAATAACAGAAGAGATTGTAAAGTTAAAAAAGAGAGAGAGAGACAAAAGCAGCTACATGAGTGCAATGCATAATTCATATCATTCACACTGGAAGGAACGAGTTTGGGGAATTCAAGGCAATCTTTCAAGGAAGAATTTACTCTATACCTTTTGGCATTAAGCATCACTTTAATTGTTTTAAACCACAGAAGTGGAATCAATATTGAAATCTGTCTCCTAGCAGCTGGTCATTTTGCTCCATGTTCAGCAATGGATGTGTGATAATAGCTTAATTCCTTCTCGCTTAAAAAAAAGGCACAATGACAGTGGTGAAATTTGCTAAATTCCTATTAATGCTACATCAACCTCTTTAAGATCAATACTAGGAACTCCTAGAAATTAAAAACTCCATAGTTTGCATGCACTCACAAATACATGGAAATGTTCCTTGGTATGTTTTATATTTGTGGTCCTCAATCTATAGGATCACCTACAAGATGACACCTGCATTGAACCAAATGAGAGCAGTATTAATGTGGAGGCTACTTCTCTTTTCATTATATATTATCATACATAGAAAAGTGGGGTATCCTCCATTTAAGCTTGTTGTCATATTATGCATTAGTGTATCTTTATGTTATTGACATATTAAAATCAGACTACAGCCTATTGTTTTATGGTGACTATCAGAGATGAAAATGTTTTTGTTGCATTGTGAAATGCTATAACTAAAAAATAAACCCTAAAGTAAACATGCAAATATCATTAATAGGTAAAAATTGCCTTATTCAGCACAGTTAGAAACACAAAACGACTGTGTGTGTGATCAATCTCCAACCTCCGCATTGCAATGCAGCCATTAGTGGTATCGCACACACAGCACAACCCCAGCTAACCACCAAAGAAAAGCAGGGTGGGGACAGATTATTGTAATTATTATAAAACTTATTCAAGTTTTGTTGGGGCTTATCAGCATATTAGTCATGCATTTTCCAGAAGTCAAGGTACAGCAAGAATTCTTGGTATGCACATTTTCTTTAGCTAAGAATCCAGCCTAAATGGCAATAATTTACAATTGCAAATACAAAGTAATAAATAACAGTTAATAAAGTAAAACAAATGCACTTTGAACCTAAAACATTCAATATATTTGCAAATTACTTAAGCATATAAATTGGCCATAGAGTTGTCATACATAATTACAATAAAGTAAAACAAATGCACCATGAACTTAAAACCCTAAATATATTTGCAAATTATTTGAGCATATAAATTGGCCACAGAGTCTATACAGAGTCTATACAGGATATCCATATAGCAATATATATTTTTTGAGTAACACTTGACCTGTGCATACTAAATATGGGCTTATATAGTATTGTACATCTTTGTAATCACAATTTTTACTTTGGTTTTGACATATTTCAAGGACTGTACATTCTATATTTATTTTCCGGGTATGTTTATTGACATTATGCATGATAATAATGTAATTACTACTGTATTTTTGTATTGTATCTACTACATAGACCGTAAAAAGTTGCTACTACATACCCCTGAAGAAGCCCTAAGTGGCGAAACGCGTTAGGTTAAAATAATATACCGGTTCATCGAGATACTGTTTGTATAGTGTTTCAAAGCCCAACCCATGATGTTCAATGGGCTAGCGGTTATGTACTATTTGTGTTTAATTATGTATGAATCATGGTATGAATACATATTTAAAGTTTTCTTAAAAATTCTGGCCTTCAAACTCTGTCCCTTTCTTTCCTATAACCCAAGTATACCTTTACATTATAGAGTAGGCCACCCAATATATTCCTCTATCACAAAGAGGTAGATAAAGAGGGAAAACTTGCTTTCTTCTATTGGTCACAGAGTTACTGTTAACTGGCACATAATAATGCTGCTTATTGAAGATTAGGATATCCAGGGATCAATTACCTCTAGTTATGAAAGGCTTAGGAAATAATGTTTAAGTAAGTAGAGTAACTACATTACTGCTCTACTCATATTTAAAAAAGATAAGAAAAAGAAAACTGCAATAACTAAAAACAAACCAATAATATGTCCTGTGAAATGAGGAGAAGATAGGTTTGAACTCCTATATATAATATTATGGGTTGACAATATTAAGGGTTGGCATAGTCCCTTATATATTCCAGCTATTGAAGAATAACATAAAATATGTTTGGTAATTTTTTTTTGCTTTTCATACATTTCAGATTTGCATAGGTTTAAGCTCATAAATATTCTCTAAATAGTAGGGAAGCAGCCACTCACAGGCTTTTTTAGTGTTTGCACCTTTTACAGTGGTTGGTACTTAATTGCTCACTTCCATTCTGAATTATTTTCTATGGGCTGACGTGGCTGGGAGAAAGTTTAACCACACTGCAACCTCACTGCCTGTCTGAACACAGCCTCACTGATACCTGGCAAAAGAGATCAGAGTTGGCCCCCAAATGTTAATTTGTGACTTCATTTGGCTCAGATTTCTATAGTTTCTCTCAAAGATAACATACTTAGCTTTACAAGATTAGTAGTTTTTATTATTATCAATTTAGGGATATTTCAATAATACCATCAGCTAAACAATTTATATACAATATTGACAATGTTTAATATTTTTTGCAATGTTTGTGTGTGTATATATATATATATATATATGTATACTATATATATAGAGCCTATTTTCACAGCACGCTTAGAAAATTAAGCCTTTATGGTCTGTTACAAAATGGCCAAAATGTCTTTCTTTGCTTTCTGAATTTCATAATTTGGAGAAATGTCTAGGTGCTTTTGGTCATGTAGAGTAAGAATGATGGTCAATTATTCATAGACATGGACATAGTGTAGATTCTCAGTTTTAGATCTTATATTGAGGTTTGGTGGTATTTTCATGTGTTTACTAAATTTTCGGCCTATAGAATTACAGGTAAATGTGAAGTGTGGCCACAGATGTTTAGGAACAAAATTTTTACACAGCTTTGCTTTTTATAAAAATGCTTCTTCTGCCGTTGTTTTTTTTACATATAGTGTTGGTAGTTTCTCAATGCAGAATAGGTATTTTTTGATGGACTAGATTGTAAACTATTTATTATTGAGAATATAGAATAAGAGATTGCCAGCAGCAAAATGGCCTCAAGCATAGTAATCTTTAAAATAAATGCACGCTGCTCTGTCTTAAGCTTTTTCAAATACAAATGGTGATTTTAGGAAGCGTGAAATGAAAAAAGAACAGTGTAAGGCGTGACTTAACCTAGGTAGCGGGCCATTTCAGGCCAAAGTTCAGAAACAAACCTCGGTATGTGTTTGTACATCATTATAGTCAATTACTGCTGCTGAGTTCTAGCAATCTAAAATCAATACTTAGAAAGTCAGTGAAGGAGACAATCTAACTGTATTAAACAAAAGTGAGTTCATAATGAGTTACCCCTCCATGTATGGGTTTGAGGAATGCACAGAAAACAGCATTGCATTAGTACATTGTTTCTTAAAAGATTTTATGGGTAGTATTTAATTATTCATTGAAAGAGAACTATTTGGCTGTGCTGGGCAAGAAATGTTTCAGCAACTCAGAGCATAGAAACTGAGGCATGTTCCATGGCATAATCTGCTTTTCTAAACTCATTACTTATTCATCAACAAAAGCTACGCTAAATCTACATTCCAGTGTGTTGCTTTTACATGATTTTTTTCACAGTAGTATTAACGTCTAACAAGGCATTCATTGTACATGTTGTTGAAAAGATAGGTTGCCTCTAATTAAAAGTCTTCCAAAGCTTGGCGAAATCTCCCAATATATCCAAAATTCCTCATGAAATAAATATTGTAACACAGCTCCATTGCAAACAGTAAAGCAGCCAACCTTCATCTCTATAGCTCCTGAGAAGGTACAGAAGCTTTGCAGATGAATAAAAAAAAAAAATCCTTCTGGCATTTAATGAAAATAACTTATATTAGGGTTTATATACATTATTTACTAAAATGCTACTTTCTTATCTACTTTTCTTTTTTGGATTCTAAAACACCAGTACAGTACTAAATAAATATTGATATATTCTAATAAAAATTATTAGGTATAAAGTTTAAAAAATGTTCTTCATCAGCGATTCATGGAGTTGACCTGATTATTCTCTTCACTACGCAAATACCACACTTGGCTGGCACTTTAAAGGAGCTGGTTAAAAGTTACACTTTTTCCATTATGCAGAACTTCTTTTTAAACAAAAGAGTGGAAATAATTTGTTCCACAATAAATCATGGCATTCCCGGCTGTAGATAATGTCTTGTCACCCTGTGGGCTCCAAAAGTAATTTCATGTTCTGAGGCCACTGAGAGAACCCTTACCCCTGTGACAAGAAGTACTATATACTTTCTAAAAAAAGTTTTTAAGTAGTTCTCTAATGGAGCTGTGATGCAAAGAGGAAGTCCGGTCCTGCTTGAGTGCTTACTGCATGCTCTGCCAGAGCTGAAAGATACATGGTAAATTCTCCATTAGACCACTTTATCGATTCAATATGTTGGAAGGTCACTGTAAGCATTGCTAAACACTTTGAATCCTCAAACATATGTACAGTGCTCAGTTCTTCAATCTGTCTAATCACACGGCTTCAGGATGTAACGTATACCCAGCTTAATCTACTGTAAAATGAGAGTCCAGTTTTGATAATTAAATCGTATATAATTTTTAACATTTAAAAAAATCCAGTTTTATTATGATTGAAAATATCCCCTCCACTTTGTAATAAATGTACTACTGTTTATAGACAACTATGTAAGCCTTGACATTATTTTCTACAACTGACCATTAAGTGAAAGGGTGTGCCTTTACAGTGATCACATATTACCTATCAGTAATATTACCCTGATTTCCTTTCGGCAAGCAAAATTGTTTGAAAGTATCTCACTAAAGATGAAACTCATATATCAGGAATTGTCAATGAACCCGATCCCAAGCAGACATCTGTGCAGACATTTGAGAAAAAGAGAAAACACATTTACAAAGCAATGGAAATTCTGGGAAGTCTAAAGTATCTGGTTGCTGTGGTTGACAGGAGGCACAATTGTTTTTTTTTGATTCATTAACTTAAAGTGAATTTTTTTTTAACAAAAAAGTATAATAATGCTTACCTTTACATTTGAAGAGGCCTCCATCCCTCCACAGTCTGGTTCCCACATTGACCCGGACTTCTTTCCAGTGCAAACGAAGCGCACTGCACAGGCGCATGATTGGGTAATGTTTTTTCCTGAAAATGTAAAAAGAAAAGTGCTCATCCTATTCTGTGTATGCCCGATCTCCTGGGATTGGGTATGCACAGAAAGAGCAGCCCAAAGCCTCCTGGCATATGTGGCATATGTATCCCAGGAGGCTGCAAGTTCTCCATTATCTTCCACCACAGAAGGGGAAAGGCCCTTCCCCAAATAATAGAACAAATAATTTTTTTTTAAAAACTAACACATTTTAGCCACCTTTTTATATATTGGTAATATGTGATGATAGGTCCGCTTTAGGAGTTTTTACCATTAGCTTTTACTAAACATGCACATTGCTGTTTGCATTATGATGCACTGTGTGGTGAGCAGTTCATTCAGTGCTTCTCTAGGGTGTGTTTGGGGTGCTATTAACAATGAATGAACACCAACAGATAATGTATCTTGCTGTGCATTGCATTGAACCATACTACGACATCTTCATCATGCACTAGTGTGAACAATCTCTAGAAATATATGCCTGTTGGTATATTGTAAAATAGTACCATGGTAATAGATGTTCTTCAAACATAGCTGATCAGAGACCTAACATCAAAAAATATGCATCAGTCTTATTAAGAAATGTGCTTAATTCATATTCCAATTCATAGTTCTTATGTACAAAATCAAGGCTGAATAGAGAATAAAATGAAAAAACATTGTAATGAAATTAGTGTACAAGATTTATATGTAATAAAACAGGGCATTTTCATCATAAATATAAACAAATATTAGGCATTATAAATATCGATATCGAAACTGTGAAAATGTGTGTGTGTTGTCTGTTACTGTTAGCTAAATCTTCCCATTTACAAAGCTACACTGAAACAAATAACAGTTATGGGAACAATTCAATAAATGTTAATATGTAACTTGGCTTTTTAAAAAGCAGTGAATTCGACATTCGCTAGTGGAGAATTATTTAATGCCACTGAAACACATGGACCTTGAAGATTCTCCACTGTAGAATATTTCAGTGAAATATCAGATTCACTGCTTTATAAAAAGCTTTAAAATTATGCCTTTAAATGCCTTTTCATTTAACAGTTTTGGCAATCTTGCACAAAGTTTTTATGGTTTAGGGTAAAACCTACCAAGGTCTTTTGGGACAAATCTTGTTGTTAAATCTTGCCAAATTAAAATGGCTGATAGGGAAGTTATTGTCAAACAAAAATCACAAGAAGCCAGGTACTTTTGCAGTGTCAAATAGAAAAGAACAATACAGCACAGGATTTTTCACACAACTGTCAACTCACACAAACACCCACTAACAATATAATCTATTTTAGTTCACCATTTTATAAGGAGAAGGCCAGGTTTCAAAACAGAGTTTTGCAGACCTCCCACTGCCCAAACCCTTATTTACCAACCAACCCCTTATTCAATAAACACACCATAATCTTTGGTAAATAGTCCACAGGCCCTTTATTATACATTAAATAATTAATATAACTTTTTATTATCAATATAAATCAAAACAGCAAAATATTAAATAAATAACAATAAACAAAGAATAACAAACTTACCCTACTACCCAACCTACATCTTAAATCTTCTCTGGTTGCCAGTCCTGTAGGGCCCCATTACCACTGGTACTCTGCTCCAACCTCATAGTATTGCTCCTCGTCGCCAATTCTCCAAGCTCGGGAATGATATACCCTTTTAACACAGACTATCACCAAATGTGTATACTCAATCTACAACATTTTCGAATTCAGACTCAACACCAAATATGGGTCCCCAATGCCACTAAAGGGTTGGCCAATAAACATACACCCCCTCAAGGACCTCAAATGCCCCACTCAACCACATTACAATATTCTCTTTACCTATTTAACCACTACAAAAGGGGGCAGGATGGTTCCTGCACCCTGTAAAATCGAATAACCTCCTCCCTCTTTCCTCTAACCTTTTATCCCCCCAACCCTACCTCGCCTAATCACCCCAAAACAACTTAATAACCTTTTCTTATCTGCCCAGTCATGCGGACCTTCCACTTTGCTCCCTTGTTTGCCCATTCAAGGCCTATCAGACTCTTGTGGCTCAGCCTAATCAGAGGCAAATGCTATATAGTGCATTATGGATTGTTTCTTTTTTCTAGCAGTTTTCATGTATTCTTGGGGATTCACTCTCAACCCATAGCAATAGTGAGTACAAAACTATCCCTTGTGTGTATCCTTGTATCTGAATTTGATGTGTCTTAAACAGCTTTGCACTGTCATCCAGAATTAAATATTTACCATGCAATATAGCATTTACATAAACGTTGCTAGGAATAGCATCTTTTCATTAGAAATTTTCATGATAACTATACTTTTTCTCTGCCACTATCACTGCTCATTTAACAGCTCTGATTATTCACTCAGCTGTATGACGGGGAGTAAATCACTTTTTATTACCAGCAAATCTGACTACTTTATGCTTACCTCATGCATATTAAAAACCTAATTAGAAATCAAGTGTTCAGAAAGATAATAAATATAATATATACAGGAGTGCATCCACCACACAGCCACACAGGAGTATCAGCTACAAGAATAATCCTTTCATGTGTTGTTTCTTATGTGTTTGTATGTGTTATAGTATAGAGGTATATAATAGTATAGAGATAATTCTGGGCAGGGATTGTCAAATTATGAAGTGTACCTAAAGCCAAAAACACTTTCCCATTTGGAGAAGAGTTAAAGGTGAACTAAACTCCATTAAAACATTGCCCTATTTATAAGTTTGTATGCAATATAACTAAAGCTTCAAAGACCTGAAATAAAATCACCATTTATTTTGTTTTTCTTGTTGCATATTTTAGGTTATAACATTTTATATTATGTCAGTCATTTCTGCATTCTGTGAATCCCTGCTAGGATCCTCTGGCCACTTTGCCTGAATGGCACCCGCAGGGGCTGACCTCTCTGGTCCCAGCTCCCCAGGATCCTAATAAACATGCATGGGATTTACTGTTGATGCCAGTAGGTGGCAGAAGCTGCATTCCAGTAAGAGGCAGCAGACATGAAAATATAGTGCCAGCTTCAGTAAGGGAGGGGTAATGCACAATTAAAAACTGGAAACAGGTAAGAAAACATTTCACCACAACCATGCTACTGCTGTTAAAAAACTCTTCACACAAATATGTGCTTTAACAATGTTCTTTGCATTTTGTCAGCCTCAAGACTCTAATGTGAGCAGAGTGCACTAAATATGGATGCCTAAGCAAAGAAAAGCTATTAAAAAGACCGACCATGTGATCCATTAGCCATCTGTCCTCCAATAACCGAGTTCCCTTTGCTCAAGTGACAGTAGTATCCGCCCTTTGTTATAAATCACCCCCTTAGTCACCTAAATGTCATGCTCACCCTCTTGCATCATAGATTTATGGTTTACTGACATGAACCCATTCTGCAGATCAGATTGTTCTAAGTGGTTTCTGATTTGCTCTGAAGCTGTAAATCATATATGAAAGTCAAAGGATCAATATTTTAGATAAGCTATTAACATTTTTCGAAAAGTATGACTGTGACATCATTCATATTTCTCCCAACATAGGCTCCTTTAGACATTTTTAGGTATTTACCCTAAGGGTGCCTTTTACTCTAAGGCAGTGTTTGTCAACCAGGGTTCCTCCAGAGGTTCCTAGGAGTTCTTTAAGCAATAAGCCCTTTGTGTCTCTCTCTCCGCTTACCAATGAACATTTTGGCTATTCTGTAACGGTGACATTCCTCTCAGTGGTCAGCAATGTAAGAGGCATTCTTCCAACTGACCACAGCAATTTACTTTGAGTTATGGATATAGCAGCTCTAGCAGGGGGTTCCCTGAGGACCTGAAAGTTATTTCCAGGGGTTCCTTCATGTTAAAAAGATTGATAAATGCTGCTCAAAGGGATCACAAAAGTATGAACCATGTTACTTAAAATATTAGAAAACCCACAGGTTTATGTCAATTTGTTCGAGTGGCATTATACCAGAAAATATTTTCCTATTGTTCTATATGCTACCCAAATCTGGAACACAATTCCCTATTAACAAATTAAAAACAGTTACTTAAACAATATAAGCAAATGCGAATGTAAACTTTGTTTTTTTAGGGAATTAGCTATAGTGCCTAATGTTTGGATTGGCCATGAACTTGTCTGAACTTAAAGTTTGGCTTGAACTGAAATACTTAAAAAAAAATTAAAAGTTCAAAATTTGCAAACAGGGATTCTTTATTGCAGAATGGATAGGCTCTTCTGCAATAAAACTAACTTATCTGCCTGCTTGCAATGATTTAACTGATCTCAACTCTTTTCACACCTTTCCAGGTGCCAACATCTTCACCCAGTTCTCATCCATATTCAATATCTTTGGCCATCTTGATTTTCCAGAATGAAATTTTGTAACTTCCACACATCAGTGTTCATTTATTTCCAGAAGCCAGTTATGCCTCTTTGATATTGTAGAGTGATGGAGCATAGCGATGTGCACAGCTAGATCAGATAGAGTAATGAGGTAGGTGATCATGCTACAGTGGTTGTCAGGTTTCTCCTTTTCTTTTGTTCACTGGAGATATCTACCAATCTAAGACCTCCCAAAGATTGGCAAATGTTTTCATTTTTTTGCAAATCATTTTAATAAAATTGTCTGCCTCTGGACCTCTTACACTCTGTAGTGTCCTTACACAATCCTTCAATGTCCATATATTGCATACAGAGACTTTTTAAAGCCTGTTAAGAATACTCTCTGAGTATGTATTTCGTAAGGGGTGTCCCTCTAAAATCCAAAAACACACTGGTAGGGTAAATAGCTTTTGCCTAAACTTCCCTATACCAGTGGGGGCATTAAAATGTGAGGTCCTAAGGGGACACGATACTCATGTGGATAATTTACATACTGTATATACACCTGAATTTAAAAAGGCAACTAAATAAATCATTAATAAAATTATACTTTAGCATTTTGGATACAACTCAGGATTATGAAAGTCTTTTTGCAGCTGACTGGCACCAGAATACCCAGAATTTTGTATTAATTTTTCTTTTGCTTTTCACATGACTTAATTTCTAACCTGTCTAAATGTTTAATTATTTTCGTACACATCTTCACTACAGTATAGTGGTGTAATTTATTTAATAGCTACCAATTTAATTTTAAATAATTTTTATAGTACAGGTAGTCCTCGAGTTAAGAACATCCGACAAACGGACAACTCCTAGATACGAACGTGGCTTCCCTGCTCGCTCGTGTGCAGGACGGAAACTTGATGGGGGAGGGGGGCTGTTCGCTTAACTCGCAGAAGAAATCTTTTGCTAAACACAGCAGAGGTTGTGGGGATCTTAAGGATCAGCTCTTCTGCAACCTCTTGTAACTCTTTAATGGCCAAGACAAACTCTGCAGTGGTTTCTTTTTTTTATATCAAAGCGCAGCTTGCTCCAGAAGTTAATGAATGTCTAGGTTCCATAAAGTTTTTTTTTTTTTTTTTTTTGCTTTGTTTGTGATTAACTTACAGTGAAGATTTTATACAGTAACTGACACCACACTACCTAATTATATGTTGAGACAAACATCTGTCCTATTTGCATTTATTAAATAATGTACCTGTTCCGAAATATAAATTCAAATTAGGAACAAGCCTACAGTCGTATGCAACCCGAAGGGACTACCTGTACTACTGAGAATTAATATCTGAGTATATCTAGTATTACAGAAGTTCCATGATGTTGGATAATCAGTAAATCTGTTTTTATTACCAAATATATACCTAAACCAAAGTACGATATACACGCAAAGAGAATAGACAAGTAGGTATGAGCTTTAGATGTTTAAAGTGTTCATTGTTAAAATGTTTAAATCATAAAAATTAAAGGCTTCAACCAGCTAACTGGTGTAAATGGGGAGCGTCACACAAAGCAGCTGATGAGGATATTTGAACAGGTAGTGAGGGGATCAATAATGTATCCTAGCAACAAAGCTGCATGCTGCGAGCTCCCGTATCCACGGGGATCAATGACTCAGACAATAGTCAAATGGAAGCTGTATTCCTTCATGTGTATTGTGCAAATCCATAGCAAACACTTTTTCTGTAATACACATCTGAATTCAATCAGTAAATTCTGAAAATCGATATAAGGCCCAAATCATGTTTTTGGATTTTTTTTTGCATTGTTTTGTGTATATTTTTTTAATATATTTATATATTATTTCCATATTTTTACGTAAATAAATCTACCAGATTATGCAGTGCTTTACTGAGCCCATATTCATGTCACTATCTGCCCCTCAAAGGAGCTCACAATCCAATGTCCTTAACACTGTCTAGGTCCAATTTGTGGGGAAGCCAATTAAGCTATCAGTATGTGAACCTACATGAACATGTGAAGAACATATCAATTTCATGCAGACCCCTGGAACCCTAGGGTTACCAGGTGAGAGCCTTTGCCAAAAACTACCACGTTGAATCAAAATCGTTATATGTATACAGGTTTAACAGATAACTATGCTGTCAAAAAAGTTATTCTTCAAAGAGGACCTAAAATGGAAAATCAAAGTCACCAGAAAATAAAGCAATGGCTCGTTTTGTCCTTTTCTTTTATCTATACACTGCATGGTGCATGAGGCATTGAGTGTAAGATTCGGGTTTATACTGGGGTACTGGGGACAATGCAACTCTTGTGTATGTGCATTACATTATTAGTGTTCATCCACTAACATCTAATGGCTATAGAGGATTGCTATAAACCTGGAAGCCTGACATGGATTTGTTGATGAAGATAACAGCTTCCTGGACCTGTCATCTTTGCAGGGTGCTTCTAAACAGGTAAGTCTGTGCCCTAATCACCCAGTTTGCTGTGCAAACATACTTAATATAGCATGAGCTCTCCCATACCAAAGAATTCAATTCCATTTTAAGTAACTCCCATCACACCTCCAAAGTCTTATACTCACCCTGTTACTGGTATTATTTTATTACTAATAATTTACAAAGTGCCATCATCTTCTGTACAAAGGAAAAAAATACAAAATAAAGCCCAGATAAACATCTAACCTTGTAAATTGTACAATGAGGTGGAAGATGAATATATCCAAATAATTTACAAAAAGAGATATCAGTAGTACACTACTGGACATCTTTCCTAGTGTATCAAACATGCCAGAACTTGCTTTGGATAACCATAGGGCTCTGTTTCTAAATAGGTATTCTGACATTTCCTCAAATATTTCCTGGTGGCAATCAAATATTGTCATATTTGACCTAGAAAACAGGAAATGTTTGAGGGAATGTCAGATTCCCTGTTTTATAAATAGAGACAATGGTGTTATGGTGTTACAGCTAATATGGAAACCATTTTACAGTCCTGTATTGATTTTTTGGAAAAAGGCTTGTCACACAGGAAGTTACTAACAGAAGATAGTTGGGGCCAGGCAAGACACAACCACGTGGTGGTAAACAATATAGAGGAGACACAGAGGAGAACCGTTAGATGAGCATTAGTTTGTTCCGGTTAACCTGTTCATAATTTTTCATACATTTTTATATCTTTATTTAGTATAAATATCCCTTTACACCTGTTACGTGTACCTGCTCAGCTCTCTTAAAAATTGCTGTATAACAAAACTAAAATTTAGCTGAAGTATGTTAGACACACAATCACAATCAAGCTCTACCATCTGATACCATTCAATAGAATTGAATTTGATAGAATAAAAGATGCCTGCCCAAAGGAATTAAATACATTTTTCTGTGCATGTGCAAAAGTAACAAGCAACAGGAAAGTTTGTGTGGGCTGTGCAACCCGAAGCGAAAAGCGAAAATTCGGTTGCTTCTTGTCATAAGTCTGTCATTAAGGAAATATGAATGCTGGTATTGCTACTCTCCTAAAACTTCTGTTGTTCTTATTCTCTGGATCATTATCATGCTTACTGACAAAATACAATTATGTGGATAAAGAAAGACAGATAAAAACCAACATTTTTTAACCGCATTTTCAAAGTTAGCAACTCAACACAAAAAGTATTAAGATAGAAAGTAAAAAAAAATGTTTAGAAAGGTAAGCTTTCAATTTGCAAAGTGTAAATCATGTTAATAGCATGTCATATGGGTACTGTGTGTAGATTTTCTCTTTTACATATTATTTGCCATGAATACTTTAGTACAAGATTTAGCTGAAGCATTTTATTTTTGTATAGGAAGTAGCTTAATCAAGATTTTGTGACCTGTCTGATCTGTGATCAAAATAAAAAATTGTGAAATGTTCGTGCTGACAGTGAAAACATGACAAATAAACTTGGTGCAGTCATTGATGTAAGCCAAGCAAACTAAACTGGATGAGACAGTCCCTGCGGATAGCGGTCTAACCCAAATTGACCTCAATAACAGAACACTGCCTGTTTCCTTTCAGCAATGTCCTGCCTGTCACATTTCTCATATGCTGATCTGTCTAATACAGAGTGCAGTGATTATGTTTTAAAGAGCTTCTGAAAACAAGCAGTGCTTTTAAAATATAAAGCCAAAAATAATATTAACAAAGTTTAATAATATTCAGGACACAAAAACGATATAAACCTACAACAATGGGGGAAAAGCTGGTCTCTATTTAGCCACTGTTCTAAAGACACTTTGGGCAGCACTGCCAGGACCCCATGCATCATGCCCTATTTTCCCCATTGGTGTAATCAAATAAGGTTTGTTTGTGCTTAATCCAACAAAAAATGTTAAGCTCTATACTATAATGTTTTTTGTTTACTTTTACAATATTTATGAATCATGCCTCAAATGCACAACCTGTAAAATTAAGTATTTTTTCTTAGTAGTGTGTTACAATATTCTTATTCTGCATGTATTACCTTTAAGTTTATTTGAAATTAGTAGACAAATATTTGACATTTTTTTTTCTCCGATTATCGTTTCAGGGCTGGTATTGGACAAGAATCTGGCATGTGTACAGTGCTTGTCTAATGTCGTTTATAGATCCGTCCTGGTGGATCCACTAACGACAAACAAACATAATACAAGTGAAGGGGAGAGAGCACAGCAGGGTGTCGCTTGCTTGTTCTCCCCCATCCCCCCTCCGTACACCAGAACGGCGCTGTATGTACAGGGCTCATTCATGCATCTTTCATTCTTATTGTTGGAAGGGATCATGAAGGATCAATTCCAACAACAAAAATCTAATGTGTGTATGTAGCCACAGGCTAAGTACACACGTGCCATAATTGACGTTGGAAAGTATCTTTTACGATCCTTTCCAACAACAAAAGACTGCATGATGCATGAACCAGTGCTGTTTATACATCACCATTCAGCTCTATGGAGAGGGGAGAGGGGAAAGAGCAAGTGACACGCTGCTGTGCTCTCTCCCCTTCACTTGTATTACGATTGTTCATTGTTCATCATTCATGGATCCGTCATGGATTCATGAACGACGAGCGTTGAGCGCTGTACACACACCAGATTCATCTGACATGTGTATGTAGCCTTAGTATTCTGAATGTGTTTTTAATTTTGATTTCATAATTTTGAAACTAACCAACCAAGATTACAAAATAAAGATAGTAAATATTATTCTTATATACTAAATATATTAAAAGATAATTTTCTTTCACAGTAAAGCCTCCCATCCTTCCTTCCATTTTTCTTTGCCTCCCATCTGTACTTAAGAAATGTAAATGGTATGCCTTGCTTCAGGCAAAGGATTTGCAATGCCCCTTAGGTAGATATAATAACTATGGCCAACTGTGTCCTTGGCTGCCAGCCTTCCATGTAAACATGGTGCCCTACTGTTTTTACAAATACAACATTATGGTACTATGGTAGTAGGGATGAGCAAGCAAAATTTTAAAATTCGATCATGCGGCGAATCGGGCTGTTCTTACTTACTGAATATGTAAGCGAACGGCCTGTGTAAATTCGGCAGCAGGGATCATATTTTTTGTGACCTGCCAGAGCAATCAGGGGAGTGGAGCTGACAGCTCGGCTCCTCTGATTGCTCTTGCGGCCCTGTAGTATGTGTTCTTGGATAGAGATTCTCTATCCAAGAACACAGGAGTCCTGTGGCTGTGCTCATCATGAATGAATGCAGCCATGGGACTCACACTGACAGGAGGAGTACTGTGGCTGCATTCAATGCGCCGTAATTTTGCGAACCCATTGGCAGTTCAAGGAAATTTTCACAAAAATGTCAGAAGCATTCTCACTCACCCCCACTTTATAGATATGTTTAGACGTCATCACAGAAAAGGGCAGGAAAGGGTGCACTACTGTGCCTTCCATACAGTTGGAAGTCTTCTCTGAAATTTAGGTGTCACCTTTGAAATCTTTTTGTGCCTTCATGTTATGCGTAGTATATTTATTGGGTAAAATATTATGGACTGAAAATGTATATATAAAATGTCAACCAGATATTTCTCACATTTATATTTGGTGGAAACCCAATGTAAAAGGTGCCCCGTTGCTATACAGTTTTTAAAAAGACGTTACAGGCACCACAATTCAAACCCAATATCCAAAAGAATATTATTTATTCCTAATAAAAAAAATACATAATATCTCGATTTTTGATAAGTTTATGATTGTGAATTCCCAACTATTCTTGTTGTGTTTCACAGCTGCTTCCACTGCTTCTTGTAATGGGAACATACATTATTACAACTATAAATGATCACAGTGACTTAATAATTACATTCTAACACATATTATCTATCCAAAACAAAATATACAAATTGAATAACATTTACAGGCAGGAGAAGCAGAAGTATTTCACGGATATATATAATAATATTTATTACATGCATTTGCTTGTTTTGGGTGTAAGCACCTTTAGCTTCCTGGTGAATATTGTGTCTCTTTAATAGCAATTAAACAATAATGTAATGAATTATCTATCATTAATAATACTGAATTACCACAACTTAAAAAAGTCACAACATTCCTGAGGAGCATCCAATGAGATGCAATTTCAAACAAGGATTATCAGAGCCTTCACTGTTATATCAACCATGCTGAATTAATTGGCATGGATTGGTAGGGTGATAAATATATCTATCTAATGGAAGTCTTCTGTATCCATTATTCTGTATTATTCTACACAGATTTACTGGCTTTTTGTAATGCTTTTGATTTTTAATGAGCTGTGAAACAACAGACCAAGCATTTCAGCAATCAGTTCAGAATTCAATTATTTGTAATGTTTTTGGGTATTAGTCTGTTTGAGGTATAAACATGGTTGAACTACATTAATTACACATAGGGATGGGAGAGGGAACTTTCATCACTTGTCACAAATGCAATTCTGATGAGGACAAAAAAATGTCTATGTCATTTTTGTAATGGAATGAAAAATTATATCTCTTTTGATCTCTTGTCAATGGATTTGAAGCTAATTATCCGTGGGAAAATGTCAGGACTTTTAATTTGAGCTTATCAATTATAGCCAACACATGTTAAATATCAAAGTATGACATGAATAATTAATCAATAAGAATATTATTCTATGGGAAATAATGTATTCCAAAAACCCTAAAGGACTTGACTGTATGTTATTTGTCAGATTATATGTAAAATATTATATATAAATTCTAAAGGGTAGGTAATAGTAGATGATCTTGAGATTCGCCAGGTATCCCAGCATCCCCCGGGCTACCGGAACTGAATGAACTGCCATGCACATGAGCAGGAGTTACTTTATCCTGGATCAGCAAATCCAGATGGCTGAAAATGGAAAACAGAATGAGATGCAGTCGGGCAGGTAAGGTTATTTTATTGCAGAAGGGATAACTTTTCTCCCTTCTGCAATATATGGCCTGTCTGATCACAGTTTTTTAAAGCAAGGGATTAGTTCTACTTTAACAAGCCTAAATTAAAATTAGATTAATTATTTTAATTTATTTTAAAATTGGACTAATTATTTTAGAACTGCTAAATGGCAGGAATTTTTAGTCTTTCATTTTTACGAATTGTTAAGTGATTTTTTTACATGATGATAAAACAGTCATAAACCAAATAATCCTTTTTTTTTGTTTTAAATGGAGAGATGATGATCTGAGAAAGTCCCTGGATTCTATGGAGCTGTTAATGAATATTGCCAAGGTAGGAAATGACTTTGGTTCAATGTGTTATGCTTGTTAAAACATATACATATATACTCAAATACAGTACAAAGCAATCTGAATATAATACAAGGTATCTACTTTTTCCTGAAAAACAGAAAAAACTACATTGACTCAAGTATAAACCTAGGGCACAATATGCAGCCATCACCACAAAACAGTTTTAAACAGGAATGGTAATAAAATTAATGTAAATAAATACATCCATGGTATGTTAGTTTTAAAAAAGTAAGGTAAAAAGGAAAAATAACAGGTTATTTTGCAGATACTAGATTTTGTTATGATGGGTTCACCTTCTCCTAAAAGAAGTTTTTGCAATGTCATGGGTCAACAGTAGATGGCTCTGTGTCCTCATGTAAAATATTACAAACCGTTTATAATGACAAGAGTTAGCTCTACACTTTACATGAGAACACAGCAGCATCTAGTGGCCCGAGTATAAACTAATATTCTTTTTCTGGTCAAAAAGAAATCTCTGTTTATACTCAAGAATATACAGTATGTTTATTTGATAATATGGCACAAATTAAAAAAGTAATTACTAATTCAGTAACACAGAAGGCTATCTACAAATTAATTAGTTATTAAGGGAAATAACACTGGGAAACAATTTTGAACACATTTTTTGTTGACTTCAATTTTTAAGCTTATTTACACTAAAATAGGTATGCTGATTCTGAAAGTGCAGTTAGTTTTCTTACCACGTTATTTATCACGTCAGGTTTTTCTCTACCACTTATATTAATGCGAATACTTTAGCGTGGATTTGTATAGGCTATTTACTCATAAGACAGTGTGGTCAGAGGTTGTGTGCTGCTCTATGTAGTGAATAAGAAAAAATTATTTTTCTACTTACACACATATTTCCTTTTTTTCACATCAGTCTGTCTAAGGGCCTAAACATTCCTGATTCATTTTGTTATATCTGTGGCAGTTTCACCATTCCCAGTCAAAGGGCAAACATCAGCACATTTGTAAAGAAGCCTATTTGGCATATTTCAAAGTTAAACTTGGTGAACAAGATAAGTCTTGGGCCCCTCATAATGTGTGCAAACAGTGTGTCGAGGGTTTATGGATATGGACAAAAGGAACACGTGATAAGATGCCATTTGGTAAACCTATGGTTTGGCGAGGAGATCATTTCAGTGACTGTTACTTTTGTATAGTGAAAACTTCAGGATATAACAAGAAAAATATATGTAACATAGAGAATCCTAGTCTACCATCGGCCGGTTTTCGTTACACTACCCTTTCTTGAAGAACATGATTATGGTGATGAATATGTGGGACAGCAGAGCTCGTAAGAGGCATTGGGTGAAAAGGAATTGGCCTCCAAGATCTGCCCTAAAAAAACAGGTGATCCAAACATTCTACATGAGCCATTTGTTGATAGAAAGAATATTATATTCCCGCCTCTGCACATGAAACTGGGTCTGATGAAGCAGTTTGTTAAAGCTTTGCCAACTGAAGGAGATGTTTCAAGTACCTCATTTTGGCATTTCCTAGCCTGTCATTTGGAAAAATAAAGGCCGCTGTGTTTGATGGTCCACAGATTCAGCAGCTCATCAAAGATGAACATTTCATCAGGACAATGTCAGAAGTTAATAAGAATGCTTGGTTATCATTCAAAGCCATTGTCAAGGACTTTCTTGGAAACACATGAGCAAATAATTACACAGAAATTGTCTAGAAACTCTTGCAGAGCTACAAAATGCTTGGCTGCAATATGAGCATCAAGGTGCATTTTCTGCATAGCCATCTTTCTAACTTCCCGGAAAACCTTGGTGCAGTCAGTGATGAAAAAAGGGAATGATTCCACCAAGATTTGAAGGTCATGGAAAGACGGTATCAGGGTAGATGGAATGTACATATGATGGCTGACTATTGTTGGAGCATCCGGCAGGATTGACCTAACTCTGAACACTCCAGGAAAAGCAATAAGCGTAAATTTTTACTTTAACCGCTTACTCAATTAATTATTTAAATAAACAATACATTTAAGTTATTATTTAATTATTTTTTGATTGTATGTAAAGTTTGTATGTTTTTTGACGAAAATGGGAGGTACCCTGTATTGTAAAAACTGGATGTGATAGCAAAAACCTGGGGTCATTTCTGGATTTACCACCCAAAAATTAGTAAGATCTAACTCAACAAAAAAATGCATTCCCCAGTGTAATTTGTACATTACTATACATAATAAGTTTGTAAATGATTAGTAGTAAATTTACACAATGACTACCACATTTACCCTATTTGCCATAGTAAGAATGTGTACCATGCAATGCAGCAGCCATTGAAATGCCATCAAGTCCTAATTGTAAAGTAAAAGTAAATAAAGGCATATATAGTGTATCTATATCCAAATGTAAGATGAATATATTGCAGTCTATCCAACTCTTTTGATCACCTCCATCATATGGTGGATAAGACTAACAGTGTGCATAGGAAGAATAAGATTCTTTGTGCTTTATTTTAAGCTTTCAGACAATTTCTGAAAATATTAACAGGTGTTTTCTGTACTCATGGAAAATGTTCCAAATGTTTGTAGGATGAAATTATTTTTATTATTATTTTGTTTCATTGTTAACTTTGATGTCTTAAACATCCTCATTATCAAATAGCTTCTTTATTCACATTATTTTTAATTGCATTTTCAGGTCAAAAGATCTTGGTTTATATTTGAGTATATATATTATGTTTATTTGATATTATGACCCAGTTGAAATCAGTAATTGGTAATTCAATAACACAGAGATCTAGCTACAAAATTAGTAAAGGCTCATAAAATGCACACATTTCTACACAAGGCCTTTGTAAAAAATTAACTAGCAAGTGTACCTAATGACTAAAAACTTTATCCTGTTCACAATACAAAGAATGTGCACTATGCAAATACAGTAGCCGTTAAAAAGCCATCAAATCCTAATTATAAAGTAAATGTAAATAATGCATATAAAGCGTAACTATATCCAAATAAAAAAAAATGCAATATTTTGCAGCTTATCACTTCTTTTGTTCATTCCCATTAAATGGTGCATAGATAAGACTAGCAGTGTACACAGGAAATACAAGGTAGTGATTTATTTTAAACCTTCAGAAAGTTTATGATTGATTGGATTGACAAGAATGTTGCATTTCTGGGAATAACAAAAGATGTTTTCTGTACTTGTTAAAAATGTTCTTAGCCAGCTAAACTAAAAATTAATGCAACAACGAATCTAAATGACAGTAAATTAAAATATATTACATGTTTTTGAAATTTAGTCATCTTATGCATCAAGGCAAATTAGTGAAATGTTTTCAAGATTTGCAAAGTATACATTATGATTCTCGATAATAGCAACTTCCATTTATTATATTAAAAAATAATTACTGTAGCTTTCGCCATATGTAAGAATAGAAAGAATATTATCATCCCTGTACGCTTACCTGACATTCCCTTAGCATGTTTTTCACGTTTTTAATGATTTGTGAGAATTCATCTGTTTAAGCTTTTACATTTTGTACTGAAAATTCAACAAATGTCCAAGATCAGTGGTTAGTTTTCAATTGCACAACAAATTAAAATAAAAAGAAAAGTATGATCCCCACGGAGAACTAACTTGGAACAGGAGGTGTGGGGGTTGATATTCCCAAAGAAAGGTTGCAGCTGGTATTCTATTCCCTTCTTCCATCCCTTGCTGGTACTAGCCTTTTGATAATGGGGGCCCTGTGAAAAGTTTTTATCACATATAAAGGGGGTTCTCTTTTTAAAGCACTGGCGTCCAATGCTGACACGCACTGGTATTTCTGGTGAGCTTCCAAAATGAGGGGGCTTATGTACCATATACCTGCCACCCATAAAGGGCAAGTTAGTGGATGCTCTCTTCCTGGGGAGCTGTTTACTGTGTTTGCAGGAAAGTAGATGAACGTGAATAAACACACAATACATTACAAAATTCATGTTTCAAAAACTTCATTAAATCTACATGCCAAGTTCCAAAGTTATAAAATTTTGGATCATATATATTTGTGGTCATTGTCACCTGGTAATTTTGCCAGTAAAACATTTCTGGACCAATTTAATAAAACTCATCAAGACAGTAAAAGGTAGACTATCATCATCCTATTTAATGTACAGTGCTGCGTAATTTGTTGGAGCTAAATAATCAAGTTTATTAACCACCTGAGCGTTACACTGATTTCTAGATTTCTGTTCCAAAAGCGTCACAGGTTTTCATGAAATTTTTTTTTTTAAATTGTAGACCTGTAACTTACAGAAATATGTCCGAATAGGGTTCTAGTAGATGGGGATTTTAGTGTAGGCGAAAAAATACGGGGTTATCCAAAAGAGCAAAAATATTTAGTGCGAGAAATTACGGGCTTAGCGGTTGGGGGGTTAATTATAATAATAATAATAATAATGGGAG
This sequence comes from Pyxicephalus adspersus, assembly GCF_032062135.1. Taxonomy (NCBI): domain Eukaryota; kingdom Metazoa; phylum Chordata; class Amphibia; order Anura; family Pyxicephalidae; genus Pyxicephalus; species Pyxicephalus adspersus. The sequence continues at coordinate 29,170,266 of NC_092862.1, forward strand.
AACCTGGGTAATGCTGTATCGTCCTCGTTCTCCCAAGAAAGTCTATCTTCTCTATTCTTGGAAAGCTTTGATAAATCAGTCCCCTTGTGTCCTAGAAGAGCAGCAATGTCACCTGGGACAAGAGATATATTAGGATTTCAAAACATCTCTCCCTCTCCTCCTTTTCATTACAAGATGAACAAGATGGGTGTTCTGTATTTTACAAAGGGAGCAACTGATACGTATGGAATAGATCAAACTAAAACAGATACAACTAAAATTTTAAAAGAGGCTCTCACAATTCTGAAAATTATTTTGTAAAAACCATGGAACCATATGCTCATTTATTTGTGCACTCAAAACAAGCAACTGGATGGATGTCCGTAAACGATTTTTTTTTATTTTCTCTGTAGCCACCTAAACCTGATAAAGTCCAATAGCATATCTGTATTTGATTTCATTTACATTTCCCAAACAGGACAGAAATCAGCTCACCCCAAAAATAATGTATATAATTTCTGTTTCCATGCTTTTTACAATTTATTAACCCTAATAAACATATATTTCTGGGATGGACAGATCAGTCTAAAAGAACATATGTAACAAACATACAGGGCTTTATTAGGATTGTATGTTGCTCTTGGTCTGTCTAAATGATTTACCCTTTTGTTTCTGCCCTTGGATTAAGAAAATTTAAAATTGTAAAATATATATATATATATATATATATATATATATATATATATATAATATAGTAAAAACTAATGTTTACAATTTGCTATTAGAGTTATGTTATATGCTTAATATTAACAACTTGGATTTATGTGCACAGACCAAAAAAAAAAGAGGGATGTGTTTCTGTTTCCGAAACTATAGCTAGCCTACCTTTAAATATTGCATCGTAACAAGGTGGAATGGTCAGGTGTTTGTTAATTGAAGGTTAAGACTCAAATTTATTGGATGCATTCAATGGTCCAAAACAGCAACAGCTCCAACAGCAAGCTCACAAGACTCAGTTTACACCAGGAAGTGTCCATTTTCATATCCTCCACAGCAGTGCTTCTTGATCATTTTACAATGGGGGAGGGTGTACTAGAAATAACTTTCAGGTCTTAAGGGAACCCCTGCTATAATTACTATACCCACAACTCACAGTACACAGGTATGATTGTCAGTTGACAGAATAACTCATACATTGCTGGCCAATGGGAAGTCTGCTTACATATAGCCAAAAAAATTACACAAAAAAAAATTAGTTTTGATAATCATCAGAAACCACAACAAACTTTTCTAAATCAGCTTTTCGAGCAGATTTCAGATCATTTTTTCCCTAACACGTACAGTTCCTGAGTTATGAGTACTATTATAGTTACCATTGTACGTGCATGAGTTTTGAACTAAAACGTAAGCACCGTTTAAGTGAATGTTATTACATATTCAGTGTGAAGTAAAATAAGGTACACTGTGGTATAGATATTCTGAACTGTGTCAGTCAGGTACCATTGTTTCTTCAGAAATGCTTAGAGTATGATTTTCTTGTGTACTCTTTGTCTGGATTGTTGCGGTGCAGCATCCAGCAGTAGTCAGCCATCATGCTTTCACTCCAGAAACCTTGTTACCAGTGCTCCATTAACTGAATGTCCTGGTGAAAACTTTCTCCTTGTTCGTCACTCATCATACCCAGATTTTCCGGGGAGAATTATAGATGTGGGTGCAAGGAATGTATTTTTAATGACATGCGACATCCCAGTTTCCGGTATGAATCAAGCAGATTCTGAACTCCTTCCTTGTATGCAGGAGACTTATGGTTGCCCAGGAAATTTTCACACAGCCACTTGAATGCATCCCAAGCTTCTAGCTCAGCTGCTGGGAGAGATTGTTTGAAAACATCATCCTGCAAAACAGACTGGATCTGTGGCCCTATAAATATCCCTTCCTTCATTTTTGCAGTGCTTATGTTTGGAAACTTCTCAACAAGGTACTGAAAACCCATGGAGTTTGATTGACCTATGGCCTTTACAAGGTTCTTCATCAAGCCTAACTTGACATGGAGAGGTGGCAGAAATATTTTATGCAGATCAATCAGAGGCAGAAACTTGACACTGCTGGTTCTGGGCTTATAGGTATCTCTTGGTAGCCAATCACGCTTGACATAATGGTCTCCCGTAGATCGGCTGTTCCATAGGCACAGGAAACAGCAATTTTTTGTGAATCCTCCTTGCATTTCCATCAGCAAGCCAATTGCCTTTAGATCCCCACAGATGTTCCACTGGTGTGTTTTATACTGGATTGCTTCAAGTAGTAACTTCATGTTGTCATAGGACTCCTTTAGGTTAACAGAATGGGCAATCGGTGAATTTGGTTTGGAATTACCATTATGCAGTAAGACTGCTTTCAAGCTTCTTTTAGAGTAATCAATGAAAATACGCCATTCAGATGGAGCATGCTCTTGAGACAAACTGGTAAAGAGTTCATTTATATCATGACAGTAACACAGTGAGCCATCACTAGTGAAGAACATTGTCAAGTTATGATTTCATTTTCTGTTTAAGCCTTGAAACAAGAAGTTCTGCTTTGTCTTTGGAGAGATTTAGATCACGAACAAGAACATTCAACTCTGCTTGTGTAAAGGTCTCCGGTTCTAAATCTTCATTGGCCAAAAAGTCAGGATCAGATGATTAGGGGTTGTACCTTAATGCAACTCCAGAGCATTCCTTATCACCTTCTACAGAGGCAAGTCCATCATGTGGCAGTACCGGAACTGGCAATGAATCATCATGGGGAACAGGCCTAATTGCAGAATCGAGGCTGGGATATAAAATTTTGTACTTAGTTTTACCTGAGAATCCACTTTTGTTGGTGTGGCAAAAATAGCAGTCCATTAGATGGTCTTGCGGTTCTCTCCACACCATCGGGATTGCGAATGGCATTGCTGCTTTACACTGATTTAGCCAGTCACGCAGTTTATTGGAACAACTGGTACAGATGACATGTGGTCAAAGACAGCCGCAATATAATTTGTATATCTTTTTTAAATTCTGTGGTAATTTGGCAACGTTGTGCTTTTGTTGTGAATGAACCACACACGTAACAGAAACTGGATCAATAGGGCAATTTCTAGGCATTATGACAAATAAAATCAATCACAGTTAGTGTGGTCTCTAACCTTAAAAAAAGAAAACTGTCGGTAAATGTTGTAATATGTTTAGGCTATTCATACCAAATTTCACACAATATTTATATATTTTTTTATATTTATGGTAGCTGCATCACAAAACCTAGTCGTTCTAGAGAAAAACTGAACACAGATTTGAAATCAACATCCTACAAAGCCCACACAAAATTATATCTGATGACATGTTCACCAGTGATTATTGGCATCTAAAAAACTGACCTGAGGGACATAAATTGACAATGGCTCAAGGAAACCTTAGCAACCTCTGGATAAACCCTTGGGTTTCACAGAACTCTGGTTGAGAAACACTGATCTATGGTGTTTTCCCCAGCTCCTCTTACCAGGGTGTACCACCTGGCCCTTCTCAGTAACCAACTTGCTGTTTTTGGGTGGTTACTAAAAAGCTGGGTCACAAAACAGCGGCACTGGACAGTTGGGACATATTACAAAGACGATGGGAAAAGGGAACAGACTAAGAGGATAGAGGCTAGCTCATTTTAAATAAAAAAACATGTGTTATGCTGTACCGTTAAAAACATTCACTAACTAATAGGATATTATATTTTGTATATTATCAGCAGCTTCCCTTCTCACAAGGTGCTGGGGCATCAACAACTACAGCTCAGGTCACTCCAACCCAAACAAGTACAGGAAAGAGGACACAAGATGTTCACAGGGGCACAGGCTAGACTGTTTACACAAGTCCACCATCATATCTATAATATGTGTTCAGTATTCCATGCTTTTCAAAATATTTTGGTAAAACAATCAACAATTAAGGTTAGACTCTTTGGTGGTAGCCCTAGAAAACCCAGCACACAATCCCATCCTCCCCCACCCACAGTTTATAAAAATCTAAAATAAGAACAGTTATGAAGAACTTATTTGGGTCTGATTCCAAGAGAAGCATTGTTTTTAACCCCCTCTAGCATATTCCCGAGGAGTCACTAAAAATCATTAAAAAACCCACTTATTTGCTCCGTTGTCCTCCCCCGGCATCCTGCTGGTCCCTGCAGGTCCTGGGGACACATCTTCTCTCTTCGATCTTCAGCCGCGAACTGCAGAGACGACTGGGGTTTCCTGGTGTTGTTGGTGCATGCATCAGTGCGGGCGGGAGGATCGGCAGGTAATTCAAATAATTTTGTATTGTATTCAATACAAAACAGCTGTATTGAGTCCAATACAAAGAAATCTTAATATAATATATATGAATATATTATATATATATTATACATGCTACTGTACAGTTATATTACATGTTTCACTATTTTTTTAACAGATTTTTGTGTTTTTTTTTTTAAAGTTTATTATTAAATTTATTAAATATTGGACATATTTTGGTGAGGTATGCCTAAGAATTATAGTCTACATAAATTACATTTCCATGTAAAAAAAATGTAACGCTTTTTGCATGGAAATACAGACAGAATTAGAAGGCTAGTGTGGGGTTTTACACAAGGACAGTTTGGAGCTATAGCTCTGCTACTGGTTATAATGACTGCATCAAGTACTATTCTTGAATATATTGTATGGTTGTGCTGAGCTGAAAGTAACTGTATGCAATCTCTGGGCAGGAATAATTCAAATGAAATTCATTTTCTATCAGCTGGAGAATGAGCTTGTAACCAAATTACATAGGAAGAAATGATCCTTATCTTCATTTGTAGAAACAACATATATTCAAATGACTTTCTGAATTTCCTACAATACCTAGTGTTATGTTATGTTATGGAAGAACACTCACATAAACCTCCCAAAGTGCCTCCTTAGCAATTCCTTGCATTACTAAGCATTTCAGCTAATGTTTATGAATATGATAAGGGTTAATTCCTCATGGTTATAGCTTTGTTGTCAGCATTGCTCGTTTAAAGGGTATCATTTGATGGCGGCATTTATCAGTTAATTGGCTCTCTCAAAAACTATTAGCCTGGAATAAGTGTTGCATTAGGGGCATGTTAGGAATACATAAATTGAAGATGTGATATGTCATTTCCTTCAGTTGCAGAAAACTAGTGCAAAATGCTTGACAAGACACAATTTTCCAGTGAAATGACAGCAGATTGTAATTGCTGCTAGTTCACACTGGTAGAATAACGTCTATTGCTGGGCTCGGAGTGCTTGGAGCTCCTAACCAATGCTGTCAGACAATTGCAGGGGACATCAACTCTTGTCCCTGGGGGCCAAATACAGGGACTAATTGTAAACAGTTTCTTTTTTATTGCCTATCATTGGTATTTATGACTCTCTATTAGAGAATTACTAAAAAAATGTGCAGATCCTTGCTCTCAAATGCAGTTGAGGACATTGTGGTTTAGATAGATTGATCCTATAGTAAGTTAATTATTTTTATACAATTTTATTTTTTAATAATCTAAAACTATTAAAAAGAAATAATAATTTTTTTCTATATTTTTATTATATATATTATTATATTTTCCAAAACCTTCAAGCCGAGATTTTAAGTTAGGCTAATAGGAAGAGTGCCTGAAATGTAGATGGTATCAGACTTGTGGGTGGGTCATTGGCTGTCTTTCCAATTATTTTCTTCTCAGAGCTTTGAATAACCACAAGCTATTTTCAGCTGCTTTATTATTATTAAGTTGTATGTATAACGTGCCAACATATTACACAGCAATTACAAAGTCCATAGTCATGATATTAACCGTCCCTTACTATCTATATATGCCATCAAAGGCCAATTTTGGAGGAAAAACAATTGACTTAACTCAATTTTTTTAGACATAGGAGGAAACCCATGCAAACAAAAGGATAACATGCTGACAACATATAGATAGAGCCTGATTTATTAAAGTTCTCCAAGGCTTGAGTGGATACACTTTCATCAGTGAAGAAGGGTGATCCAGCAAACCTGGAATGGATTTCCTAAAAGTCATTGCCGGTTGCCTTTGCGCCTTGGGGAAATAACAACTCTGGCAAGCTGTAACATAATATCAGGCAGGAAAATAAATGAGGAGTAAACATGAAGTGGTAGAATCCTGACACCATGTAAACTGATATATTTTTATATCACATCTGCATAACAATTTTCTCTTTACATAAGCAGGTTATTTCTACTTGTCAGCATCTCATCTGAAGATGTCACTAAATGGTATAAATGGCATAAAAAGCCATGATTTTAGGAAAAAATTGTATTCCATTTTTCTCAAGGTCATACAATATCCATTAATCTTCCTACAAGAGACAGATGTTGCTTCCAAGCTGTGGTCTTTCCCGTCAGGTTCCCCTTGCTGCGCACAAATTCCATTTACATTTGCTGCCACTGTATGGTTGTGTGCAGTTATTTTTTACAGTTAGTACAATACAAATCTGCTGCAGATCTACAAAGCAAACCATAAACTGATGTTGAAACATTTATCATTATGAAATAGAGAACTACAAAAAGAAGGAAACTTATGCAAAGATATTGGGTGTGTTCATTTTTTTTTTTTTAGAAATACAACATTATCGAAAAGGTCTGAATATGTTCTAAATATTCTATATATACTATATTGGCCATTTGTGAAGACCAATGTCCTATATAGTCAAACATGCAAATGAGAGTAAATATGCCCCAAGAAAATTTTTGAACTTTTGCACAGTCAAACCATTTCTATTTAAATATTGCATAAAGATAAAATGATATACAGGTAGTGCCTGAGTTAAGGACATCCGACAAACATACAACTTCTAGATACTAAAGGGGCTTCCCTGCTTGTTTGTGTGCAGGACGGAGGCTTGATAGGGGGGAGGGGCGGTTTACATGACTTGCAGAAAAAATCCTTTGCTGTTCTGCCACATCTTGTAACTATTTAAGGACCAAGACAAACTCTGCAGTTGTTTCTTTTTGCATATCACATAGCTCAGGTTGCTCCAGAAGTTATTGAATGTCTAGGCTGCATAAAGTTTTTTGTTTTTTTTTTGCTTTGTTTGTGATTAACTCACAGTGAAGATTGTATACAGTACTGACACCATGCAGCCTTATTATATGTTGAGAAAAAAACATGTCCTAATTGAATTTATTAATTTTCATCATAAATCATAAATAAAAATGTTTCAGAAGGAAGGAATGGAATCGGTAGCCTTAGCTACGCTCAAAATATTGAAGCAAGCTGCTGACAAAAAACCTGCTGAGGTTCATTGCCCTTTTTTAACAATCTTTGACAACCCTGGAAGATGGACCCTGCAAATTTATATAGGCCAAACCATAGCCAGCCATTGAATCCTGTGCACCAACCAACTGCATGTTTGTCAGCTGGAGAAGTTACAGCAATCAATTCCACAGGTCACCCTGGCACATCGGACACTTCCAAATCATTCCATATGCAAGAACCTGTGTTTTGTCATAGACCCTCCTCCTGTACCCAATATTTCCATATTGCCCTTAAACCACCTAGAACCTGACATATGCTTCTGGAAACTCACAAAACAATGATATTGTGGTGACATATAAAGGGTATTGATACTGGACACATACTAGAACTACTCTAAAGAGAAGTTCCATGGAAGATAGGAAGGTGAAAAGAAGAAGAGAGCATTGTAAGCCTACCTGAACCTACAATATATTAAATGTAAAACTGATATATTCTGTTTTAATATAATATATTCTGTTATGTATTTATATTATGTTCTGCATCACATAAAAAGAAAAATGATTCAAATAAGTTATAATGCTCCTTTCTGCCAGCACGAGACCAAAATCTCTTCCTTTTTTTAAAATTAATGTTTCATATTATATTTAGTCTACGCTTTAAATATTGAATGAGCTCCCATCCATTGATAAACAATAAAATAGGGCAGTATAGAGTTACTATTTTATTACTTTCAATTTCACTGAGGCTAAGAAATGTAAAATGAATATTAAAAAGTCTATACCACCCAGCTGTATGTAAATTGCTACACAGTGCATTTTAAATATTTTATAATCATTCATTTTTTCAAGGACACATCCAAAAGAGAGTACACAAAGCATTCCTAGAAGTTGGCCAAGAGGATCTGTCTAAAGGTGGCCAGAGTGGTAGAGTAGACATTTGGAAAAAAAAATCATGCAATTGATGAATCAATCAAATATCGCCTAATCAAGCACCATCAAACACCCCATCCCCCCTCTGTTATTCTTGTAAACAGCGGGGGGCGCTCCTCTTGGCTGATGGTTGGTAGAAGTGCTCCCCACTGACTTAATTAACCTGTTGGAGCTAGTAACGGGGGTGGAGAGGCGCATAACCATACAGGTGCATCGATTATGCCAGGTAAATGTTCCATGACAGGGTACAAGTAGCAATCCTTCCACGAGTGTATGGCCATTTTAACCTGCATTTCGGTTGCACAATTTGCAAACATACATGGAAGCAGATGCACTGTGCCAATGGTCCCTTGTATGGTGCAGTCATACTCTAATCCTGGAGAGCACTAATAATGTATAATATGGAATAACTTTCATTGCATGCTTTCCTGGGAGTTACCCCATAACTGAAAGAGAGGAGTGCTGGGGCATTTTGTATTATACTATGCCTTAGTAAATTTCCCCTCCTAGTGGGAACCACCCGTGTGCTTTTCATTACTCAAGCAGCTGCCAGTTTTTACACATCTAAACAACATTCATGTAGATATTTTAAGATCAAAGCAGAAAAAGACTAATAATTTATTAGATATCATCTGTGAAATTACACAAAGTATCAGAGATAAATGTTTAATTTGTTTTTTGCTTTAAAGATTTCTTCTAAAAGTTGTATCTTTTACATTTTATTGTACAATAAGTTTCATTAATAATTCAGATAAGAAATATACCTGCTACACAAGCCTTCTTGTAAATAATTCTTATTAAAAATGCACCCAGCATTTTATGTGTGTTTATATATGTGTGTTTATATATTTGTATTGTACTGTGAATGAATATATATATATATATATATATATATATATATATATAATATATATATATTTTATCAACCCCTACTCATACAATTGGCTGACATTTCAGTACAACTTGCAGATTTGCCAAAATGCAGTCAATGATAAAGGTAAAATGAATGTGGTTTTTAAAAGTGTAGGTGTAGCAGATGTTAACAAAATACCAGTTTTGACATAGTGATGGAAGATTTATTGATTATCAAATCTTTATCAACGACATGGGTATTATGTTTTTTTTGCCTTTTTAAAACAGATAAAAGGTAATGGTTACTAGGATTCCAGTTATTTGTTGAGACTTTTTCCAACTTCTAACAAATATATTGTTTGCCTTACAAGCACTTTTTAGATATTTTCTGGTCTTTAAGAAAATCATAAAATAAAAACCAGAACCAAATATCTAATCTCAGCTGTTGCTTTATAAATCAAAGTCCAGTTCAGTGGAAATGTTTTTGTAATAGTATCTGCGTCCACATTGAGAGTCAGAAAACATATTTTTAAAGACTATTAAACTGAACATCCCCAGGGTTTTCCTGCATCCAATTCAAACCTTTCAGACATACCAGTTCTCTGGTAAATGTCAGCATACCTATCCTAATGGGGTACATTACTGTTCAAAATAAAGTACAGTTTTTTTACCTAGGATTTTAAGAATATCAATACAGTAATACTTACATTTTAAAGAGAACATTTATAAATGTACTAATTATATTTTATGGTATGTTGCATGTATTTTTATTAAATCTTTAAAAGACTTTTTAAGGTCCTGTTTATACCTGTCACATCTATACTGTCAGTGGAGGGTTGTATAAATTGTGAATCTGATGATCTTAGAAAGAAGTCTTTAGAAGACTCGAGAGACCAAATTAGAAAATAGAAAGTGTTTAGTGTGCCATTGTGGAACTTAAAACACGGGAGACAGAAACATACACATTAATAACTAACTAGCTAATACCAAGTATACAGATATATAGGCTGGCATTTGGGATGGACAGGAAGGTAACACCTGGTGGCCTAGGGTTTGGCAAGAAGTTGGCAAGGAAAGGCAGGCTTAACAAGAATCTGATCATGGCAGAGTCTGACTGGACTGAAATAGCAGGCAAAGTCTTAAATGAAACAGTAGACATGGCTGCATGGTAATAGCAGATATAGGCTAGACTTAGACTATAATAGCAGGTATAGGCTAGAATTAGCAGACAGTGGCTAGAATGAAATGGAAGTTACGCTGCATAGGAGGATTGCACTTTAAAATATCTGGCTAGATCAAATGCTGACTCTTGGAAAAGTCAGACTGGACAGGTTGGATGTCACCTGGGCTAGGCTTAAAATAAAACTAGCAGACAGGCAGACAGGCTGGACTGGTACATAAGGCATGCAGACATACATTGGACTGGAACACCAGGAACTGCAATATAGCTTCTTTTACCTATACAACACCCTGTGAGACCTAAATTTTGGTGTGAAGATAGTAACCACCTCCTGGGGTTGCCAGCTTTACCATTCCCTCAAAACACATAATTTGTGAAGCTCTCGGTCACGTTGATGACCCAATAGGGAAGTGCAGGAAGGGTAGGTAAGAGATAATATTCCAGAACTCAGTCCAGTGCAGCACAAGAGTGGTGTTCTGGCAGCTCAAGGCTCATGGAGTAAAGTATGGTCACAGATTATCTTTAGTCTTGCTTTGACTCCTTAGCTCCTACATGCATCCTAACCCTATACTCCCTGAAATTTCTGGTACAACTGCAAATGTACAATGGACATTCTTGATCTCTATTCATTGAGACCTGTAACGAGTGAGAAAGGAGCAAAGGGGAAGGCGGTCACGACTGGGAAGTCGGGGCAGATAGCATAGGGTTAAAAGTTTTGGATGAGAGCGAGCAAGAGGAAAGGGAGGGGGGAAGGAGGGTGAGGAGGTTTAGGGAGGGGCAAGAGTAGTTAAAATGGACAGGAGGATGAGGGACCCCCCCCCCCCTTTCAGAGCAAGACAGCATTCAGGAAAAGTTCCCCCCCCCCCTCTTTAGGGCTTATGTGGTTGGCAGTTTAGGTTTTGATTGCTGGTTTGGCTAGTAGGGCGGGCGGTTAAGGTCCTTGGGGGGAGTGTGCTAGTGGCAATATTTTGGTTAGGGTTCCATCTTTGGTATGGAATCCCTGGTTTGGGTTAATGGTCTGCTAAAGTGTTGTGGGGAGGGTCTGCACAAGAAAAGGATATATTCGTTCCCGAGCTGGGAGTATGGGCGGCTGGGAGCAACTGTCTTTAAGGTGCAGACCCCAAAAAGGTGTAAGATGGTGGCCTTCAAGGACCTGCAACCAGTAAGAAAGTTGGGAAAGCAATATGGTTAGAATATTTGTTATTGTTTATCTGGTACTTATTCTTTACTTATTGTGTTATTAGGTTATATTGGTTATTCTATGTATGTATGTTTATTTATACTGTTTTATTGTTTATATTGTTATTTATATTTTATTTGATATTAGGTTATTTTTGGTTATAATTTTGTCAATAAAAGGCCTACGAGCCATTTAAGCAATGCTTGGAGTGGTAATTCATTGGTGGGGGGATTTAGATGTGGGGGAATTTTTTTATGTGGTGGAGGTGAGAGATTTGAATTAAGGGTAAAGGCAAGTTTCTAATGCGAATCTGCATGGCTATGGCTTGCCACAATTATGTTTTTCAACAGCAGTAGGCACATGAGTGACCATGAGGCAAGGCAATATATCTCATCTTTGTCCACTGCTATCGGTTGAAAAATGTGATCCTCACTCTACCCCATGCAGGAAAATGACATTCATACATAAAAAAAAAATCTTTAGTGAATGCTCAGGTCAAAGCTTTACAATACATTCAGTATAACTGTCTGAACCTTAAATATACAGATTGGCCACTGGTATATTCATGCTGATTAAACAATAATTTGCATTTACCAAGCTGGGTCTAAAGATATGTTTTCCAGTATTAAGATGTATTATTATGTTTATGGAATTAAAAATATAAATCTTTTTCCATTGTTCCATCAATATCTGCCTGACCCTGTTACTTTATCAGTTTTGAAGGATAGAAAGATTAACATTTCAGGAGGTTTTTATTATTGTGTTGCAGTTTCTATAGAAACAGAAATTACATAGCAGTTATCTGGGTAGCAGACTGAAAAAAATTGAGTGTCAGTGTCGGTCCTAGCTGTTCTAAAAGTTGAGGTCTTAGCTTTTTTTTGTTATTTTTTTTTTAAACAAAAAAGTTTCTAAATGAATAATGCTATGGTAAACGTATAAGTGTAAGTGGAAATGAAAGTCTTTAGTGGGTATCTTATACACTGACATACATATTCAGTATAAAAAATGTAAGTTTAGCTTTTATTACATTTGCATACATATTTACCCTTTAATATGTATGCATACAATAAATAATATATAATACTTTGCATGTAATAGAAGTAATTTTAAAAGTATTTAGGGCGGGCAAACTTGAAATATTGGGTATGTTTTGGTTAGGCTTTGGTGTCAGAAATAAAGTTTAACTTTTAGAAATGCCTCATCAGACAGGTCATTATTACAGAAATGAATAGGCCATGTTGCAATAATCCCTAACTGCCTGATTGTTCAGGGTTTCTGCAAAGCTGAGCTGCGTGTGTGCAGCATCGGCTTTGGTTGCCGGGGAAGCCAATTAATCCTGGCTTCCCTTGCATGTCCTGGGGATAAATAAACTGTCAAATTTGCAGACGTTGGTTTATCTCTCCAAAAAAGAAAAAAAAACTGGTGTAAAATGGCAATATTTTAGTCCTGATCATAAATAAATTGGGACTATTTCCCTGTCTTTAAAAATAGATTTCAATTTTTAGTGTGTTTATTGATCAGATTTGGGTCTAAGGCTAAAATAATCCTTTTTTTTCTGAAAAAAATAATTGGTATAAAAGGATAATGTTTTTTTTCTAAAGTTATCCTTCAAACAACCTATTTTCAATTCTCTACTAAACATAGACAATCAGATGCTATATCTACCTGTATTTCTAATTTTATGAGTAAAATATTTTTCAGTTACTTTTACATATACCAACAATAATGGGGTTTATTTACTGCAACATTTTTCTCACTATACTATCATTTTGTTCACTTTTATAATATTACACAACCATTATGACAGAAGCCTAAGAGAAAGGCCTGGAGGATTTTAATGGAGCTAGAATCACTTCTTTCTGATGCATCCAAAATTCTCCAAATGAGGCATTATTTTAAACCACTAATAGACATAATGCCCCTGATTCATCAATGAAATCCGCGCTCGCTGGAAGCGCGAACGTACGCGCGGCCATCGATCGCGGATTACCGCGGTCCGGACTCGAGTATGCGCGTACACTCGCCTCACTACCAGCCGGATTCCAGCCTTCACAAGCTTTTTCCGTTGCTGAATAGCGCGACCGCGTACGATTCCGGATCGCTAATACGAATGCGCGACCGATAATCCGATTCTGCTTCATGAATCAGGGGCACTGGGCGTGATTTATTAGAGCCCTCCAAGGCTGGAGAAAATATACTTTCATCAGTGAAGCTGAGTGATCCAGCAAGCATGGAATTGATTTCTTAAGTCATTTGCTATTTGTTAGCAAATGTTTTCAATCCTGGACTAGATCCATTCTATGTTTGCTGGATTACCCAGGTTTACTGATGAAAGTGTATTCTCTCTAGGGATGAGCGAGCGAGAGAATATTAAGTTCGATCTTATGCCGAATCGGGCCTTTCTCGCTTACTGAAACTTAACGAAAACTCGCATACCGAGCTCTCGCCGAACAGGAGGATTTCCTCTGCTATCCCTGAGCTCTAGAGGTAATTACCTCTAGTGCCCTGGGATCGCACACTCTTCTCAATGAATGCAGCCACAGCTGCAATCATTGAGAAGATGCCCAGCACAGGAGAACCCCCTGACATTGTAAGTATCTCTTACAAATGATACATTTGTATCTGTAACAAATGTATCATTTGTAAGAGACATGTTATCTAGGTGATCCCTTCTCTACATTCCATATGTTAGAATTTTTCAAAATTCTGTCCGAGGATTTGTCAGATGTTGTTATTAAATTTTTAACATGTTCCTTACATTTTCTAAATTAAGAATATGTTTCACACTTATGTAATATTCTTTTATCCTGCAGACTTTGCACATGGTTTGGGTTACATATCTTGGGTGCACTAGTAGTGTATACTACTACAAGTGTTGAGAAGTACAGGAACATTTTAATATAAAAATCTTGTAAATAAATGCCTTATAATGAAAATATGCATCCAAATCTGCAATATATTTAGAACCCTATCATTCCTAAGAAAAATAATGTTAGGGTGGACTAAAAAAGTAAAAAATATACAAACACTGTGGGCCCAAGTGTATTGTATAAAAAAGGACTTTTTTACTATACATGAGCTGCCCCAGAGATGTTGCAGTGAATAAACCTGCTGAAATATAATGAATGCATTTGATGGCAGTAAATACTCTATTTTGTAAAAAATATACCAAATAAAACTTTCTTTTTGACTTAGCTAAAATGCTTTAGTGAATTAAATCTAGTTTAGCAAGCCACACAAAGGGATTGTTAAAACACTTAGCACATTAGTCACTAATGTGATGTTTTGCTTATTAGTATTACACCTAAAATGCAAAGAGACTACACAAAATCTCCAGTCTATTATTTTTCTAATTTTACACCTGCATTAAACAAAAAAAAAATCTTGTTTATACAAAACTTTAAATGAGATTAATAGGTAATTTCTGCAAAAGGCTGAGGAAATATTGCGTTATGTTATATTTATGGTGATTGCACCACACACCTCCTCTTCTCTTAACAGTAGGCAAAAAAGCTGAACTCCAGATAAAAAGCTAAATGCACAGTTGAAATCTGCCAAAGCATTTGTAGTTCTTCACAGTCAAACTTTTGATGAAAGCACCCAATATTGACAACACATTCATGTTCTTTAGCTCCACTGCTCAGCTTTGCAAATAAACAATCTAGATTAGCCGAGGATTTGTCAAAATCTGTAATTGGACCATAAAGAAGCACCTACTAGATTGTAAACTCTTTGGGGCAGGGTCCTCTCTTTCTGTATCACTGTCTGTATTAGTCTGTCATTTGCAATTCCTATTTAATGTACAACGCTGCGTAAAATGTTGGAGCTATTTAAATCCTGTTTATTAACCTCCTGAGCGTTACACTGAAATCTCGGGCTTAACCATCCTTGCAGTTTTTTTTTGCCCGAGCGAAGGTCGGGCTTAACTGCAAGGTGGTTAATAATAATAATAATAATAATAATAATAAAAAGAAGCAGTGTGTGTGTTTCTGTTGGTGGAACCACTCTTAGCTTGTTCGTTTTTTCGACCAATGGGTCACAGCATGCCCTATTCCTTTGGGTGTGTAGATACAGAATGGACAGACTGTATCATCGTCTCTACTCCCATCCACTGTGTGCTTTGTATGGCTATAGTATCTGATTTTATTATTGTGATTAGGAGCCTATCCAAATGACTGGGGTAACACAATACAATTGGCTTATTTTGATGTTCCATTGAAAATAGAGCTGTACTAATTAACATTTGGCAATGGCACTGAGTCTGCTGAAATTGGATGAGGGCATTTTTAAATTCCAAAACTTGTCTCCTTCCTACAATCATCATCCCTAGAGCGTCATACATATTAATAGAACAACTGTTCATCTCACTGAATTCATCTACATGAATAATACTAAGGAATTTATCCAACGCATTTAATAATGATGTAATGTGATTTCTCTGGGTTACATTTAATATTAAATTGGAAATCAATGGCAAGTACTTACACTGCAGAAAAAGACCCTCAACAATGGTATCTCTTTCTATGTATTCTGAAAATTTAGGTTTATTAGTGTTAGCACTAAGGATGATTGGTGCTAAAGTAGTTTTGGGTGCTGCTGCTGTATGTAGGCAAAACAGATTTCCAAAAGCCCATTAACGCTGATGCTTTTTCTGATGACCATGGTGGGTTTGTAACACACATCACAGCTTTAAATCATTCCCAAACCTATCATGTCAACCTGAAAGCCATATAAAAGCCCCTCCCCAAACTATACCTTTTATACTGAATAAAAATAAAACTATATGTGTGACTAGAAGAAGGTAACTAAATATAGGTAGAAAAAAAGGGTAAACTAGCATTTAAAAGATCAGACAAAAGAGAAGAGGGCAAGGGGGAGAGTTATTGGAGTCTGGTGATAGTAAATGGTTTGAGACTCAGCACCAGTGCTAGCTCTTGTATTTCTTACTGGTCGTCTGTCTGTTTCAGTTTAGTTAGTTAGTTAGTAACTAGTTAGTTTGTAGTAATTAATTAAACTCTTTATGAAAAAGAATGTCAGTACAGTTTTGTGGTGTTCATCCATCTGGCCTGTAGATGTCACTGTTCTAGTTGTTTACTCCTTAAGACAATCTATATTGGTGTTGTTGTTGGTTCCTGTCCTGCTCTGCTCTGAAGATGTATTACAGACACTGCTCATGTAATTAGTTGGTGAATCCTGTAAATAAACCTGGTTTAGGTTACCTTGCCTTCTTCATTACTGGACACAACAAATTTGACAATCCTCTTAAAGATATGTAATGGGTTAACTTGGATCATTGTTTATTCAAGAAGTACCTGGACATTTTCATTTTAGTCTGTGAAATAGAGAATGTATCTTAAAGTTCAGAGTTCAAAAGTTTAAATTGATTACATTGCTTTAGGATTTATGGAGTGACAGCCTCAGTTCTATGTCAATTTGCAAGGGAGTGTAAGCAATACAAATGTATACAGAAAAATAAACAACAGATACAGAATTAAACTGCATTTTCCTTTTCCTTAAATATTACACATGAATGACAAACATGTTACCTGCCCGTACCTTCTTTGAGTCCCTGACGCAGGCCAGCACAAGAGTCAGAACACAAGAACACGAGAGTCAGATTTCCTTATGTTTTTACCTGGTCAAGGGCAGTGACACAGAAAGTATTGGAGCCAAAGACAGCCAAGTAAATAGCATTTTTAGGAGAGGTCAGCCATGGGAGCCTATATTTTAATCTTGACCTCAGATTACACACACAGTGAACTCCCAGGGTTTACAGCTGAGATAAACAGCTTTTGCTCTTTTTGCTTAGTGACATAGCATTATGGGCCTGATTTATTAAAGCTCTCCAAGGCTGGAGAGGATACACTTTCATCAGTGAGGATGGGTGATCCAGCAAACCTGGAATGGATTTCTTAAAAGTCCTTTGCTATTTGTTAACAAATGTTTTCAATTCTGGACCAGATGCGTTCCAGGTTTGCTGGATCAGCCAGCTTCACTAATGAAAATGTATCCTTTCTAGCCTTGAAGAGCTTTCATAAATCAGGCCCACTGTATTAAATGTTTCTTTTCAATATCATTAACAACAAATATACAATATCAGTGTACATTTCTATAAAGTACAAATCTTTTTCCCAGGTTTTCTTTTATAATGTGGTACAAAGAAATTACTGAGTCTTGTGCAGGGGAATTTATTGCAACCCAACATATAGGGGAGAGGACAATGGAGGAAGCATCTCTCCTTGAGGTTTTGTCTCTCTCTTTGAAGTGACAGTCCCAACTTTATCACCAATGGGATCATGTCTTAAACAACATCTCTTCTAGGTCCCTGTTCATTCCACTTCCCCCTAATAAAGCTAAGTCTTCTACCATTGGGAATACTGCTCCCTAACACCCTATAGCAGCCTTTCTCAATCTTTTTACATGGGGGACCCTAAAATAGTTTTTAGACCTTCAGGGAACTCCTGCTATAATTACTATATTCACAGTTCAATATATATTAGCCTGGTGGTCAGTAAGAATAATGTATCTTACACTGCTGGCCCAGTGGAAAGAATTCCATTCTTATAGATTGTTAAAAAAAGATCATTAATCATTGTCACTTAAACTCACCTGAGAGGCGCAAATTGCTCATTGCTCTCCTAACAACCTTGACAGGAACCTCAGGGACCTACAGAACCCTAGTTGAAATACACTGCCTTTTAGGGATTTTTTTTATATTAAATGTAAGCTGCACCTAAGAAATACACTAACAGTATTCCAAAACCATTACATTTTCCCTTAAAGTATATGAAAAGCCATATCTTTTTTAATGTTTGTGTTGGAGTCCCTTTTAGTTTTTTTTTTTTTTTTTGTCCCATTATGGTTGTGTATATTTTAAGTGTTTTGCATCCTCAATGTGCTGTCTGGGACTATAAGAGCAGACATTGGTTCATATGACTGCATTGTGACAATTAATAAATAACTATATGCAGTTGTCTATCTGTTGTCTGTAATTTACTAGACGTGGTCATTTTAAAATGTTGTCATTTGACACTTTGAACCCTTAGATACCAGCTTCAACTTAAGTGCCTAATACGAGAAGTTGCAGACAATTTTGCTGATACCAATGATATTTTTCTTGACTCATCCTTACTTACGTTTCCTAATTATTAGTATTTCATCTAGTTTACTACCATCTGGTGAATGATTTTGTGTTTTGTGTTGAAGTTAATCATTTTAACTTACAGTCTACCAACATGGTGTGCCTCTAAAATATTTGTTTTCTTTGGATTTTACATTGGTTGGTGATATCACTGGAGGTAAAATCCTTCACTTTACGCTCTGCAATCCATCTAAATAAAATATGTATGATTTTTAGTACTAAGAATGTTCTATACAATATATGGGCTGTACCAAGGGCCCAATACATAGCCAGGCTTAGTTAGTAGTTAGTATTTTTGTGGGTGTCAGCATTCCTCTGCTTCCCCTACCTTCCAATGCTTTATTTCCATTCTTTTTATTACTGATACATGAAAAATATCATCTTTATACTTCCGTGGTATTGAAAGCATTATCTTGTAGTGGAGGTCATATTCACCGCAGGATTCACGAGTCAGATGTTCTTTAGATTTATGAACACCATATCTTTGGGTTAGGTATAGGTGAGACACAAATCTACTCATTGAATAGTTGTTTAGATTTTACCATATTCATATTTTCTTTTATTTTACCCTACTGTGTTTTTGCTCTAATGTTTAGTGTGGGTACTGGATTTTCTATATGATGTATGTTTTTATAAAGAGGACTTTTTACATTTGGTGTGCAAGATGTTCTTACAAGGTATCTTTTACCATTTTTTTTAAATTGTATTATGATATATGGAGGAGATAGACTATCATGTGAGGATCTGGGTGAGCCAGCAAACCTGGAAAGGATTTCCTAAATATCATTTGCTATAAATACTACCTTGGTATTAGGTAGCTAAAGTAGAATGGTTTAAATGGTTTAAACATTGCATAAATGTTGTGAAAAAGGCCTCATCTGACACAGCCAAACATGGACATCGCCCTAACATTAGGTCTGGTAAGTTTACGTTCATATTATACTTCATTTCCTGTACTTGTCTTATGTGCAGTACAAAACACATGGTTATTTCTTACTTGCTCTCATTAATCATTAACTTAATACAGCATTCATTGTTAGTTTATTAAGCTATTGGTCAAAAGTCTAGCACTAATATCTGACACAAATAAAACAGCTGAACTACTGCCTTGTGATTAACAACTATTATAATCCAAGCATAGCTATTTGAAATATGCACAGTTAATTAAATGATATAAGGACTAATAACTTCAGATAGATAGATAGATAGATAGATAGATATAGATGCCAGGACAGATCTATAAACGACCAATGGGGAATGTTTGCTATACAAATCAGGGAGGGGAGCACAGTGGGATGCCAATTCCCTCCCCTCTCCATAGAACAAAAAGGGTGCTGTGTGTACAATGTTCATCATTATTTTGTCACTGGAAATGATCATGAAAGATCTTTTCTTGCGTCAAAAATGTTACATGTGTATGAAGCCTCAGTTCTATGTCAATTTGCAAGGAAGTGTAAGCAATACAAATGTATGCAGAAAAAATAAACAACTCAACAGATACAGAATTACACAGTTGATCTATTATAATTATTATTATTAATATTATTATTATTAATAATATTAATCATTTATATATAGCACAAATGTATATAGCACAAATATATTACGCAGTGCTGTACATTAAATAGGGGTTGCAAATGACAGACAGATACAGTGACACAGGAGGATGAGAGGACCCTGCCCCTAAGAGCTTACAATCTAGGAAGTGGGGGATGTATCACACAATAGGAGAGGGGATATGGAATGATGGGAAGTAGTAAGGGTTTGAGAGACAGAAGAAGATGGGTAAGCAAGTTTGAAAAAATGGGTTTTGAGTGCTTTTTTAAATGAGCAGAAAATAGGAGCAAGCTGAATAGGACTAGGAAGACCATTCCAGAAAGTCGGGGCAGCTCAAGAAAAGTCTAGTATCCGTGCGTGTGATGAGGTTATGAGTGAGGAAGTCATTAGTAGGTCATTGGTGGAAGGAAGAGAGTGGTCAGGAGAGTATTTTTATACCAGGTCAGAAGGTAAGTGGGACAAGAACTGTGAAGAGATTTGAAGGCAAAGCACAGGAGGTTGATTTTGATTCTAAGGTGAAATGGAAGCCAATGAAGAGAACTACAAAAAGAACTACAGAACTAAAAAAAAAAAAGTCCCACGGGCTGTGTGCAATGCCTGGCACTAGAGGTTAAATGGGGACAAGTCTCCCCATTCAAAACCTCCAGTGCTCTCAAATTGGCTTAAGCGTAATCAGGATTTTCCTTTCCTCAGCCAATCAGAAAGCACTAGAGGTTTTGAATGGGGAGACTTGGCCCCATTTACCTCTAGTGCTGGGGATCGCACACTGAGCTGATCAATGAATGCAGCCCAGGGATCGCACACAGGAGGATGATTTCCTGGAACTTCTGATGGGTCAGCGAAATGGGTTCGCCGAAATTTCACGGACCCATCAGAAGTTCAGGGAAATTTACGCAAGAATGCCTGAGGCATTCTCGCCTATCCCTACTGTCAGCTATCCAAAGAATGTGTGGTAGCCAAGAGGCAAAGTTATCCAAAAATTGTGAAACTGCTCCTGGGGGGGCGGTAGACAACAGCAACAATGAGGAGTAGGGGGCGGAAAAGAACAGACAGAGTGGAATTCAAAAGAGGTGAAAATTAGAGAGGATGGGGTAAGAAGGACTCTTACCCCAAAGTGCAGACCTCCATAGGAGAGAGCAGCAGCAGAGGCAGAGTCTGAGAAGGAAAGCCAGGTTTCTGTGGGAGCCAGGAGGTTTAGAGATTTAGAAAGGAGACGGTTGTGGATAGAGGTTAATTTGCCTACAGATCTGGCATTCCATAGACTTCCAAAGAAAGGGGGTTAGAATTTATGGGTAGGGTGAAAGGGAAGGAGGTTAGAAGGAGGGAGTATCTTGGTGAAAGAGTAGGGAAGAGAGAGGCTGTGGGGGGACCAGGGTTGTGTGAGATGTCACCAGCAAGTAGCAGTAAGGCAGAAAGTTGCAGGAGCACAAAGTATGAGAGAGAGGGAGCAGTCACACAATGAGTTAACAAGCTGGGGAGGAGAGGGAATAGATCCAGCAAAGAGAGTACACTGTGAATGATACATTATAGCAGATAACAGTGAATCTAAGAGTACATAATACACTGCCCCTGATTCATCAAACAAAATCGGATTATCGGTCGCGCATTCGTATTAGCGATCCGGAATCGCGCGCGCGATCGCGCTATTCAACAACCGGAAAAGCTCGCGCACGGAGCCGCGCTTATCCGACAGCTTTTTACTGGCGACGCGCGCACTCGAGTCCCGGACCGCGGTAATCCGCGATCGCGGGTCGCGCGTATTATCGCGCTTCCCGCGATCGCGGATTTCAATGATGAATCAGGGGCAATGTGTCAACCTGAAGTCTATGTTAGTGGCTCCTGTAATATGGGTTGTAGTGAGGCTTGTCAACTTGTTGAGTTCTAGGAGTGGGATAGGATGAGTCAGAGAAGTGGCTTTAGTAGCAAAGTCATTAGATGGGAGTTGCGGAGAGTAATGATATGTCCCATTCTGTTCCAATGTCCAGTTTCATTCCCTGGATTAATTCCCTTTGTACTTAAAATTTGGCACTTGGAATTTGGGCATGTGATCAGGGTCCCACGTGACCTTGCCTGATGTTTAAATAGAAATGCTTTGGGTCCTGAATATGGATGAACTGATAGGAGTACCAAGTATTTTGGGAAATCAGTTGAACCTGGGTAGGTGTGGGGTTTGCGGGGCAATAAATATAAATGAACACTCAACTGGAACAAAGGGCTAGTGAACAGATAATTCTTTGGGCAGATTTAAATTTGCAATATGTTCATCTACAATGCAAGACGTGCCATATACAATTAAATTAAAATTGTAGAGGAAAACAAATAGGTAAACAGGGTGGATATGGCAGCTAGAATGCAAGATGTACCATACATATTCAGATGAAAATACACAAGCAAACATAAACTAACAACCTATAACTATTACCCTACTTTAAGCATATAGTATAGTTTACACAATTAATTATTTGGTTTTGAGTCAGGGATGATAAATATATCAGCTTCATCAAGGTCAATTTGCTTAGCCAAAATGCAGACATTTCTAATCATTTCCTTTGTCTATTTGTATCTTCTCTAATGTCTAACACCACATGGTTTTGTCTTTATCCTGACTCCTCAAATATTTCCTGTTGCACTTTCCTGTATAAAAAGCCTTACACAATCTAGACAAACCAGTTGAATTTAATATCAATGGAATGAGCCACAATGGAAATGCAAAGTCCCAAATTGTAGTTAAAAAGAAATTCATATTAGCTATAAAAATTACTAATACTCATCCTTACACAAGTTACACACACAGGTGAGAGGACATTTTTCCCAGTGATGAAAGAGTAAGTCCCCTGCTGTCACCAGAACAAGAACCTCCATTTTAGTTATTTTTTTTTTTTAAACATTTACATTTTACTTAATAAGAAAAATGGAAATTTGTTGCAAAATATTGTAAGTACGTTCCAATTTTTACCCCTTTTTCAAAGCAATGAATTTAGAATCTGGAGTTTCAAATTAGGTATCAATTTTAAGAGCCACCTTAGGGAGCATGTTAGTAAAATCTGTTATTTTTAAACTTCAAATATTTCAATAACTTCAAGATTTAAATCAATGATTCCATGTTAAGGAAAATATTCTACAAGTTGTATTGATTTTAAACTGTGGAGAACTAACCAACCCAGCAGATTCAGCCTGGAGAACAGAATGTCCAATGCTAAAAGAAGTTTCCAAGAACCCTAAAATTTTATTGTGAAATCTGCAAGGAAACCTTGCAACAGCTAGTGTCAAAGTGCACACAACTAAATTTAGAAAAAGATTACCTCAAATTACACTGCATTGATGGTATGCCAAGAAAAAGTATTTGCTTATCACCACAAATATTTGACCAAGAATACAATTTGCCATTGAACATAAAGAACATAAAGAAATGTGCATACACGTATAGGCAGTAAAATTAAACTGATTATCATTTATAAAGAAGATCAAAGGTTATTTATTATTTATACAAAATGCCCTTTATTGATTTTGTTAAAATCAGACTTGTAAAAATTAAACAAACAATTTTAAATGTATTTTATATTTTTATTTGTTTCATTTCCTTGTTTTATTTCTGGGAATGTTAAACCACCTGCATTTTCACTGTATGTTGTGGGCAGAAAGATTATTTTAATATTATATCAAACTTACATGAAATGTTGTTATACCTCAACTGTCTATGTTTTATTGTTTGCCAATATAAAGTTTTTCACTGGCTAACTCTGGTAGTTTATTTAGGTAGTGTAAGAAAAAATAGCAATTCAATTTAAAACCAAGTTCTGCCTATTATATTAGGTCTCTGAACCCCATTTATAAATGTTGGAATCTTGCGATTTTCTCTAAGGTGTCATTTCACTGTGTCCATGCATGCCTAATATTAAAAAAATAACTGACACCTAACTTTTATCCAGAGCACAATATCATTCTTTTATCAGCAGCATCTTAATGCAAATAGTAAATGTGGTGAAATACCCTTGCCCCTGCTCTATGTTGGAAAAACTATAAAACAACGGGGAAAAAAAGTTGTAAAGCGTATCTTAATCTTCAAGAAGATAGATAGGTCTTTTGTACATCATGTCTGGGAAAGACATTACATGGGTAATCAGCTGTTCACAGCCTCAGAGTTTGTGCAGGGGATGCCAAGAAGGTACATCTGAGGCTGCACAACTAAAGGGAAGCAAGAGATGCTGTAAGCTGCTGAGCAGAGGGCAGACAACTAGTTCCATGATCTCCTTGCTGCTGCCGGCATAGCATTGGCAGAATAAGCATTTCCTAACAGGCTCAGTCAGTTCTTGTAATTTAGGGGTTTGTTTGAACGCTTAACAAGTAAAGAGGGGGTCAGCAAGTCATCTCAAGATCAAGATCTCTTCTTGAGAACAAATATGCAGTTAATAAACCTAGTACATAAGATAAAGCCTATGGTGAAAAGAAAACACTGCAACATTTGAAAAAATTCAAACACATAGTGGGAAACTACATGTTAGTCCAATAAAACTATGTAAATATGAAATGCTTTTAGGGTTCCTCAGTTTGCGTACAATATTTACAAAAACAAACATGGTAAAAAATCTTAGCATTATTGCCTTATCAAAATATCGGTCAATCCTGTTTACAAAACCAGTTAGATGAGTTTAGGTCACAGGGCCAATTAAAAGACAGCACGGCAGTTTAAAATATTACATTAGAAAAAAGTTAAAACCAAAATAAAAAGTAAAAAAAAGTACCCAAAAACATTATATTTATTTGTCTTCAAACTTTTCACAGGCAATCACATAATTCTCATTGTGAAACAGTAAGCAGTGCAGTAAATACCATGTTTCATGGACAAAAAACACCCTCC
The DNA here is from genome assembly GCF_032062135.1 of Pyxicephalus adspersus. Lineage (NCBI taxonomy): Eukaryota > Metazoa > Chordata > Amphibia > Anura > Pyxicephalidae > Pyxicephalus > Pyxicephalus adspersus. Next base: position 29,195,208 of record NC_092862.1, read on the forward strand.
AATAAATTCCTGGTTTACCATATATGTCATTTCTCTGACTTCATCTGCTCACAATGGGCCTGATTAAAGCTCTCCAAGGCTGAAAAGGATACACTTCCACTAGTGAAGTTGGGTGATCCAGCAAACCTGGAATGGATCTGGTCCTGGATTCAAAACATTTGCTAGCAAATAGCAGAAAAAATCTATTCCAGGTTTGTTGGATCACCCAGCATCACTTCTAAAAGTGTATTCTCTCCAGCCTTGGAGAGCTTTCAGAAATCAGGGACATTGCCTCTGCTCCTTCACTCACTGTTACCTACCTTCTATCTACTTAAAAACGGTAACTGTGTGTCATAATGCACCACATACTTGCTATTTATGGCAAAGGCTCATCAGTCACCAGTGACTTTGGTTCAGCTTTAACAATATTGTGAGCAGGAATGGTGACTACACAGTTTTGCATTGGAACTTAACTTAAACTTTGAACTGAAATTGAATATGCCATGTCTGTTCTGCAATAATAAAAAAACATACCAATTTGCTTTTGTTTTTAGAACATACACAATGCTGATCAATGTACATTCTTGGTGCTGGACTGAATAAACTCCTTGTGTGTGAGTGGAAGTTGAATGTCTTTTTGGTTTGGCCTAATAAAATGGCCGAAGATCATGAACATGGAAAAACACCAGACCAGTGCAGATGACAGCAAGCGGAGGTAAATTCAGATGTTCCTACATGTATAGCTGTTAGGGGCATGGACAACCTATAAACATAAAGTTTACAGAGTCAAATGAAAAACACTTGGATGTGCAGAATTTCATCATTTAGAAAAAATATTTTTCAATTGATTTTCTCATATGATCACAGTAATAGTGCTATTAGGACATTGTGCAAGTAGTTCTGCACTTCCATGTTACCAGCTAAGAGGTAGCATACTCATATAAACTGTTCATCTCTAGTAGATTCTAAGAAATGGGCTATAAGATACTTACTAGATGGTTGGGAAACACCAGACCGCCTAATATTATTATTATTAATATTAATATTACACTTCTTTCCCTTAGTACCTTCACAATGCTGGAGATAGGGACGTGGTCCTGGTACTATTCTGCATATATTTTGGTCATGCGCAGTACGGAAACATTACTGGGAGACAGTCAGGCAGATCTCAAGTCAGGCACATATATATATTGTATAATATATATATATATATATATATATATATATATATATATATATATATATTAACATTTTGGCAGACCAGGCTTTACTCCTTCTATACCTAATATAATTTTGTCCTATCAAAGAAATACTCATTTAGTGACCACTGCAAAGTCATGCATGCTTTGCTCTGTCTTCAGTTGGCCTATAACTCCAAAGGGTTAACAAACTTTTGCTTATGGAGGACCTTACCTCAAGTACACATATCACTACAGAGAAATTCCTTAACACATGTTCCTTTTCAATATGTGTTATGGATACTATTACCAATAAAAGGTACCTAGACACTGTTAGATGTTTATCTGGCTGATCCAACGCTATATGCCACCGCAGTATAACAATCTGGTATTGCTCTCAGGCAGTGTTGCTCACAGAAACAATGCCCCTGATTCATCAATAAAATCCGCGCTCGCTGGAAGCGCGAAAGTACGCGCGGCCATCGATCGTGGATTACCGCGGTCCGGACTCGAGTGTGTGCGTACACTCGCCTCACTGCCAGCCGGATTCCAGCCTTCACAATAGGGAGCGCGAATCTGCCAATTAAGGCTTTTTTTAGGGCTATGGGTAATGTGTGTGCCATTAGAAAGAATGATTTTTTAGGGGAACAGTGACTTTTAATACAAGCTCGCCAGTGTAAAGCTGCCGGAGATGCGCGGCTCCGGCCGCGATCTTTTTCAGTTGCTGAATAGCGCGACCGCGTACGATTTCTGATCGCGAATACGAATGCGCGACCGATAATCCGATTCTGCTTGATGAATCAGGGGCAATGAGAACAGAATTATTGGTCTTCCCTCTGCTCATCAGCTGGCAGCATCTCCTGTTTCCCTTTAGCTGTGCAGCTGAACCTTCTTAGAATCCCCAGGTCATACTCTGAAACTGTGCACAGAAGGGGAATTTAGGAGCAGATTAGTCTCTGGCTTCATCCTGCACTGTCATTCGCTGCTAGGACTTTTTAGCTTTTTTGCTCACAGTTACCAATTGCTTGTTGTAGCCATAAGATTGGCTGACCTGCTGCTGGTGTGTTTATGCATTGGATTTACTGTTGTTGACTCGGCCTGTTTCTGACCCTGTGCTTGTATGCTGGCTGGACCAACCTTTGCCTGTGATCCCGACTCTGCTTTGTCCTTACTTTTTGATGCCTTGTATTGTGAACCTATTACCTTGGTATGACCTGGCTCTGTATTCTGACTTCTGATGGAATCCATTCTACTGCATTATCTGTGGGCTCCTGGTGCTCTGTCAGTCATTCCCCAGATACCATTCTTTGCGCACAGAAATCCTGGGGGCAACCATTTGCTGGCATGGGGCAAGTAGCCTCCCGAGTCTCTGAGAAGCACTGGTGCTGGACCAGTTCCCTATAGACAGATATAACATGCCCTCTTGAGTGGGTGAGGTTTTTTTCTGGAAAAACATAGTTATCTAGAGGACCAATTTGGGTAATGTTTTACAGGAAATTCTGTATATTTATCCTTTTTATAGGAGCTGTTTATTATACATATTTTGATGTGTATTATTATGACTGTTTTTACTCATCTCTGCTATATCGTATATGCTCAGTATGTGCTGTTCACTCCTTAGTTCTTTGTTTTCTTTGTCTGTTTGTACTCATACCCATGAAAATGAATAAATAATTTTTAAAAAAGAGGTAGCATGCAGCACACTAACCACAGCATCAATATTTCATTGCAGGAAAGAGCAACCCAATTTTTACTGGAATGTTGGCACAAAGTCACAATGATAAATAATTCATGGTGTGCATAGGGTGATTGTGTGTGACTTTCCAGGAACAGAATATCAGCATTCTAGATCAAGAATCATAATTCAAAATGAATGGCATTGCAGTTATATATACCACTATTTGTGCTGGGGATTATACTTTTATAATGTTGGCCCTCCACCACAAGTGGAGGTAGTCCCCAAAACATTTGGCCCCACATACCCATTGGACAGCATTGGTTTACAAAATGTTTTGGGTGCAAGGGGAAAAACATGGATAAATTAGACTGAAGATTTATTAATGTAACAAAATAATGGATTTCTGGTTTTCCTTATATAGTGCTATACAAAATAAAGCCTTTTGTCAGAATTTAATTCCATTTTAAGAATCAAAACATATTTATTAAATTAAGGTGATAATGTTATATTAACCAAGACTTTGGCCACATAGCATAAGTCCTTTAAAAAAACTTTATTTTATAATTTTATAAAAATATTTTATAATTTAACTTTAAATGAATTTAAATGTATATAGTATAATATATTTATATACCATAATTTAAGATGTATTTTATGTCTACAATAACATTAGAAGAATTTACTAGTCAAGCAAGTATTATATTTTCCAACACTCTGCTATGTCTTTTCACCTACAGTATTGTACAGAAACTAAAAGCATTTTAACCAGACAGCGTTGCCCTGCTTGTCTCAAAAATATAATTAATTTACTATTTTGTTAGCCTAACTAATGAAAAATGTAATGCTGAAGCAATAGGCTTACAGCACAAATGTACAATTTGGTTTACAAGAAGAATGCATTTAAAAGAAGAATGCAATTAAAAGAGCCTAAAAGTAAGTAAAAAAACATCTTTGAAAACTGTAAAAAATAAAAGAATATAAAAGCAAGAACATAGTAATATGCAAAATACAATTACAATTCCTAATATCCAAGTAGAACTATAAAAGCGATGAAACCACATAGATTAAACAACACACAGTAAATTGAAATAGAAAAAAACAGAAACGCAAATCCCACTTATAATAAAAATGGATTAGTTTATTGTCAAAATAAATCATGTTTATTGTATGTCAACCTAAATTTGGAATATCAGTTTATTTTTTAACTTAATGACGCAGAATGAAGATTTATGAGGTTATATACAGTATAATTACAGTAGGCAAAAGCCATGAAATGCATGCTGGGATCTAAATATGTCTGCCCCATAAAAATAACAATTTTAATATTTATTTTTTCCTCTCATTTTATGAAAACTAAGTAAAGCGTTTATTTACTAGATCATGTTAGGCTGTGGAATTAAGCAGAATTTGAGTCAAACTCGTTGAAATTTTAATTAAGACAATATGCACAAAATGCCTAGGAAAGTCCTCCTATTTCTATTATTCTCCTCTGACTCCAACCGGGTAGTGTGAACATGATGAACTTTATTCTCTGAGACTTAGGGCCTAATTTATTAAAGTTCTCCAAGGCTGGAGAGGATACACTTTCATCAGTGAAGCTGGGTGTCCTGGCAAAATATCAGCCCCATATTGCCATCCCACATAACTGAGAGAACGACTTACTGAAGTTGTAGAAGACTTCTCAGTTAAGCACAAATATAAATAATTAAACTGAAGTATTTCAAATATTGTACACACTGACAAAAAAATGTGTAAAAAGACAGATGCCATGCATGTCTCTTAATTGGATCAGCGTTCACAGCAGTAAAAAAATAAACAAAAAGTTCACTATGACAATTGAAAAAAATTAAACTAAGAATGTGTTTTCATGTACAAAAATAATTTATACAATTAAAGAATTATAATATATATCTATACATATATTTCAAATCATTCTTTTTTAACTGCACATTGGCACTCTATAAAAAGTAATATATAAAGTAGAAAAATGAAAATGACAACAAAATAGGCTGAATAAAAAAAACACAATAAATAATTTAGATAAACTAAACTTGATATAAAGGAATAAATAATTTTTTAATAATATGCAAAAAGTTATTAGAAACATTTTTCTCTAAGACATGTGCCCTGGTTTATCATTATTACAAGCTTGAGATAAAAGGCTGTTTCCTAGGGCAGGCAATCAAAGTGTGTGCTAAGCCAAAGGCTTCTACACATTCACTAAAACAAAATTCTGATCACATCACATTAACTGAAATTTAAAAACAGTAACTGTGTTTGGATTCACTAGTATTTTTATAATAAAATTCTTAGATTGTGATAAGGTGACTTTCCTTTTATTAATGTTCACCCAATATTTTTCCCAAAAAATGTAGTGGAATTTAACACACCAAATGAATGTACAAAATTGTGGAGAGATTACCCTGCAATAAAATAATAAAGTCAATAAAATACACCCTCAAAAGCATGACTTGCTAGTAAGCCTATCAAAAGGCTAAAGTCCACTTCATTCCACCAGGCGTTTTATAATGGCGCAGACTTCTACCACTAGGATGGACAGCTCATTCTCATGGGGAAATTTTGCATGCTGACCAAAGGCCTATGAAACAACCTGGATTTCAGCCTGTTGATACACTGAATTGTAAGTCACAGACATTTTACTTTTTTAATTTAATAAAATACGATCATTGCAAAACCTCATGTGCGATTTGTACTTGTTTTATCGTACTAGCACCCTATTACCCCCTGATTTGTGATGAGCATTCAATCTTCAATAAAAGAGAAGAGTAAATCTAATTCTCTTTATTTTTTCTCAATTACTTTTAACCTCCCTAGAGGTAACCCCGAGTGAGACTCAGGGTAGAAAAAAGTTGCTAAAAGCGGTAACCCTGAGTGTGACTCGGGGTAGGTAATCCTATGGGAGGTAGTAGTAAATAGAGCCTTACCTGATCCGCCGGCGTCCCACGCCGTCCATCGCCGCGATCACTGTCTTCTTCTCTCTTCTTACGGCCAGCTTCTGCATCCGATGAGTCATCGGGGAGTTCCCAGTGACGTCGATGCCTGTGTACTTTGCCGGCAGCGGTAGGGCAGGAAATTCAAAAATCCATTTGTATTACATTCAATACAAAATAACTGTTTTGAATGCAATACATTGGATTTATATGTGTAAAAGCAGTACATTGTTTTCAAGAACATTTATTTTACAGTATATCTATTAGTATGAATATAATATGTATTTTTAAAAAAAAATAAAAAAAAACATTTCTTTTTTAAATATATAGATTTTTTAATTTATTAAATGTATTATTTTTACATAATTTTGTGTTTCAAACTTTTTTATACTCATACTATTATATTATACTGCAAAAAAAATTTTCATGAAAAACAATGTACCGCTTTTAGACATATCAAACCGGAAAGAAATGAAGGTTAAATAAACAAATATGTATATTTATATATATCAGGCTTGCACAGAACCTAACTTTAGGTTCTGTGCATCATTTTAAGCACGTCATTCTTGCAGTGTTCTGTTTTTCATTTATACTATATACAAGCTTGTTAGGAGGAAGTAATGCAACTCTGCACTAGGACTAAAAAATCTTATAAGCAAATTATTAAGAACAAATATTAAAAAATAGCACGCCCAATGCTAAAAGGAATAATACATGTGCAAAATATAAACTTGAATTATTATGCATGAAGCATAATTTCTAAAAAGGTGCCACTGTTACACAATCATAGACATCCATAATCTCAAAGTTGCTCTGGAACATAACAGTGTTTAGATATGGATTATGATTAAAGTTGAACTATTGTTTCACAGTGAAAACTTGCAATCAGGCAGGCTGTTTATTGGAGAAGGTACAAGCAATGTCACTTCTGCAATAAAACATACTTACTTGCGTGTTCACTTGTTATCCAAGCACAGCTAAGTGTAGGATGCCAGGATCATCCAGGTATCCCAGCGCTCAAGGGGATGAGCCTGGCCTTCTTTGGCAATAGTAATATGCTAAGGAAACGGATATATACCGTAACAATAAATTAAAATAAATACTGCTACTTACAAATGTACCCTATGAAGTTCAGGGGCCAGTTTGCTAGGTTATTTCATCATTCATGGCTCACTAAATTCTATCACTATCTAAAAATAAGACAATAACAATTTTTTAGTGACACATTGTTTTATTTAACAGTAAATTGAAAATATTGGAGTGAAGTATACAAGGTGACCTTAAAAATGCAAAGAGCACTGAGCATTTCTCGGAGGCGATGCTGTATAGCACAGTTACAATTACAGTTATTACAATTCAATACTCAGTGTGGGTAACTGCATAGTACAAAACATGGAAGCGTAATATATTATTGACAATTACATTTTTTTTTGGTGGCCGTACATTTCATTATTCATTAGCACAGATCCTTCTCATATCATCATATCGCTCATTACCTCCTGTGGACAGTCCATGCTCCCAAGGTTTCCTTAACAGGGGTTTAAAGAGAAAGGGTTTGATATCTGTTTATAGTTGGAAAAAAAGAGCTTTCTTGCATTTGTCATTACAAAGAATAAGTTAGTGCACATGGTGTACATGGTGACCATTTACTTCAAAAATAATATTTCTTGCCATGTGTCCCAGACATTATCAGTTCTCAATTCAAGTACTCCAACATAATGCCCTCCAAATATCAAATGCACATTTTCCATTGGTCTAGCTGAAATGGTAATGCTGAACGTCAGAAAAGAAAAAACTAAAAGCTTTTTTTTTTTTTACAATCAATCTAACAATCCAGTTTGGTGAGCAGCCACAAGCTGAAGTTTTGGAAAAAAAAACATAAAAAATATACAAAAGTCTAGTGGTTAGCAAGGTGATTTGACCATGATTTGTACTGTTATATGGTTATTTCTGACTTTTGCTGGTGTTATTAGGAAAAAAACGGGGCATCTAAGAATATTGCCAAAGACAAATAATTAATAGATGCAGTCAAGTTACCTACAACATTCTTAATGGTGGAACAGTTCAAAACATCTAAAAATTGGTAGAAATCAGGATTTTTATTGCAGAAGGAACAAGTTATATCACTTTTGCAAAAAAAAAAAAAAAAAAAACTACTTGCCTGTTTGCAAGCTTTTCCTTTAAAGAATGTAAAGTCAGCCTAGGATGCTGGGATATGCTGGGTATGCCTAAGGCTAACAGGACTGAATGAACTCCTGCAGGCATGCGTTGAAGTTACATCATCCTGGCATGGTCATTTGGCTGAAGATCCGACATCGGGAAAAGGACCGGATGAACAGTAGCGCCTGATATGGAGAGTGAACAAGTGAGTGTAACTGAAATATTATGATCAGACAAGCAAATTTTCCTTATTGTATCACCTGTCCTTTCTGCAATATAGACCTGTCTGATGTCATTTCTTTATTTTAAGGTTTGATTCCTCTATAAGCTGGTTAGAACAAATTTAATTATTGTTATGGTAAGGTATAGTAAAGCTCCTAAAATTATGAAAGTGGAGTTAGAAAATAATTTGGAATGTTGGGAGTTATAGTTCTGCATATGTCTGCATATCAAACGACCTTGCAGTTACAATAATGGTTTGGGTGGATTACAATAAACTGCAATCTCAGCATTTGACTAATTGTTTTATTTATAATTAATGACATAATAATTAAATACAGTCATAAGAAAAAAACTGATATACCTAATATAATTTGTTGAATATTTTAGTATGTTTGAACAAGAAAGGATTAGATCCTGATTCCAACAATGCCTACAGATAAAGGTCATATATTTGAACAAATGGCACATACAATTGACCTGGAGTTTATTATCATAATCAATCATAATGAAATCAAAAATACAAATTTTTCATTTAAATAAAAAAAAAAACGTCATTTTTAGCACATATGAACCTCTTTCAGGAGTATTTGGTGAAACCTGTCCTATTTAAATCTCAGATATCAAAGGTCTGGGGTTCTCTTGCGACTGATGTGCATGTTCATCATGATGTGGCTTATCATCATGCCAAGATCAATAGTCCTATAAGGCCTTCTTTAAAAGAAGGTTGGGAATGTCTGAGTATAGCAAGGGATTTAAAACATTTGCCAAAATATTCTAGAAAATATTCTAGAAGTGATGTATACAGTAAATAACTGTCGAAGGCCCAACAAATTTACCCATGAGCTACTGGTGCTAAAAAGCCAAAAATTCTATTTTGGGCTCTGCAGGTAAATCCCACAACACTTTGTAATAAGTACAAGCATCTAATATTGCTCCACATAAAACCGAATGGGAGGTGTGCTAGAGAAATGCCTTTGATGTCCAAACAGAAAGACTAGGCATTATGGAACAAGGTGCTTTGGACTGATAAATCAAATAATACAATGATAATACCAAGTGTATAAAATGGTGGATTACCCCTAGGGAAGTCAGTTTTAGAGATAATCAAAGTTTACCATGTCAAGCCTGTGATCATATGATAAACATTAAAAGAAAAAGACAGGCTCTTTGGTAATGTAGTACAAAAACAAATACAATTTAATTACAATAAATTTGACCCTGGGTTTAACATAGACCTTCCTTGCTAAAACCTGGGCTAAACATAGTGATCCTAGACTACATTCTCGTATTATATACCCATATTAAGGGTGGTACGTGTAGTCCAAAAAGGAAATTTTAAAAATTGGGTCTCAATACCCGACGCATTTTGCTTCAGAAAGCTTCCTCAGGGGATATCTTGAGATTGCAACTATTTGTGTAACAATAGATACAACATAAATATACAATCGTATGATTTAAGACTGTATACGAAAATAAAGAATATCTTACATGTCAATAACTATGTTTAGCCCAGGTATTAGCATGAAAGGTTTATGTTAAAGCCAGGGTCAATTTTATTGTTAATAAATTGTATTTGTTTTTGCAGTACATTGCCAAAAAGCCTGTCTTTTCCTTTTTTTTTTCAATGGTAATACCAATACAGGAATATGGGTACTATTTCCACAGTACAGTATGACATCTATTGATATTTTTGATTAATAAATTATTGAAAAAGGCAAATGTTCCTTGTCTTTTTATACTGTGCATAAGTATATTATCATAATCTGTAAGCACCATCTGAATGAAGATCCAATGTTTATCTGTTTAAATATAGTAAAATAGTTTAATATTTTTTTATTGAGCGTACATACTCTTTTCACACAATTGTATAATATTATTGTACTATTTACCGTAAATAATAAATACATATTTTTTTTGTTTGTTTTGCATTACTTTTATTTTGGTTTGTTTTAGGAGTAGGAGTTCATAGGAAAGGCATTTCCAGGGAGAAACCTGAAACGTAACATTTTTATGACTAGGACTGTTTACTCAGGGATCACTAGCAAGGATTGATTTATAACTCAATTGTTGTTTATAATCATCTGGCTAATATTATGAAATATTATTATATTATAACTTTTAACATTTTATAAAATTTTTAGGTATAATTTGAATAAAAAATATCACAATATATCACACACAGTGTTGGAGAAGCAGTGTTTTTTATAATTTTTTATACACTGATACAATGAGCCTCAAGCGTAAGTTACATTCAAATAAGTAGTTTCCTGCATTGTATTACGGACAGCTACTACAGAAAAAAATGCAAAAAGATTAAGCCCATTCAGTGAACTGAGAATGCTGAAACTAAAGCTACACCAATTTTCTAATTTACTTTTTCACTATTACATTTCATGCAGTTGATTTCATTATTTGACTCATTTTGCTTTTACTATTGCTACGAGCCAAATTAAAAACCACACTGACCTTGTATTTATATAATCCAAATTATAATATATAATATAATCTTGTTGGATCAGTAAACATTTGTGTGATTCTCTCTTTCTCTCCTTAATCCTTGTGCTATTTTATATTGTTTCCCCTCTCTCTTTTAATGATTTCTATATCCTTTCATTATTTTGTATCATACACTCCCAGACGATATTTGTTTATGGAAAACTTTCAATAAAAAAATAATACATAAAAACATCTTACTGCAGAAAGTGTTCATGATTCCTTTACTGTAAAGGCTTTAATGATTCTAAATAATCTGTCACATATGTGCCCGTCAGCCACTTGTTTCGGGTTTAGGTATACCTCTGCGAGATTTAGTTATGGTTACAGGGATCATTTTTTGCAAAAGATTTAACATCTTCCTAACCACTGATACATACTCCATACACTGATTTTAACACAACAATTACAACAAATTACCTAAACCTAGCCTTGCTGCAGGTGATTTAAAATAATTACATAGAACCCCCTGTACATGCCTTAAAGTACAAAGTTTTGGTCATTGGACAGCCAATTCTATGACCTCTGACACTGCAGTACAGTGTTTCTTGATCTTTTTACATCCGCTTTACTTTAGTTCAGCCTTACGTCAAACCGGGTATTTTTTTGGCTATCTGTAAGGGTGACATAATTCCCACTGCCCAACATTGTAAGAGGCATTTTCCCAATGATTACCCCACTAATGTACTGTCAGTTGTGGATATAGTAAATATAGCAGGGGTTCCCTGGAGAAAGTTATTTCAAAGGGTTTCCTATGTTAAAAAGATCAGGAAACAGTATACTAGACTGTCCAAGGAGGTTGTCAACAAAAATGGTCTAAAACAAATCAACCTCCAAAAAAGTTTGGAAAAAGAGAGACAAGGTCTCTAAACTTAAATTATATTTAGGGAGTAAAAACGGTTAAGAGATCAATAGAGAAGTAAGGACAAGAACAATGTAGGATCTCACATCAGCAGGAGTATTGTGCTACAATAATGATAAAAAAGTATTAATATATAATAAAAATAGTAAATAGACTTCCAGTTAACTAACAGTATGTTAATTTAAACATGTTTGGGTTTGTCTGCAGACAACAATAATTATATCAAACCAAAAAAGTGGCTGATGAAACACTTGGTCATTTTTGCCTTCTATGTTTCTATATCTTTGATGCATCATAAGGTATTATCACAGAAATGAGCAAACCCTATTTTACATTTATGTAAAATTAAAACATAAAAATTAATGTATAGACAATCTTTCCTCAAAACACTTATAGCTGTTCCTAATTGTGAGATTTTAAGAGACGAGTATGGGCACTTGAGATAAAAGGAAGTTATGAGAAAAAAAAGCTTTCAAAGTTTAAATGACTATTTTATCAAAACCGAAAGAGTGAACAGAATTTTTGATGCACACGTTGTGCTAAAACAACCAATACAGTAATAGGTTTAGGGTATAGTCCAGGGCTTATTTTTAGCACACCAAATATTAGGTCTTTAAAGGTGCTTTCAAATTACTATACAAAACAGACTGAAACTAACATAAATATGGGTAAATACCCTAAAACACAGTGAACGGGGGCTTCCCATATTTATCAGCCTAGGAACTCAAATGAGAAAATCATATTGGGAGCCAAAAAAACCCACACAGTACTGGCAGAAAAAGAACATTAGCTGCACATTTGTTTCTGCGCAGGGAGACGTTTAGTGCAAAATAATACTTTTTAATGATCATTTGTTTTTTAGAGGTGTATATTTTCACCCACAAATAAGTAACAACTGAGGAAAAGAGAAACTGAAGGATGTTTGTCCCTTCCTCTTCTCCCTCATTCTTTTCCTTCTGTCTCCTCTATTTTCTCTATATTTTATTGTCTGTTCTCTTTCTCTCTTCACCTTTCCTCTCTTCTCTCCTCTCTTCATCTTTCTTTCTCTTTTCACCTTCCCTTTCTTCTTGTTCTCTGTTATTTCTCTTCTCTATTCACTCTTGTTCTCCTTTCCTTCTCTCCTCTTTTTTACTACATGTATTCTTTCAATTCCTATCCTTCCTTTCCTATGTTTTCTCTCGTCTCCTTCTCTCCCTATTATTTCTCCTCTATTCTTTTTCTCTCCTCTCCCCTAGACTCTCCCTTTACTCCCTCTTTGTCTTGTCTCCTTTCTTCTTCTATTTATGTTTTTTCTCTCTTCTATTCGCTATTGTTCTCCTTATCTTCTCCTCTATATTCGCTCTCTCTTCTCCTTTTTCCTCTCTTTTATCTGGTGTATTCCTTCTAGTTCTATTCTTTTATTCCTCCTCTCTTCTTTCTCTCTGCTCTCCCTTAGATTCTCCCTTTCTTCCCTTTCTCTCTATTATTTTTCCTCTATCATTTTTTTCATTCATCCTTCTCCATTTTCTCTTTATTTTTCTCCATTTTCTCTCTCCCGTCTCTCCTTTATTCTCATTCCTTATGTTCCCTCTCTCTTCTGCTTTATTCTTATCATCATTCAGGTTGACATTCAAAAGTCCAGCAACCTCCAGACCTGAGAAATGCCAGATTTTTGAAAAATTCTGATTTTTTTTTATGGCTATATATTCTGTATATATTTAACAGAAAATGACTACCTGTACAGTCCTTTAAATGGGGCTATACAGCAACAAATAAATGAGAAGGAATAAGAAGTGAAAGAAGACCCAACAGCTGATTCTGGAGTACAGCACCATAAAACATAAAGGGCGCCTCCAGAAAACAGTGTAAATTTGTAAATGCGCTCCAAATCCATGCCGGAAATCTGAAGGAACCGGATTATCGATAGCCGGATTTTTGAAAGTCTTCCTGAATCTGTATTCTCTCCCTTCTCCCCTCCATTCTCTCTCCCTCTTTTCTCCTCTATCCTTTCCCCAGTCCTGTGCAGATCTGTCAGGTGAGCCGGGCACATATGCTGAGTACCTGGCACCTGGCCACACCTGATCACACCTTACTGATGGCACCTAGGGGGTTAAAGCAGTCATAGCGTCCCCCCATGGTGCGATGTACTGACATACGCCAGACCCACCATTCATTCCAACACATGAAACCGAAAGTGCTGGGCGCAGACGGAAGTTCCCCGGACTAGAAAAGCCCGATAGGAGGGAGAGGCATTGTGCCATGGCATGTGTGCAGAGTCAGTGCAGAGCTGCACCGCCCGGCCTCCCGTCCACCGACATGCACCGATCACCATGACTGCGACTTACCGGCTCCTGCACTCACCTCCCAGACCATGATCAATGGTAAGCTGTACGGGCTCGCAGCGCTGCCCGGGACAAGTGACAGGCTGCTTCCTCCTCGCTTTTATCTCTCCCTAGATCGGGGAATTTCCCACATTTTCATAACGAAACCACACACCTAGCGCAATTTACAGGAACCGGTGTGTCTGCTTGGAAAGGGAAGGTGATCTAATAGTCCTGGAGGTGCCAGGTGCGACCGGGAACTACTAGGATCAGCCCTGCCATGGCATTGGAAGTGGACCACCGAACAGTGGTGGGTTACTGGAGCATTGCACGTTGTCTTTGTATTGCCATGGCATGGAGGAATTGTAATAGGTGTAAATAGCAATCGGTGCTGGGCTGATAGAGCATTGCGCGTTGTCTGTGTATTGCCATGGCATGGAGGAACTTGTAATAGGTGTACATAGCGATCGGTGATGGGCTGATAGAGCATTGCACGTTGTCTGTGTATTGCCATGGCATGGAGGGACTTGTAATAGGTGTACATAGCAAGGGTAGATCGTGCATGGCTCATGACTTTAATTTATTGTCAGCAAAGCCTTGCCATGGCATAGATAGAAATGTGAAAAAAATTATTATTCACAGCAATCGGATTGCACATTGTTTCTGTGTATTGGAAAGGCTTGCCGTGGCATGGAGATAAGTGTAAAGTACCAGCCGCGTGGTCATTACGATCGGTTCTGGAATAGATCATGCATTGTAGGTTGTATCTGCATATTCAGCAAAGCCTTGCCATGGCACGGGGGAATGTAAGGAAATAGGCATGTGTTTCTGTGTATTGGGGAAGCTTTGAGAGAGAGTTGTATAGAAATAGGTGTCCTTAACTATTGGTGCATTGAGAAAGCCCTGCCATGGCATTAGGGACATGTAAAGTAATATAAAGTAATAGGTGTACTTAGCATTGTACTAGATTTTATTATCAGCAAAGCCTTTCCATGGCATGGAGGGAAATGTAAAGCAAACGTCCAGGTGTTGATAATGATCGGTGCTAGATTGTGCATTGCTTCTGTGCCTTGATAACGTCTTGCCATGGCATTGCTAGATTTGTAGAGTAATATAGAGCGATCGGTGCTGGGTAGATCGTGCATTGCACCCAACTTCTTTTCATTATTATCAGAAAAGCTTTACAACGACAAAGATGGAATTATAAAGAAATTGGTGTAGATAAGACACCAAGGGTAGATCATTCAATGCTTCTTTGTATTAATAAAGCCTTGCCATGGCAAGAAGGGACTTGTAAAGTGATAGGTGTGCATAGCAATCGGTGTGTCATTTTGTTGGTTTGCTCTATGTAATACACCAGTTTCTTTATACTGAGGTCAGCAAAGCCTTGCCATGGCATGGAGGGACTTAGGTGAATAGTGTGAACACAAGGATGGGTGCAGGGATAGTGCTAACATTGTTTCCATATATCAGCAACGCTTGGGATGTAAAATGTCTTTAGAAAAATAAACGTATCTATATTTATGTGTATTTGTGTATAATTGGAGATTTTCTGGTATAATCATACAGCACCATATCTACAGTCCATGGTCTACATCTGGGTGATGTCATTATTCTCAAGTTATCTGAATATACTCATACATTTATCTTGTCTGGTTCCTTCATCTGTTTACAAGTAAAATGTACAATGATGGTTTATTGGATTGGAGTTATGGTGCTTTGCGTGCTATAGGCTTATTATTGTACTTTGCACATTTCTTTTTGCAGTTGCTGCATATGTGATCAGTTCATTTCTGTGATAACATTTATTTTATTTATCTTTGTTCTAGTCATAAATCTGAATGAGCTGTGCTGTCTGCAGAGTAATAGAATGATAGTTGTATAGTAATGGTTGGCACATGTCAAGGTGTTTACTAGACACCACAAGGTATCATTTCTACAGTAGTTGTTGATTAACATGTGGGATTTGTATGCTATCTAGTTAATAAAAACATACTTAGGTTAAGGGCCCAGAGTTTCAGTGACCTGGCAGAGTAGGGTCCGGAGCTTCAGTGACCCATCAGGTTAATTGCCCAGCCATTCACCTACCATTGCCAGGGTGGCAGTTCATTAAAATCAGAGCAGACTTGGCAGGAAGTAAAGAAAATGAATGGGGGGGCATGTGTTACCAATGTAATGGTAAGAGATTCTAGGATTACACTTTAAGTGTTCATTATCCCCAATGCAGCTGGAAGATTATTGTAAATGTATATGTGAAGTGATCATACAATCTGGGAAATTGTCTGTGAAGGGTATCCAGGTCATTGTTTATAGGAGTAGTTAGCTAAATTCATTTGAACTTGTTCTTCCAGAAATTCAAAGTTGCTTCTTGGACTTTTTAAAGCAGCTTGGAGAGCTGCTAAAATCGTCAACATTACAAGAACAAATCCAACTGAATGTGATTAACTACTAACTAAATTTGCAGAAATAATTTGTGGCTTTTAAAGTGTAAAAAGAACTTTGTTATATCAGCTGTAAAAGAGATCATCTGGGGTTAGCTGTGACAAAGGCCATTTTATATTAAAAAAAACATAAAATATATAAAAAACATATTAGGAATCTATCTAACACATTGTTTCTCAACCGGGGTTTTGTAGAACCACAGGGTGGGTCGAGGTTGAACAAGGGGTGATTTGTACTTCTCTGGTCAGTTTTACTGACACCAATGACCTTTTAGCTATCTGCGAGGAGGATGTTCTTTCCACTAGCTAGTGATGTAAGAAGTATTCTTCCCAAAGACCATCAGGCTAATATAATGTGAGCTGTGGATATAGTTATTATAAAAGGGGTTCCCTAGAGACCTGAATGTTATTTAATAAGTCCCTCTATGTTAAAAAGGTAGAGAAGGGCTGTATTGACAAAGGATGAAGTGTTATTAGCAGAAGGATGGATCATCTGACATTAAAAACAGTAATACCATGTATTAAGGGGACACATCATATAGTTTTGGGGTCCCTGGGATTTCTGTGCACTCCAATTTGCACCAAGTACTTCTTGCTATTCAACTCCTTCCTGAGCTTACTTTTCCTATCATAATTTATATTTCTAAATAATTACATTTCTATGTTGTGTGTTATGCAGAATGAAGTAGTAACAGACTTACATTAAACTTCCATTCATACAGAGAAGCCATTGTAGCTGTCCCAATATTTGAGAACTGTGCAGTAGTACATAAAAGTTATTTGCTGTACTGACAATGATACACATGGTGTTCCAGCTGCTTGTTTAACTACTAGCAATGTTCATTTCACACAGATTTGTGTTTGGTAAGTTAGCGGGACAAACACTGTCTAAAAGGTTACAAGGGGGTATTTATCCTGGAATCTTCTTATTTCAGGATATATCTCTTTGTTTCAGCCAACATTCCAGCGAATGGAATTTCATTCAGAAACCACACCCTTTTCATGTATTTTACAATGCCAACTATTGTACAATATAAAGTGGACCATGTGACTATTTCCTTCTGCATTAAGTAGAATAAGAGATTATTATCTCTTTTCTGAGTGTTTAAATTGTCATACTTTTTAACACTTTCACCGCCATCGTCTTCTACTACTTCCAGTTTTGTAGCTCAGAGAATTTTGTATTTTTTTATTTGTAGTTGTATCATTTTGACCTAAAGAATGTTGGTCAAACCCGCATGATTTAAAACATTAGCATACCTCCTACTAATCTGTAGGGTGCACTGTATGTCTATAAGGAACAGCAAATACTCTAAGGTAGACTTTCTTATCTTTTTCAACAGAAAAGAATGTTTGAAATAGTTTGCAGATCTCAGGGAACCCCTACCAGTCATTGCTATATCTATTTATAGTACATTAGTATGAACAGTAACTTGCAATGCAAGAATACCTAAAAGAATTGGATTGTACTTAGTGTATTTGGCATCTAAGGCTTCTTTGTATGCAAATGTTTTCAGTATTATTAATGAAATAAAGTAAATAACAAATGTTCGGAAAATAAATGCAGCCAACAAAAATTGTGATGTTCTATCACATTGGTGGTCAGGGGAGACCATTTGCTATGATGGCCCCCTACATTGGCGGTCAGTGAAATCACCTTTATGTTGGGTCAGTGGAGCCCATATACTATGATGGTCAGTGGTAAATCACCATTATATTAATGGTTAGTGGTAATTTGCTCTCTACTGGTGGTCAGTGAAACTACCCTTACATTGATGGGCAACAGAGCCAATATATTATGATGATCAGTGGTTAATTTCCCTCCTATAATGGTGGCCAGTAAAGTGCTCCCTTACATTAGTAGTCAATAAAGTAGTAAAATAATGATCGACGGAGCAGGATCCCCTATGGAGTAATCTCCTTTGTAAATAGGTAAAAAAAAAATCATTGGTGTTAGTGGTTACTTTTCAGAGAGGTCATGGAACCCCCATCAACCTCTGGAGCAGGGGTGTCAAACTCAAATACACAGTGGGCAAAAATGAAAAATTTGGACAAAGTCCCAGGCCAACCTTGATAATTATTGAAAAAATATCTACAATTGAGTAAGGTCGTTAATGAATGTCAACAGAGGAGGGGGCGCTTGTGGATCTGATTGACGTGCCAGCAGAGCATTTTGGGATTTTGTAGTATGCATGCACTATCTACCTGCGGGCCAGCTCTGGTAGACATTTGGTATTTTCTCGTGGGCCACATATAATTACAGTACAGGCCAGATTTGGCCTACGGGCCTGATTTTGACACCCCTGCTCTGGAGGAACACTAGGGTTCCACAGATCCATGCTTAAGGAAGTCTCCTTTAAATCATGTAAATGTGTTCTTCAGTGAAATGGAGTAATACAGAGGTATTCAAAAAAGTATTCTATATTATTTGCCTCACCTACAGTGACAACATCTTTAAATGTTTGTGTTAAATTTAAATATTTACAATTAAGCATAGTCTTCATTGCTTAAGTGCTGCTTTAAACATTTGGGCTTGAAGCGCTGTAAACATAGGTTGTTTCATGCACCGTAAGAGCTTTGCAATAAAAGCAGTTTGGCAGTCTCCATATATGCTAGCACTTTGCTTTGCTTGAAATCTAACACAGCATGTGGTATTGGAAAATAAGCAAAACATCCTATAGAGAATAGGTTTCAAAGGCTAACAGTTCTGCAGATTTAGCCTAAATCTTATGACCTCTGACTTATATATAACATTTGGTGTAAGGAATAATAGTTCTGTGTCCTAGGTGTGTAAAATATTTTTATGGATTTCAAGTTTTTTGGCACTATTAAACCATTTTCAATAATACCCAATATACAACTATATGGTGCCACCTCCTTTCTTTACCATAGGGAAAACTCATTGGAAGCTGTCCTCACCCTTACGACCTGAATGGTAAAACTTTTCCCCCCAGTAGGATCTCAATAAGATTATCAAAGCAATAACTCTATTAACATATCCATCTTTTATTTTTCAAGAATGATAATATTGGAATGAACTTATATCAGCAATACTTAATTCTATATCATTCATGCCAATATAGACAAGTCAGGGACACTGGAATGTTCAATAACCACAAATCAAGGAATGCTTCAACTTGTCAATGTCCACCGAACATTGACCTTAAGGGCGGCTGGTATATACTTCCTGATTAAAATACCGCTTGCATAGCTCTTGTGTTGATTTAATGGCTTCAGTACTTTCTCGATCACTAACAGTAAACACGTATAAGGAAAAAGAGTTTACCATGAAAGTTCTTGAAATGCGAATAGTCGGTTTAACCCACCTGCTTCTATCCATATCTTGTAAATCAGTATTGGTTGGAGTGACCCCTTAAATGAAAGATTGACAGTTGATTTATTTATTCAGCTATGTACAAATTATTATATGGTGTGATAATGGTAAATGACATTGTTTGACAAAGAGAGGGGAAAAAGCCAGGAGGGAGTCTTATTTGTCACTAATTATGAAATGATTGTGTCTGTTAGTAGTTTTAACCAAGATTCACATGAAGTATTGTCTTTCATATCAAGGCAGAGTTTTGACGTTTTCCAGGTGGTGTACCATAGTCGGAGCCAACCATGGATTGTTGTGATGCACGGTTGGCAGACAAGTTGGCCTTAAGTGCCTCCTTGTCCCCTAGGGCAGAAAACTAGTTTAAGTAGCTGGCATTCGGCTTCACTTGTAGAGAACTAACTGCACAGCTTGGTAATGGAGAGATAAGCTTTAGTGCTGTAAAATTACCCCTATTTAATGTACAGTGCTGTGTAATATGTTGGAGTTATAACAATCCAGTTTATTAATATTAATAATAATAATAATAATTTTGAGGATAAATTGCCTAATGTAAGTAATGTAATGTTTTTGAATGTTTGGCCATTATACCATGTTAGAGTTCACTTGTGCTCAGACTATGTACATCTATGCACATGTATCTAGTTCAAATGAGTTACCAAGATTCTGGTGTTACTTGGCGTCTACAACTTTTTAATATGTACCTCCAGTTGCCCCAGTGCAGTGAAGTGCCATTGATTTATGTGGAACAGGTACAGGTAGTCCCCGAGTTAAGGACATCCGACATATGGACGACTCCCAGATATGAACGAGGCTTCCCTGCTGGTTTGTGTGCTGGACAGAGGCTTGTTGGGGGGTGGGGGTGGCGGTTCACATGAAAAAGTCCCTTGCTGTTCTGCAACACCTTGTAACTCTTTAATGACTAACACAAACTCTGCAGTTGTTTATTTTTGCAAATCAAAGCACAGTGTGTTGCAGACGTTAATGAATGTCTAGGCTCCATAAAGTTTTTTTGCTTTGTTTGTGAATAACTCACAGTGAGGATTTTATACAGTAACTGACACCATGCTGCCCAATAATATGTTGAGACAAACATCTGTCCTAATTTTATGTATTAAAATAATGTACCTGTTCTGACTTACATACAAATTCAACTTCAGAACAAACCTACAGTCCCTATCTTGTATGTAACACGGGGACTACCTGTACATGAGAAAAGAAGGCACTCTTATATATTATAGTTACTGTACTTAAGGAACAGTTACACTTTAACTAGTGAACAGAAAATCATTTAGAATACTAAAGTTTTCTTTGAAACGATTGTTTAGCTTACATTTTCCCATTATAAAATAGTTATGTTATTTTCAACTACATTTCAAAATAGTTATATTGTATCTATCAGTTATAAATACTGATACAGAAGATCTCATTGTGTCCTACACACAGACAGGATCTTAGCTTTCCAGGAAACTACACTTGGCTGGATGCCTTCACCAAGGGGCATTAAAGGTTAAACTGGATTGATCAGTGTTTCCCAACCAGGGTTCTTCCTGAGTTTGCTAGAGGTTCCTTGAGCAATGAACAGTTTGTTAAGCTCAGGTCAGTTTAAGTGATACCAATTATCTGTATAGGTGACAGCCTTTTTAATGGTCAGCAATGTAAGAGGCATTCTTCTTATTGCCCACTAAGGATGAGCGAGAATTCCTCGGCGAAATTTCACAAAACCATTGGAAATCACTATAGGAGGATTATCGCGGCTGCATTCAAAAATACAGCTGTGGGAATCCTCCTGTCGGTAAGCAATCCCTGGGCACTACAGGTCCGAATGAGGGCAAGCTGTGGGAGAAATGAATGAACACGGCCGTAGGAGAAATCAGAGGATTTTTCCCACGCTGCATTCATTCATGAGGAGCCAGCTTTGAGACTCACGCTGTGTTCCTGGGTAGAGAAACTCTATCCAGGAACACATAGTAAAGGGCTGCAACAGCAATCAGGGGAGCGGAGCTGACAGCTAATTTGTCTTGCAGGTCCCAAAAATTCAGTCTCGCTGGCTTAATTTACAAAGGCCGTTCTCACCTACATATTTGGTAAGCGAGAACGGCCTAATTCGCCGCGAGACCACATTTAATAAATTTGCTCGCTCATCCCTATTGACCACCTCACTAATATACTGTGAGATACAGTAAATATAACAGGGAGTTTCCTGAAGACCTGAAAGTTATTTCAAGGGTTTCTCCATGTTAAAAAAGGTTACACTGGATACATTGTTCTTCAAGTGGTTAATCAAAAAGTCTTATCAGCCACAATGGCAGATTCTGAGACAGAATCCAATGTCCTTTCCTTTCTGTGGATGTTTCTACGCTTTAGGATCAGGATTTACTTAAACTTTAGGGTTCTACATTCTCTAGGGTATTATTCTATAATTTTTGCTTTGCAGTGATTCATTTAAATTGTACTCCTAGGGGTCTATTTACAAAGCAGTAAGATATATTAAAACTGGAGAATCAATTACTGCTATGAACCTGGAAGATTCTAAACCTGGGAATGTTTTAGTGAATGTCACATTCACTACTTATAATACCTCCAGGCTACAGGTCACCTAAAGTTTCTTTCTGCTTGTTGACACTGATGCTCATTTCACAGCTTGGTTACCTCTTACTGGGTGTCCTGTTCCAAATCTTTGGTGCCTGTTGGTGTTTTCAGTCATTTATTAAAAGAGATTCTAGTGTTCTGTTATGTTACACAGAGACTGGGGCAGAAGAGGGGGATATGGACTGGACACAAACAAAATGGACACACATATTTGTTTGTTAAAAAGTTAAAGAAAAAGCTTAGCAGGCATTTGAAAAGTGTTTCTGTTCAATCCTTGACAAGCACAGCAACCGTCATACACAACACAAAGGTTTGATTTATCAGAGCTCTCCAAGACTGTAGAACATTGACAATCATGGGTAAACCTGGGTAATTCAGCAAACCTAGAATGGATCTGATAAAGAATATTTGCTAAATAGTATCAGATGATTTTAAGAAGTCTAGGTTTGATAGATCATGCAGATTCAACCATGAGAGTATATCTTCTCTAGTTTTGTAGAGCTTTGACTTTCATCATAAAGTTAAAACCACACTGGGCAGAATTCTGGTGAAACAGGTTATCATTAGAGCGGACTCCCCCAGCAAAATTCAAGATTTACCAGACCAGGCAACATTTTCTCTACTTTCTGTAGCTTCAGGTGCCTATTCTTAGCTAACAGAGGTATCCCGTGTGGTGTCCTGCTGCTGTAGCCCATCTGCTTCAAGGTTGGACATGCTATGTGTTCAGAGAGGCTCTTCCTCATACCTAAATTGTAATAAGTGGTTACTGGAGGTTTCTATCAGCTCAAACCAGTCTGGCCATTTTCCTCTTACCTCTGACATAAATAAGGTATCTACTCCCAGAGAGACGTTTTTGAAATATTCTAAATGGCCTACCTGTCATGAGCAAACCATGTCACATTCAGAAAAATTCAAAATAACCAGATGCTTAAATGCAATGACTTGCTGCCATGTGGTTGACTGAGTGGATATTTGGGATAAAAAGCTGTTGAACAGGTGTACCTAATAAAGTGACCAGTGAGTGTATGTGACTATCCATGGCCAGCCTTGCAGTCAAGTAGCTGATAATATTAACAGAGTAAAGACTAATAACAGTGGTTGCCATTGTTGACTTAAGCTCTGTACACGTGTCATTTTTTTTGCTGGAAACAATCTTTCATAATCATTTCCGTTTCACAATAGTTGGTATCGAGCGATAATCATTTGACATGTGTACAGTTTGTAAGTTCATTGTCCAGTGCTATCTTGTGCTGTAACTAATCCTGGCATCTCGGGATCCAGTAATTAGAAACAAGCATACATGAATACAGCTGACATGCCTTAGTATAAAGTCCATCTCTGGACATTAAAAGTTCACATTTATGTAAAGTTGCCTTCTACAGCTCTGCTGAGGTTTCCAGTATATGTGCATATTTTATTGGGTTTTAATGCCCTGCATGTAAAACATACCATAAAGTCCCAATAAATGAGGCAAGTGGTCCCTGAACGGTCCTTGTGAAGGGTATATTGCCCAGTGGATCCTCATTAATAAAGAAATAGGGAATGCAAAAGAAGACACATTGCTTTGGTGCAATACACTTCCTTACTGAGTCAGAGTTCTCCAATCAGAACTTCTTTAGGTCTAGATAAGGACACACAAAATTTGAACACTTAAAAAAATTCTTGAAACACCAGGGGTTAGGGTGTGTTGCTTTACATTCTTAGAAAACTGTGAGTGCAGCATAATGTGTACTTCATAGAACCCACAACAAGATCTTGTTTGTTTGTTTCTACAGAACATGAGCTGTAATGAACAGAGTCCTATTAGTAACATGAATACCTGTAAAGGTGTATAACAAACATGCATAAATAACTATTTCCAAGAACTTGTCTTCTTCTTGCACTTAAGTCTCAGAAGCAGCAGAGCTTGATGACTAATATCTTTGCCTGTAGAATTGTTGAGCCATGTGGCTTAAGGTGATTGTAGATATATCAGTGCACTTGCAAGACACAGGGAACCAAAGCATTGTAATAAAGTGGAATTTTTTTAATTAAAGTTTATTTTCAATTTTCATGGGGATCATCTGGCTTTTTATAACTGTGATAGCATATTGCAGTAATGGCTATTGGATTTTATTGCTTTCCTAATAGCCGGGCATCTCCCCTGATAAAATATGCACACATACTGGAAACCTCAGCATAGATGCAGAAGGCACGTTTACATATATGTGAACTTTTATTGTCCAGAGATGGACTGTACAATAAGGCATATCAGCTGTATTCATTATTCATGTATGCTTGTTTCTAGTTACGGGTTCCAGGATTAGTAAAGATAGCACTGGACAATGAACTTACAAACTCAGGACACATGTCAAATGATTATCACCAGATACCAACTGTCATAAAACAGAAATGATTATGAAAGATCATTTCCTGCAACAAAAATTGCACATGTGTGACAATGGCAACCCCTGTATTAGTTTTCATTATGGTAATATTATCAGCTACATGACTTCAAGGCTGGCTATTGATGGAATCTCCATAACCTCTCTTTATTGTTGTCTAGGTCTTTCTGTTCTGGTGACAATATCACTTGGACCAGGCCCAAATCTGTGAACTCAACCACAGGATTGCTATACACACTCTTTGGTCATTTCAATGTAAAATAAATTTGGGAATTGCATCCCAAAGTGGTCTGCGAATTATGGATATGTTGTGCTGTTTGTTGGCCACCCATTTTCTTCCATGGTAGCCTTTTTGTCTCCAGAGCTTTAATAAATCAGGTTCATTGCTAATTCTTCATTTAGGGTAGATGGTATCTGGTTTCCGAAATTAGCTTTTAGCTGCTAGAAATGTAGATCATTTTAAGCAATGACCAACTATACAATAACATCTTCTTTGCCTGATTTGTAGATTTAATACATGTAGGTAGGCCATTACATACTCATATTTGTTTATAGTCCAAAAATGTCCAGATGTAATAATATTGTGTAAACTATATTTTAGGGCTCTATTTATCAAACAGGCGATCTGATATTCCCTCAAACATTTCCAAATGGGAATCATCTACTGCCATTGAAACACATGGCCATGAAAGATTGCCATGAGGGAATGTTTGATTCCCTCTTTTATAAATAGAGCCTTTAGTATGTAACTAATATGCAGATTGTAAAATATAGCATGATCCAAAGAAGATGTTTAGTAGAAATTTCTGCTTTTTTTAATTATATTGGCTAAAAATAACCCATGCAGTTATAGTTTCTTGGTATAGATTTACTGAAGTACTGCAGTATTCCACCCAGAATTTTTTTTAAGCTGGGTGGGAAGAAGTTGTAGGCAAGTGGTGGTCCCTTTATTGTGACTCAACTTTTCAGTAATCACCCAAAAACCGATGGGTGGTGCGCCTGGCTAAATAGGGCTGGGGAGTATACTGCTGTGCGTATTTATATTCATCTGTTAAAAATACAGCTGTTAGATGCACCACTTAGGAATAAAGTGCACATTTACGTGGGGCGCAGTCAGGTTCTCAAACTTCACTACAATAGTTTACTAATTGGACAGTGAAAGAACAACAGCCTATTTCTGGATTGTCCTGCAATTTCCATCTGTTAGCATATAATATCTGCAGAACAATCTAATTGCCTGCTGTGATTTCTAGTCTAGGTCCTGGGGTTCACAAATGGTTGATAACAAGACATACAGTATGTAGACCGAAAGAAGGCATTTTTTAATAAAATCCATCATCCTCAGCCCAAATATATATGTAATCTAAACTCCAGGCAAATAGCTAAACACATAATGGTTTCCATGTCAGATTTACCCAAATCTTACGCAAATCTTACACAATTTTACTATAGATTTATTTAGAAAATGTGATAAGCAACTTTTACACATGATTCATATATTTTTTTTTTAAATGCATCCAATGCAAAACTATGTTACATTTGGACAAAACTAAAGAAAATTTAGTATAAAAACATTTATAAATAGGATGTCATAAATTAAGTCAGTATTTAGAAGCTTTCTTACCATTAGTAATTCTGTCCATTCAGTTATGAGAGTTACACAGGTCCTGTTTGGTAGGGCAGAAGACCGGACTTTGCTGCAGAAAAGTATTACTTACAGGTCTTTTCCCTTCCCCATCCTAAGACTGGACAGTTAAAAGAGAAGCAGCAGACCAATATTATTATCTCTTACTCTGCTCTCATCTCTTACCATACATTCATATGATAGTCATGACCTTCCCGGGCCACAGTTTTTTTGTTCAAGAAGGAATGTTTTTGTTGTAGTAAATTTGCATTCTCAGGTTTATTATCTTACAAAAATGATTTCTATGAAGTTAGCTGAGGACAGTTTTAGACTACACCTACATTAGCAAAAAAAAATGCTGAACATGACTATGGTGTTCAGTTGGCTATGGGTTCTGTAAATCAGTGTTTCTCAACCTTTTTAACATGGGGGAACCACTTGAAATAATTTTCAGGTCTTCAGGACACCACCTCTATATTTACTATATCCACATCTCACAGTACATTAGTGTGGTTGTTAGAATGCCTTTTACATTGCTGTCTATTGGGAAGGCTGCCATCCTTTCAGATAGCCAAAAATATAATTGAAATCAGTGAAACTGACCTGAGAGTTATAAACTGCTAATTTCTCATGGAACCCCTGGCACCTTCTGGAGGAACTCTAAGGTTTCACAGAACCCTGGTTGGGGAACATTGCTGTAAACAGTGCTGAAAATCCTGTTGGCCTCCATACCATTCAAATACATCAACTTCAGAATGGAGGTAGCTCAACCAACACAATACAAGATTTAGCTAAATGGACCTAGTTGGAGGATGCCATATTAGAAGGCTTGACTTAGTTACTGTCCAGCAGGAGAAGCTAGATCACAGTTTGGTGTGCTCAAAACTGGCTGAGCCACATCTCAGACCATCCTCAGTTGAGGGTCATATGGATCTTAAGCTTAAATCTATCTATGTTGACTAGTACAATATCATATAATGGCCTGGAGCTATAACTTTTACACATTGTCATATTGCCACCTTAGACCCTGACATAATATATGGATGATTCCCAAAGACAAAAAAATGTCAGTTCACCAACCAGGAACAAGAATACATCACATAAGCTCACAGCACCATATTTGCATTCTTGTTTTGGGTCAATGGGTCAGAAATGATTGAAGGATCTGGATCAGCATGACAGAATGAAGAAGCAGTCAGCAGCGGTATACTCTGGAATCTCATTACAGGTTTTGAGATCTTATTGCTTGGTGATTAAAGACATGTTTAGTTTCCCTTCTTCCAGTTATTGCTCAATTTATCTGGAGTTCAATCTGACATTCCAGGAAAGTTTTATGTAATATGAAGTATCCTGGATAAGTTATTTATAGCTAAACATTCAGCAAAGTCTGTGTTCTTGACACTGTCTGTGGAGGTCATCAGGCTGGAGTTAGGCATTTTTTTTGATTCAGCTATTTTAAACACTGATAAGCTTTCTACATAATGATCACACCTAATATATCCCCTAGTGCTCTACAATAGGGTAAAAACTGCAACTGCCCAAATAGACAGAATAGTAGGGAATGCAGGGAGCTGTGATGCTGTGTTAGGGCTCAGATTTAAATTTGGCCAGGGCCCCCATTCTTTTAGCTCAGTGTGCAGACAAAATGCAACATGTTGCAAAATAAAAGCAGTGCTGTTCATTTTTTAAACTTTTTTTGTGAATTAAAACCTTTGAAAAAACCACAAGCATTTACCTGTTTGCAAGTGGCACCAATTCAAGTCTTTGGAGGGTCAAGCAAACCACCCCTGGGTACTACTTACAGCATCCAAAACAATGTGCATGCTGCCACATCCTACCTTTCATATCCTAAAGGACAATGAACAGACCAATTCACAACTGCATGCAAAATCTGCTGGTCCAGCTTAGTTTTAGAGTTTCTTTCTAAAGTCCAATGATCCCCAATGTATAGGTAACCACTTGTGATAAATGGTGTCCTCTTCAGAAACTATCCCTGGTGCAATAATATGCAGAATGGCACCTGCCTCACTGTTAACCCTGCTTACTCTTTTGTAGTCAAAATCAGTGATACCAGTGCATCGGGACCCACAGTTCTCTGATGTGATGTCACTTACCTGATTTATTAAGACACATTGGCCCTGATTTTCTAAAGCTCCCCAAGGCTGGAGAGGATACACTTTCATCAATGAAGCTGGGTGATCCAGCAAACCTAGAATGGATTTCCCAAAGTCATTTGGTATTTGTTAGCAAATGTTTTCAATCTTGGACCAGATCCATTCCAGGTTTGAAGGATCACCCCACTTCACTAAAGTGTATCCTCTCCAGTCTTGGAGAGCTTTAATTATTTCCGGCCCATCGATGTGTTATAACAAAACTCTCTTGGGTTTCTTCAGGGTGTCTGTGCTAGAGAATAACAGGCGAGATCTATTGAAATACTGGCACTGTGCCACTCCGACCATCTTCTATGTTAAACATGTCCTGGTATATCCTAAATGAAAAATTATCCTCTATATTCAATGATTCAGCTTCAAAATTCTGCCCAGTATGGGAGCGTTAGTTTCAATGCTACATACCCTCAGATTTTTTTTAACCATCTGACTTTGCACCATTGTGCTTACAAAATCTGGTGCAATGAAGCTTCTCTTAGCTGTGTGTCTTTCATTTTCTCCTTCACTTTATTCTTCCTCTTACCATTCCTTTTAGTTCCCCCTGTTTCTTTTTTGACACCTAGTAATGCACCTTTAGTTTATGTAAGTTTGTTGTTCCCTTTTTCATCCTTATTGTGTCCATTTGGAGAATTGACCACATTTTTGCTTGATTTTTTGGAGAAACATGGGTTTACAATGTGTAAGACTATGGTTATGCTTTATTTATACTTGCCATGTGCTGATATTTCAGGCTTTGCACCTGACATTGTTGACATATCTTTTTGTTGGAATCTCCATTATCATCAATGTCAGTTGCTGATTTACAGGTGTTATTGCTTTTATACTTTGGTTAAACTTCTCCCTTCCCACCCCTCCTTTTTCTTCTTTGCTCCCCTATCCCCTCCCCCTTTTCTCTTTTTTTAATGCTGTAATTGTATTGTAAAATGTCTAATAAAAAGGTATTGAAACAGAGAAGGGACACTGTTCTTGATACAAGTCATCTAAGTAATTGTCAAAGTGTGTCAGGGGTGACGCTGTGCCTGATGCAATCAGGGTCAGCCTTTTGTATCTAACAGATTCACTTGCCACTCCAAACAATTCACCCTTTATCGGTCTCCATCAAACATAAATAATGTACAGTATAAAGAAAAAGATATTTAGATATAGTAAGCTATGTATAAAGTATTTAAAATAACAAGAATTTAAAGCCATTCTTTCTCAGTGATCTCATAACTTCACTTGGATTCTTGTCTCACCATCTTGTTAAAATAAATACCTCTTAACCAATCTAGTTTCAGTATGTATAATTCTAATGCTATATGTGTATTTTTTAAATTGTTGGAGAACAGATATTCTGCTATAGGGTGTTACAGAAATCCTGTAAATTATTGTTATAGGAACGTGATACAATACAGAGTGCAATGAATGCATGCCATGTTAACGTGTGCTAAAGACATGGACTTTACAACTAAAAAAGTAACAAGAAATAACTTACTGAGTGTTTTATTACCTGCAATAATAATAATGCAAGTAATATCAATGATATTTAGTGCCTGTGAAAGAAGATTTATGCATTAAAAGGGAGTTGTACACAGGAATTAAGGAACATTTTTGTAATATCTTATCAGGAAACTTTATCACCCATTCGTTAAATATTTATTAAGAGTTATTGGTAGTCAGTACAGGTGTGCTTGTAGTATATAACTGCAGCTTCTTGTTTGGCTGCATTCTCTTCCTTTATTTCACTTGGTGATCCAGATAGTAACACACTTCCTGTAAAAAGTGACAAGGCTCATTTACTGCACTGTATCCATAGAGAAGCAGCAATGTCACCCTAGGCCAGTGGTGGCCACGGGCCACTAAAATTTACCGGCTCCCGACTGCGCATTCGCAGGGAGCGGGGTGTCACTCAAAGGGGGAGAGACCTCCCCCAGAGTGACATCATTATGACATAACCCCGCCCACTCTCCCATCGCAGATCTGATCCTGCAATGGCAGAGTGGGTGGGTTATGTCCAGGGACGCCCCCACCCACCCGAGCCAGGGAACTGCATAGGGATGTGGTCCGCAGAGCCGCAGACCCCCAAAAGTTTTCTTGTGGACCGCCAGTTGGTGACCCTAGACCACTCTCCTGGTTTATTCTACAAACACCCCCTCCTTTACTTGTCACTATTACATAGGCAGGAGGGCAGGGCAGATAATCCGGGGCCCGGTACAAAGAAGGTGTGCGGGCCCTTATACAAAATTCTACACACATGTATGTGTGTAAATTATTATTTATTTCTAACAATCATAGATTACATTGTTACATTTAGAAAAGTATGTATAGGTATAAATGTAATAATAAAGTAATATATTTATAATAGTAAAAGATGTTTATAATAGCATTTATTGTCTGCCGAACAAAGGTGCTTTCCGGGCCTTTTTCCTGGCGAAACTCTGAATTACATAATCAAAATGAATCTGTTTTGCTAGATCAGATTCAATACTGAATACTCTTTTCCGAATTTGCAGTGTCTCAGAATGTGACTTATTTGTTTGCCAGCTGATTACTTTTTTCTCACTGGGCCCGGAAGCCCTTCCTCCTCGTCACTTCCCACTGAGCGGGGAATACCCTCGTAGACCACATGACTTCTCTCCCAGGGCGGCCTTCATGAATGTCTCTAACGTCGTAAACTGTTTAAGTGCTGTCAAGTACCCTGTGACCTATGTGACTTTTTAATTTTGAAACTAAACAGACTTTCAAAATTTTAAAAAATACAATAAAAAAATAAATGAATTAAATAAATAAATGTTCAAATTATAATAAAAATTATGGGGGTTCAGACCAACATTTTTCAATGCTTCTATAGCAGGTGAGAAAATGTTTTTTTTTTTTTTATTTTCATATAACATTACTATTCTTTATACAAAAAATAATGATTTTACTGGTATTAAAAAAAAAAAAAAACTTTGCTATAAATGCACTTGTTATAATATTATAATTTTCCTTCAGTTTACATGCTATACTTCCTATTTAAGTAATTACCTACACCCAGGCCCACAGTGCAGAATTTGCTCTGGTCTATGAGGTATATAAAGATATGAGAATTGAATTGGTAATGAATGTCACATTCACAAATTTATTACTATGTGTTTTAGAGAGTAAACAGTTATTATTATGTTTGTAATTTTCTGTAATACTGACTTAAATTTAATGCTTCTTAATCTGGAACAGCATGTCAATATTTGTATTAGATATTCATTCTTTAATGGGAACATATTATTTAAGTAGCTTTTGTATTGTAATTCTGCCATGATATTTTGAAATAATAATAAAATACTGGTGTGTGTTTACTTTTAGTTTTGCAGAGTGCATTTAAATAAATTGGGGTGATTCATTTTCAGCTGCTGTTGCAAACCAGCTAAGTGATGTGCTTGGCCTTATAATGGCATAAAGCGTTTGTCATAAATTTTATTTATAGCTCCACGTAAAGTAATTTAAAGGCGTTGGTTTTATTTATTTAAAAGTGTTTATAATATATTATGTATATAAAGTGATGCTTGTCTATAGGACTTTAGTAGTTGATCCTTTTCTTTGAAGTGCAGATGAGTTTTTGTGCAGTCTTCCAAATTTTAATTTAGATTTTAAATTAAAAAGTGGGTTCATGTGAGTTGTCATATTTCTGTGTTAGGATAAAATTTTAAAACCAGCTTGGCCCAGGAATGTGAAATGCATCTGAATTATAATGTAAGCCAGATTTAGAGTGCCACCCTATTCTTTGTATACATTCCCTGCATGTGTGTCATAACTCTTGAGAATCCTGTGCACATTGAATACAGAAGTGTTGTCTATGAGAACCCTGTTTAGAAATAGGAAAGGCTTAATAAAGGGGAATGACTCTTTATTTCTCCGGCAAATTAATTTTGCATTGCTGTAAAATGTACACAGAGCTTTTTTTTACCATCAAAATGACAAGAGTTGTATTTTAGCATAGTACCCATAGCTCCCTTTGCATGCAGTGCAGAATGATGGTAGAATGGGGGCTGCTCATAGATTATATGGGAATTTTTTTGGTTGCTTTGGCATTCTGCTTTGGTGAGCATCAGATAAAGCGCAGTGTAAATTTGTACACAAAAGCAGACACTGCATTCAGCTAGCTGTATAATTGCATACCAGGTTACTAGACACAAATGATTTTTGTTTTTAGTCAATATGGAAAATACCTAATTGGTACATTAAAAACAAAAGAGTCTGGGTTAGAAAGTATGGACTCCACAGCCCAGGTGAACTTATGACAAGTGGGTCATGGGGACAGGGAACGATGGGAAGTGTTTCAGGTAAGGGCATAGATAATAATAAAACCCAGTAGTAAAATAGAGACAAGGCAGAACACCTGCAAAGTTTTGTCGCAGTTGTCAATTACACTGATCCCATGTATTTTTAACCCTGGTTTCAAAGGGAGAGGAAATGATGGGACATTTCCCCGGTTGTGTCACCAACAACAATACAAAAAATGAAAGCATTTTCTAAAGCTGGGCTTCTGTTTCTTAAATCAGGATAGGCAATGTAATGTCATGGTTGTTTATATTATGCACAGATCTTTGGGTTGTCTTGTAGTTTTGTTTATATGAGGCTATACAAGTAATAATATCACAGATAAGTATTTAGATTGTGTAAATTGCCAGTTTGAAGTTATGGTGACCATTATGTCGTACTATAATAATCAAGGGATTTTAAGTATGGTAAATGTATATTCATGTCATGATATTGGTAATTGTTATTCAATACCTTGCAGAGTATGAAAGTATTTGTGAGCTTGTGGACATACTTCAGTAAACTAATAAATTATCAGTAATTAAACAATACTTGAATTCACAAATGTACTACCTGTACTGTGCATGTACTCCATATTTCCATAGTTTTTTGACAGAGCTTTATTAGTTGGCACAAGTATATGCCAACTGTATAAGAGCAATACCAAGAACTGACGACACCCAAGCTAATCCTGTTCGAGGAATGAACAAATGCAAATGCTGATATCTTTCTTTATCTTATACGCTGATGATGCAACTGTGAATGTTTGGAGCCTTTCAGAGGCAGCATGTGCTGACTTTGTGTACGTCTGACCTATGACAACATATGTAGGAGCTATAATGTCTGTCTGGTGTGCTTAGAGTGGCTGCAGCCCCACACTTTCCATGCCAACTTTAAAACTTCCATCTATGCTTACAAAATCACAAGGAAAAGGTAATTATTTCTGCATTGGATGTGACATCAATTAATTTTAAATACTATAGGCTATTAGGATTATAGTACAAAAACATTTCTAATCTTTGTATGAATTGTATGATTGATATCGGACAAGTCTGGAGATTCTGACTGCATTGTTGTTGGGAATACCAATCCTGAAAGTTAGTGGGGTGCACAAACTTTACTCTCCACTCTATTTTCATAAAGTTTACCACTTCTGATTGAAATGAGTTGTTTGCTCATCTGATATGCAAGTCTACAGGTCTCATAAATTTCTTCCTACCTTCTCCCCAGTGGGAAATGGATTTACTAATAATTTGTGCATGATATACAGCAGGGGTGTCAAACTCTGGCCCCCAACGTCCTTTTTTTGGCCCCCAAAGGAATCCTAAATAGGAACTGCAGCTGGCCCTCCTCCTTCTCCTTTGAAATAGGGCCACTACTACAATTCCCGGCATCACTCGCGTCTATAGACCAGCGGGCTCTCAGCCTATGCATGGCCCCGCAGTTTTATAGACGCAAGTGCAGGGAGGCGCTATTTCAATGAAGAGGGAGTTCCAGCCCGCATTGGAGTTCCAGCCCGCATTGGCCGCAACCGGCATTTCCAGCACTCCCCCTCAGCTGTACTTTTCCTTGCTACTCCAAGGCATGGACTTGAATGGTTGGATTTTCATAGAAGAAAATTAATAGTGTTAGTGTTACCCTGTGCAAAAGGCTACCATTGAAATTTAACTCAGAAGACTACAAATAGAGAAAGAGGCATAAGATTTTGTTCTTAAATAAAATTAAAAAAAAAACATGTTTATGCCTCTTTTTCTATTATAGGCTAGTTCCAGATTGAATATGAAGAAAATTCTCTTTGTTTCCATATGAAAAGGTTTTATATTTAATTCCCTAAATTTTTTTAATGAATTTCAAGGTTGGCTCGTGACTTTGTCTGAGTTTTTAATTTTGGCCCTCTGTGTATTTGAGTTGGACACCCATGATATAAAGAATGTAAAGTGTTTGGTCTCTGCCATGCAAATCAGTGAAAACTGTGTGTGTGGTGTTATCACTCACCAAGTTCATTTTCTAATTTTTGTTCTTATCAGCTATGCTACAAAGTAACTTTTTGCAACATTATCACCTGGACCTTACCCTGTCTAATGAACCACAAAGTCAAGGGAAAGATTCCTTTGTTTTTGCCTAAAAGAATTTCTGTTTTAAAAGATTGCACATTGGTTGGTACCCTTATAGCTCATTAAAGAGTGCTCCATGGCTTTTTAAAATAAACAAATATAAATACATTGCCCAATGTCTACCTAATTTCCTTTGATAAGTCATCAAT
Source organism: Pyxicephalus adspersus (assembly GCF_032062135.1). NCBI lineage: Eukaryota > Metazoa > Chordata > Amphibia > Anura > Pyxicephalidae > Pyxicephalus > Pyxicephalus adspersus. The sequence goes on from NC_092862.1 coordinate 29,230,112, forward strand.
TAAGGCAAAGTAATTGTAAAAAGGAAAAGTACTGTATTTTTCGCCCTATAAGACGCTCCGGAATATAAGACGCACCCAATTTTAAAGGAGGAAAATCTAGAAAAAAAAGATTCTGAAAGATTATTCCCCTTCTGATCACTCATGTGCCATTCAAATTCCCTTTCTGATCACTCTATTGCCATTCAAATTCCCTTTCTGATCACTCTATGCCTTTCAAATTCCCTTTCTGATCACTCTGTGTCGTTCAAAATTCCTTTCTGATCACTCTGTCATTCAAATTCCCCTTCTGATCACTCTGTGCTTTTTTTCCACTGTACGGCAGTTAGGACAGGGAACAGCAGGTGGCGCTGTGCCAGCTTCTTTCACTCTGCTTTACAGACAGGAGAAGACATGTGCTGCTGCCAGAGAGAAGAGGAGACAGACGCTGCTGCAGCCAGAGACACACGCAGGATCGGGTATCGGGTGAGTATATTATTTTAGTTATTTTATCACACCTTTGTAGTATAGGACGCACTAACTTTTCCCCCCCAGTTTTGGGGAAGAAAAAGTGCGTCTTATACTGCAAAAAATACGGTATCTATTTTTAAAAAAAATGTTCTAAATGATGTTGGTAACCCTAGAATATAACAGATAATTGAATAAGAGCGATTTTTCCAATTAGCTGTTTTGCCTATTTGGAATCACACATGTCTCTAATTGTGTATTCATTTATTTCACTTATTCATATGAAAAAAAAATAAAGCCATTCTGCTGTTTGGTGTCATTGTGTGTCCCTCACTAGAAATAGACAAGAGGAAGCAAAGCAGGGAGAATGATCTGTGATTAGTGTTACGATTGTTACAAAGGTTCTACCTAAAATCTATGCATGCTGATCTGCCAAAAGTACAGCTCAGGTTTGAGGTGCAGACTCCAAGCTCCGGTTAGGTATTCACCAGAACCTCTGAGGTTCTAACATATGCACACGAGGAGATGTAGATAAAAAAACAAGAACAACTTCCAAAGAGATACAAGCTGGACTTCAAGGTCAATGTCCATTAGCACCTGATTGCCCCATCTGTCTCTATAAAGCTGCGTACACACGTGCAATTTTTCACGATCCTTTCCAACGACAAAGGACTACACGATGCATGAAGGGTGCTGTACATACAGCACTGTTCTGCTCTATGGAGAGGGGAGGGGGAGAATGACGGAGCAGCACCCTCCTGCCCGCTCTCCCCCTTCCCTTGCATTAGGATCGGTCGTCGTTCATCGTCCGTGGATCCGCCAGGACGGTCGTTCGGACGATGGACAACGCCGACTGTACACACGCCAGATTTTCGCCCGATATCTGGCCGATGCCGATTATCGGGCGAGAAAAATCTGACGTGTGTATGCAGCTTAAGTGACACTGGCCCCAATGGGAGAAGACAGTAGACCACTCTTATAACAAAAACTGGAATTTACTAAAATGCATGTTGACAAACCACAATGCTTCTGAGAAAATATTTATATATTTTTTGGACATATAAGACAAGTTTTTGACAAGTGACATCAGCTCCACATGTCCACAGAGAAAAAATTATTATTTCAAGTAAAATACAGTGAAGCTACTATAAAACATAGAGGATACACATTTATGTTTTGGGCCTGGTTTTTGGGTGTGGCATTGAGTGCAAATACAATGAAATCCCAAGAAATATCAAGATATTTCTACACATTATACACATTATACATTATGTTCTACACATTATCAGAAATCTCTGTCTGAGTAGCAGTTCATAGATCTGCCAACAGAATAATGGCCCAAAATACAATAGATAAGATAGATAAACGCACCCAATAATGGCCAAGAACAAAACAAAAAATTCTGAAGTGGCCTTTCTACATTTTTTCTGTGTAACCACCTTTTATGAAGAGTTGGATAAGACTGCTCAATTTGTATATGAGAATAGCTGGATATACCAATCAATTTGTAATAGATTATGTTAAGCTATGACGGACTAAAACACTAAAATGACCATCGTAATACACCGTTGCAATTTGTTAAGTGCTATGACTGCAAGATATCTCCATTTTTCATGTAAAGGTTATTATCACACATGAAATCACTTCTGGCTGGCGATTATTCTGAACTTCTATAAGGTATGTATTGAGGATGGTGGAAAAAGAAGCAATTTCCGTAGGAATAAAATACCAATTCAAGATATTAAATGCTGACCTGTGAAAAACAGGTGTTTTTCCAAAAATACCAGTTCCTCAGCTATGCCATATTTGTTTGTAAATTTAACAATTTCTGGAGAATATTTCCAGGCAGTAAAATAGCACAGTTAAAATAACTCATGTGTCTTTGCAAAATTAACTTAACTGATAAAAATCTATTATAAGAAAAAATGGCCATTAAGATGCTTTTCAATGGAATTTGCATGTAAACCTTACAAGTTTTTCTTTTATTTCTTGTTTTAGCTTTCCTCAAATATGGTATCATCTTTGCATTCCTAATCACAATTTTGAATAAAACGACTGCAAATTCCTGTGAAATCAAACTCCAAAGCCTGAATGGTTTTTACCGCAATGTTATTTACAATCACATAAATGAGGTGGTACGTATATATTTCCATTTGTGTTGTCCTTTGATCCTTTTATTTTCTTTGTCTGTTAGCAAAGATCCCCATTCAGGGCCTGTTCCCACTAGTGTTTTACAATAACACACATTGAAATGTGGGGTTACTACAGTGCACATCACAAGCATTTGTGCATATTTGCCATTCCTTATTAATTACACCCAAATGCACCTCCAGATCATAGCGTGTATAATTTTTTTATGCATTGCTGTGCTTTGGACTGCATAATAAAAGGAGTCGGCTTCCATAATGAAATGTCCCGTTATTGTTGCCTTTTTAAAGTGCACAGCAATGGTGGTAACTAGCCCTCAAAGTCATCATTTTCTTCATAGTTGAATACTAGTTTGTGATAGATTATGATAATTTCCTAGATCCTTGTATACAAGGTTCTGTACACACAGTTTACTGATAATTTATCTGTTGGTTGACTTCCATCAGCGTGTACCTTTTTCAGTCTAAAATGTAACTACTTCTTGGGGGCTCCAGTAATAAGATATCTAAGTTTGGGTTACCAGGTCTGTATGCCTGAGACAGCCATTACAAGGTTACCAACATTTTCTAAAGAATTGTGTATTACATCATACCTGCCAACTTTGGAAGATAAAAAAGAGGGAGAAGCTGGCTATGGAACACCAAATATAAGTCTGACAAAATTATGCAGAATATAAGCCACGGCTCATGAACAGGGGCAAATTGGGTCTGAAACTGCATATGGTATGTGGTGTATATAACAAATACTGTGCTATTAATCCTAATTTTATAAACCCAAACAAAAATACACAAACTAGAACAGAATAAGCAACTGTTTACAAAATATATTAATGGCTGTTGGCAGCAAAAATTGTCTGAGTGCCAGTTTTTGGAGAAAAAGGCCTGTGATCAGTAGGGTAGGATCAGTAAAGTACCAACTAGAATTGGGGGAGAACATTATCGCCCGGTGTAGCTGTGGGGGAAAAGTGCCTATTAGTGGGGGAACGGTAATGTTAATTGGGAGGTGAGAAGAATTGGTGGTCATTGGACAACACTTACCTTACTCTAAGGTCTGTGTATCACTTTTCTACTTTCTCCCATTGAGTCTGATTTATTAAAGCTCTCCAAGACTGCAGAGGAAACACTTTCATCAGTGAAGCTGGGTGACACAGCAAACCTGGAATGGATTTGGTCTAGGACTGAAAACATTTGCTAACAAATAGTAGAATTTCACCAGTGAAATTGTATTTTCTCCAGCCTTGAAGGGCTTTATTAAATCAGGCCTGTTGTCTTCTTGAAGATCACTTCATTTACAATTTCTGCACAGAACATAGGAACAAGTGTTCCTCCTCTTGGCTGCAAGAGACAGCCTGGAACCAGTGTATGGCAACATTGCACACTAAATGTGGGACAGACCCATGGAAATCAGTTAGGTTGGGAGGTATTTGATATATTATGAACAATACATCGTGGAGATGAAACACCAATACAATAGTAAAAAAATTGGAATATGCAGCATGGATATCTTGTTACTGGAATCTTCAGGAAAATTTTGAAGTCTTTGAGTAACCTGGAGCACCTAAAACCACCCTAAATTAATAAATCACGAAGCTTTTAGGGCCCATGTTGCTGGGTATAGAATTTACCTTAATCATTTCAAAATCATAGGGATTTGCCAAGTCCCATTCATATTGATTTCCAAATTTTCCATATGTACTCACTGGCATGACTGTAAGTCTCTGAATTTTTGTTTTTCAGAAAGAGTCTTTGAACGTCAATTTTACTGACAACTGCAGCGATATAAGTGAGATGTATCCTGATCTGTGCGACGATTCAACACTGGTATTTATTTAAAAATGTTGTGTTTTTATATAATATTTTACAGATGGGTCATATCTTATCACAAATGGCAGTAATTTAAAGTGCATTGGTCACTACTGAATGTGTGGGATTATATTGTTTAATTGTACATTCTTACAAACATACATATTCATTTAAAATTCATTCCTAAACCTTAAGGTTTACCTAAAACAAGGCAATTTTGTTTCATTACTAGGTTAGTAGGTGAAAAAGGTAATAAGATGTATGTACCGGTAGGTATTTCATCTAAACCCTATTTAAATCCAATATTTCCATTTTTACCAATATGTTTTGTATAGCCACATAATTTGCATTTTGAATTATTCATTGACATCCAGTGCTTTGTAAAGTGTATCTAAGCCCAATTTATTTTTATAGTTTCAGATAGAGGAGTAAAGGTTAAACTGGACCTTTGCATACTCATACTCCTCCACCAACCCCTTTAAAAATCACTTAATCTTAGTAGTTCCATAATGTACATATAAAGAAAAAAGATTATTTCCTACCCTACCTCTGTCTTCCACATCACTGGGCATGGCATCACTGTACCTCTGGAGAATGCAGAGAAAGCAAAACCACAGAAGAGGAGAATTCAATTCATTACAAGAGCACTTCCTGGTGGCTGCTATGTATTGCCAAAGATCTAGCTGAACGTTGTGAAAGAGAAGTACAATTTGAAACTACTAACATTTGGTGACTAGTGAAGGGAAGGGGAACACACAGTAAAAGGAAACCTTTGATCTTCTGAAATTTAATTTAAAACCATGTCAGAATTGTGTTTAACCGTCTGTCTCTCTCGTTTGGGGATTTTACTACGTCTGGTAGACACATCCGAAAGCTATGGAAAATCCCTTATTAGTATTCATGTCAACAAATGACCCATTGCAGTATTTCCCATCTTTTTCCCATTCAGCTGACTCGATATTTGGAATTTACCTTAATTTCAGTTGCAGTAACAAGGGTCATTATCTGAAAATGAAATAAAATGTTTTGAAATTTTATGTCAAGGTTTTGGGCTTGTCCTAAAGTGCAGCTAAATTTGAGTTGTGTGGAAGGGGCTCATTGTACAACCTGTAAACTATTTATAAAAAAGTGAAGTAAAGGATTTTGTCCTGACTTTTTTGCTCTTTATATTCAGAAAACACATAACCATTTTTATAAAAAGTTGTATTTGTAAAAATTATAACAAGTTTATGTAACTTTACTATGCCCATAGACCTGCATCAAATGTGGCCATTGTATTCTATGGCATTTAACATATTTAAAGAGGCAAATGCTAACTGCTGATAAAAAAGTGGTGATTAGGCAAGATGCCACCTTTACTTCTGCAGAGCCCTCCATCCCTCAACAATCGTCTTATATTTTGCCCCGTGCAGTCCTAGATTATTTCTTTGTCCTGGTGCAGAAAAACCACCAGACGCCACCGTTTTCTTTCTTCGTGTTCCGGCTTCTATGTCACCCAATCTCGCACTGCACAGATGTGGGATTGGGTGATGTTTCCTCCTATAAAAGTATTGAAAAATTGGGATATTTGTGTAAATTTTGCCATTTAGAAACATACTCATTAATGCTTCATTCAGAAATGAACATGACATATGTTTGTTACTTTTTTCATCATTAGGAAAACAGCACTAAGAAAATGTTTAAAGAAAGTTGCCTCAATTTAACAAGGAACGTTACGTCTTGCTGCCAGATCAAGGTATTTTCTGTTCAACCACTTCAAGGCCACAGGCTGCTAAAGCTTAGGCCTTATTCCTATGGTTTTGTTATCCCACAAGTTACCATGTGTTTCATTAGGCCGCCTATATATTTAAATGGGCTATCTTATGTACCTAATGCACCAAAAAAAAGGTGCCGGTTGAATTCTTTTAACTGCACACTACAATGCACAGCAGTGCATTATTATGCTTTGTTGTGCTGTACTATGCACATCCATTGACAAAGTTCATTTGAGAGTCATTCAGATAAATGTCACCCCAAGGCACATACCATTTTTTGTTATTTTAATATTTGTGTTTGTAGCCAGTTCTGTGTTAGGAATAGATAATGGTTGTTGAAATGTTTCTGCGTATTCTTGATTACTGCTCATATAAGGAAAACAAGATTAACCTGAATATCTGCAAATAAGAAAGTCATTCTTACAGTAAATAGAATGAGAATGGCCCTTGCTCGTTAACCCTTTGAGTTCAGTTATTTATCTGCCAAGCTTCTGGGCAATATTTCTTGCAGTCTTTCATGCAAATATATTTATAAGGTGCCTTGGATAGTTTTGTAGCTAGACACTTTTAATGGAAACACCAACCTGTTACATATTTTATATTTCTGTATAGCTGGTCCCGTGCTTAATTACAATATGGCTGTTTGTCTTATAAATGTGATAACATTTAAGAAAATATTAAGGAGGGGAGTAATTCTTGCTATATGCAATATGTAATCCTTGCACACATATAAAAGTATTACACTTTTTTTTTTCTTTATTCAATAAGCTACACATGTATTAATAAACGAGTCATCCATTTACTACCTCGTATTCTAATTACAATACTATTATACTATACTATAATATAATACTATACTAACAATTTAATGATGATTTTATAAGAAAAACAAAGATATTGCATATAAAAACAATCTCTACAGATATTTAATACATATATTATTCGATCATATACGAGGGGTTACTGAGAAGTTCCTGGCTTTGCCCCCTTCAGGATGAAATAGAAAAATGAGTGCAGGAGCATATGACAGCCTAATATGTTAGTATGAAACTGTGCAAATATCAGGTCTTTGCGATTCTTAAACTGTTTTTTCTTTTAGTGAGAAGCTGTGATGGCAGAGGCACAAGCAAGTTTCACGTCGTTGGAGTTACGGGCCGTCATGAAGTTTTGTTTCTCCAGGGAAAGTCAGCAAAGATTATTTACACTTAGATGTCATTAACACTGAGGGAGAAGTGTCCTCCCTACAGCACTGTCAAAACCTGGATATCTCGTTTCAAGACTGGGCATTTCACCGTTGAAGATGAGCCCCACTGTGGGCGCCCCCCAACCTCAACCGACCCGGCAACCTGCGATGCTGTCCATGAGCTGATTATTGAGGATTGGTGAACATCCACAAAAGAGATTGCCCAGATACTTGACATCTCACAGGAGCGTGTTGGGTTTGTTATCACCACTATCCTGGACATGCGGAAGCTTTCAGCGAAATGTTTGAGCAGTGATCAGAAGAAGGAACGAGTTGAAGCATTCAAAGCCGTTTTGGCCCATTTTGAAGCTGGACAGGACTTTTTGGCTAGGTTAGTGACTGAGGATGAAACCTGGCTCCACATTTCTGATCCTGAAACCTGAAGGAACAGTCAAAGGAATGGCACCACAGCCGGTCCCTGCAGCTGAAGAAGTTCCAAACCCAGAAATCAGCCAAAAAAGTCATGGCGTCCGTTTTCGGGGACAAAGACAGTATTCTCTTGGTGGACTAGCTACCTCAGGGCTCTAGTATCACCAGACAGTATTATGCTAACCTTCTGGACCAGCTGAAGGAGGCAATTAAGACCAAACTCACTCCCCTGACCTGGCCCCTTCGGACTATTATCTGTTCCTGAATTTGATGAAACACCTAAAGGGGCAACGTTTTGAGGACATTTATGATGTCAAAGATGCTGCTGAAAGCTGGTTTGCGGCCCAACCAAAGGACTTTTATTTGAACAGTCTAGAAAAGCTGCAACTACGCTGTACCAAGTTAACTCAGTCTCGGGGGGGAACATGTTGAATAAATGTATTAATTCAAAAAATCTGGCACTTTTCTTTCTGGGCAAAGCCAGGAACTTCTCAGCACCCCCTTGTATAGTCATACATCTGCATATACAGACCTATATAAATATAAACTATATATAGTTTATACCTATATAAATAATAAATATCAACTATATATATTAAAGTACCTATAAATTCTCTTGTTTTTTTTAAAAAAAGTTCCATGTAATAATCACTACTTAGGTTGTCCCTCTGTCATTGTTTCTCCTATTCCCTGGTCCACTATATGCAGAGTCAAGCAGCAATGCAACATTGCATTACGCATATACCTGAATTAAATTGTCTGCACACAGGAGGATTCCTAGGGCTGCATGATTGAATTCAGCCCTGGGAATCCTCCTTTAATGATTTCCTGGAACTTCCGATAGGTCTGTGAAATCTTCGAAATTTCGCTGACCCATCGGAAGTTCGAGGAAATTTTGGCTCATCCCTGGTTGCCACATTACTGTGTAATAAACATAGCTTGGTTAGTTAACGAACAAAAACAATTGTACAATGGTGATTAGGTAATGCATTATAGTAATAAAATATTTTTCAATGTTTTAACTGTGTTATATATAAATATATTTGCTGCAATTTTAGATGTAGACTATAAATCTGGTAATGTATCACAGAGAGCACCCACTTCTGTGGAATGAAAATGTAATTATTGTTAAATAATGACATCAGGGCAGATGGAATTACCCAGGCAAGATTCTGAGGTAAAGATTCTTTGGTTTAAAAGTTTACATTGGCAAATCTGGCTAACACTGAAGGATATCCCTTTCTACCACCAAAGACATCTGCTTTATATAGATATATTTAAGATTCCATCATACACTGTATATATAATTGACTTCCTATTACATTTACACAATTTTCTTCTTATTAATATTTGCAGAATTTAGCTTTTTTGGACTGTGTACTCCGTCAACAAATGAAGAAGCTAAAATCCCCTGAGAGCACTGAACTAAGAAACAAACTAAGATCGCTTGTGAATACCAACAGTAATAAACTGTGTTTAATTAGGAGGAACCAAAGAAAGGTAAACTGTTACATATATGAAACATCTAAATTGTTTCCATTTTTTTAATGGTGAGTTGAGGGGATACATGCACCATTCTAAAGAACTCTTTCCAACAACGGTTATACTTTAGAGCTGCATGTGTAAAAAAAGATTTATGAAGCTTTGCATTTGTTTCAAAAAAATTAAATGTAGTTTTCCATACATGTAGCACAATCTTCACTTTGTATCAGCCTCTTGTGCCTGCGTAGCAAGACTGGGAAAGTGAAAGGCTAAACAAAGAACCAATCAGACTCTTGCTCATGCACATGTGCTAACAGGGAACATTTACACAGCAAAGAACATATTATTAATAAGGGAATGCTCAATGTGTTTCTTCATTCTCCTAAAAGCAGGCTAGGGAAAGGAAGGTAACAACAATCTGTTCCTAGGCTATGTACACATGTCAGATGATTCTCATTCGATTATCGCTTTAGTGTTAGTATTAGACAAGAATTTGGCGCGTGTACAGCAGCCGTCCGACGTTGTTCATGGAACTGTCCTGGTGGATTCATGGACAACGAATGACCGTAATGCAAGTTAAGGGGAGAGAGCACAGCGGATGCTGCTCGCTTGTTCTCCCCTCTCCATAGTGCAGAACGCCGCTTTATGAACAGCACTCGTTCATGCATCTTTCAGTTTTTTGTCTTTGTTCTGGCGACTAAATCTTTGCCCTCTTTCTGCTCTTTTTTAGCACAGCTCCCAGAGATCAGTTTCTCTTTTAAGGTCAACAAAATGTGTATTATGTAAAGTTAGACCCATTAGTGCAAAGACTACACTGCCCTAACTCAGTAGTTGTGAACTCATAACACAGGCTAGTGAGAATGGGCTTTAAATATAGGGTGAGTCAAGAAGGATTGGTAGCAAGGGTTATCCTTTGGAATATTTTCTATGGCATTTAGAAATAGCAAACCTTTATAGATTATTAAAAAAAATGCTTTTGAGTCATTTTAATTAGTATGTGAAATTATAATTACCAATCATTGTTCTGTGCAGAAACAAAATAAAAGAAGTGCAAGAAAAGAGAAACCTCCTCTCTCTGAAATGCAGCAGGTCTGTAAAATAAGGGAAACCCTAGAAAAATTTAATCATCACTGGCAAAAGTTCTCAGGTTCCATGGATTGTGCATAAAAGACTTCACACAAATGCTTGTGCTCTGCATAAACAGAACCTGGCCAAGGACACAAGTGGATTTTTTTCTTGAATGGAAGGGACCGCCTAGTTCTCTCATGCATCCTGATATGCATGGATATGAAGTGGAATCACCTTAAAGACCTTCAAATTAAAGGAGCATTGTGCAAGTACAAGATCATCAACTTCATCATCAATCAGCTAAGCCAAAATAATTAAAGAAGGCAAATTCCAACAGCAGTCATTTGAAGACAGACATTGTGCAGAAGCAAATGGTGGACAGAATATCTGTTTATGGGCCAAATGTGCTCTCACATTGCACTTATGTTTGGATTAGGCCATTGGAATCAATCAGGGGTGATCATGTGACACCCAAGGAAAGAAGAAGAATACGTGCCAAACTACATTTCCCAGCATCTCTGCATTACAGAGGAAACTGTGTCTACATGAGACAGAAGGACTTTCACAGGAGGTAGGTGGTGAGTAACTGTAGGACCTCAATCTGTTAACTGGAAAGACACGAGAGGTCCTGATTGTGTGTGATCACTACAATCGAGCACAGCTACAAACTAGGAATATGTGAAATTCAGTTCCAAAGATAATACTTATCATTTACACTAATCAAAATTATTGCCTTATTGCCTTTCAATTCTGGCTTTGGTTGGCCCTTTTATTGTGCTCTCCATTTCTAATGGTTGTCTCTCTCAAAAGAATGGTAGCTTGTTTTTTCTGTTCAATTTATTGTGACATGTTATAGAACATAGTTATAGAGAATAGTTGACATTTCAGTATCCCATAGCAGTAAATAAAAAAGTCAATGGTTTTCATTGGCCTGATTTATAACGCTATGCAATACTGGTCTTTGCACAATTTTTCTGCCTTATTATTTAAGGACAAATACAGAAATGAGATATTTTTTTTCAGTGTTGTCATTGATATACAGTATGATGGTCTATTAAAATGGGATTACGGGAGTTCAGATTGAATTACTTATTACTATAGAATAAGAATTTACGGAAACAGCCTAAGCACCTTTAGTAATTCAACCCCAATTTATTTCCTTTTTAAATATGTTTTTTATTGTATAAGCTATTAACTTCAATTTCTAAAATTATATCCCATATTGTATACACTTTAACAATTATCTTATACTTTGGGGTGGTAAATATTAGCAAAACAACTGCTTTAAATAAAGAAAAAAAGCATATCTTCTTTCTACAGAAACCAATCAGATATCATTCATTTTATTATATGCACTAGAAAAATGACAGCTGAGATCCGATTGGTGTCTGCAAGAAATTAACAATTGCTTCCCTTTTTTTCTATTTCCTTTTTGTCTTGTCTGTGAGCGCAGTGCAGTGACACATAACAGCAAAACACATTTACTATAGAAATTGATTTATTTTTTTATAGATCCTACAGGCTCTTTCACTTTTCTATTTAATAAGACTATATTGTTCAGTGCATCAATATATGGCCACAAAATACCATTACTGTTAAAGCTACCTACAAGGGATATCATCAATAGGAACTAAGCAGATTTGTTTTGTAGCCAGGTGGATAATCAAATAATGCAAATTGGTTGAAATTGTTTACTGAGCTTTGTATATTGTCATACTACTTTGCAATGACTAATATAATATGTTCATGAACATCTTCATTATCCTACCTTTGCTTTGGTGAGCACTGATTATTTGGATTACTAAAGCATTGGAATCTGTAAACGTCAATGATTAGGAGATGTGACATGAGTACTGTGACACTGGTGGTTGATGAGCAGATCAGTCTTTGGTCTTGGTAGTTTGAGTATCTATTGATCCTGTATTATTCAGCACAGATATTAAGGCCTGTCCCTTCCTTTCTCAATTAGAAAACTTTCTAATTAGGCCAGATATGTCATAAGGGTGGGAAATCTCATTTATTAAACTTTTTCACTCTGTTCAAAAATGTTTTTTCTACTGTATTCAGTTTTCTAGTTGACTAGAGGTACTAATATATGGATTAGTAAAGGGAACAGTGAACACCTTTATTAACTATTGGGTTTTGATAGGTGTATTGTCACTATCTATGGTACTAAATAGAATATGGTACTGTAAAGAATATATTCCCACGTTTGCCAATCACTGTTCATAGTTTTAACATTGGTTGTTTCCCCAGAAATGTATTCTTACTTCATTTTTAGTTTCTGTTCCCATTACATATTCACGTTTATGTTCTTTCAGTTATTAAAAAAAAATTAGCTTAGTTTTGTAACTTTGCTGTAGTGGTATTTCAGTGTGCTGCAGTGTTCACAATATCAATAACCAATACATGATTTGCCAGTAAAACCCCATGCAAAATGTTAATATTTTAAAAACGACATATTTATAACATTTTCCTTACTTTTTTTAAATCAGATTTGTTTTACCCATAAACTAAAACTGCTGTATGTGTTATTTATTTAGATTTTCATCTTTGTCAGATGTATAATGTATCAGTTGTTTTTCACTAAGTAAAGGTTTATTGGCATCTTGGGCCATTTCATCCAAGCATTCCAGAGTAGGATGTCGGATTCTTTGATGGTGCTAGGAAGGAAAAACTGCTCCGGCTATGAATATGTGAAGCTATTTTTAGCTCAGTAGAACTCTGCTGCAGTCTTTTTATTAGTTGCATTTTGTGTGGCATTGTTTCTGAGCAAATTTGATTGAACCTTCTGAAAAGTTCATATGGAGTGTTAACATATGACAAGTATATAATCACCTATATATTTCTAATATAAACTTTTTTGTGCATAGGTTTGGAACTAAATTAATCACCATACCATAGATAATATTTTCATATACAGTGTTCGCCCCAGACTCTTTTAGCTGGGTGGTTACTGAAGATTTTGGTCACAATACAGGGGCTGCTAATAGTCTAGAATTTCTTCCTACCAAGCTTGAAAAGTTTTCAGGCAGGGATATAGGTGGCCCCTATACCCAAAGCACATACTGTCATAATCAAAAATACAACTAAATTTAGAAGATCTTGTATGGTCAGCCAAAGGGAAAATTGGCATTGAAGTAAATGTGCAATCTAAAATAAAACATTTTTAAGTAACAGGATGTATATATTGATAATGGATAGATAGAAAGGAAAAAAGTATTTTTTTGTCCTTCTTTTGTTTAAATTAATTCTAATTATTGAGCTTCTAATTCTAATTATTCAGTTCCTGAAAACAAAACTTGTTAATATATTTGTCTCAGTTACTGAAGCTTAGAGGGCTGCAAAGGTGTAAATTTGGGGATATCCTAAATTAAACAGCCAGGAGAATCTGTGAAATAACATGTTGTTTAAACTGATAGTTACTTAAAGGAAAAAGGCTGCTAGCAGGAAGAGATACCTTCAGCTGCTTTAATTTCCTATTCTAATTTGATAATGCTCCGGAATTTACAGATACAGATTACTGATAAACCAGTGTTTCTCAACCTTTTAATGGGAGAATCCCTTAAAATAACCTGTAGGTCTTCAGGGAACCCCTGCATTAAATACTATAACCACAGCTCACAGTACATTAGTGTGGTGGTCAGCAGGGAGAATGGCAATGCTGGCTATTGGAAAAAATGTCACCCTTAAAGATAGCCAAAAATATAATTGGTGTCAGGGGTAACTGACCTGAGAGGTGCAAATTGCTCATGCCTCAAGGAACTCCTAAGTTGAGAAAAACTTTGATGAAGCTTGCCTTACTTCCACCTTCCACACAATCCTATTATCCAGTGAGATATATAAGATATATAGTAATATATTTTAGGTAACAGATTGTTTTCTGTTATCTAGGCCTATTTGTGGCTAATTGGGTTTGTTTACTTATTTCCTTAATTTATGTGTTATTTCAATTTGCTCTGGAAGAAAGAAAGGTGAAATCTGGTTGCTGTAGGCAGTACACATTTCAAACCTCCAGTTTAACTAAAAGGAAGGAAACATAGAAGCACCCATTATCAACTTGCTTTTGAAAATCCAAGCTCCAAGGTTTGTCATCTTTATCCTTACTTGCTTACTTGCTGATTTACTGACACAGAAAAAGACATGCATTTTAGGTCAAACGCTTGTTGCCAGTCACTGACTCTTGACTTAGAACATCTACATAGACAATAGCTTCAGAGCTTGCCCATTGAAATCGTCCCCTTACATATTTCATATTAGGTTAGCTTTAAGAGAGACCCAGGGGCCACAAACAAGAGGTGAGGTCTTCTCGTTGTATATTTCATATTGAGCACAAAGCTGTTGCTGGAGCCATCATCTGAAGGTTTGCTCCATGGGTTTTTTTCTCAAGTTTCTATTAATCAGTTCAACATCAAGTAATCCGACAGCACAACCAACATTTCCTTTGGTTTGTTGACTCATTTCTGTGGCTTAACAGAACATTGACTGAGTCAGTTGACCTTTTGGTTCTTGGGTATGATGTAATAATATCACTTGGTTGGATGTTTTTTCACATTCCCATGTTATGAGTTTATACAATGCTTGGATAGAAAATAAAGTTAAAATGATTTTCTGCTGAAAGCTCTTTAGAAACAGACACACAACTCTTTTACACCATGATGAAGATTTAATATTCATATAATAGGCAAAGAGGTGACACTGGATTGCCTTACTATGCAGTGTGGAAGATATAGATGTATCAAAAGATTGGCTGAACAAAAGTGCAAATCTTTATACATTGGCCTCTTTGTGTCACTTATCAACCCTAAAAAACATTTTGGGGCTGCCTGTATCCCCACTGTTGATATTTCACTCACTTTGTCTCAACAAAGTTAGGCAGTAAACTATTGATTCCTATATACACTCCCTTGGTTATAGATCTTAATAAAAGAGATAGAACTTATTAATAAGAATAAATGTATTTTTAAACACTTTAGTTCAGTCCAATAAATTGAGGATCAATAGGCATACAAAGCCCCTTTAATTTGTAGCCAGTGGATAGAAAGCTCCCTTTCAGTGGTAGCTGGAATACAATATTTATAGACAAATAAAAACATCATTAGAGTCATGCATATGGCTTTACCAAATGGTCTTGGCCTTGGAACTATGAAGGCATCATTAAATAGAAGGTCAGCCATTCACATTTGAAGAACCCCTGGAAACCTCTGGAGGAGTCCTGGTTGAGAATGGGTGTTTTAGTTTAGACAGATTAGGCTTGTTTGGCTAAAAATTATATTACTAATTAACATAATAGCATTAATTATGTTGTTTTCCTCAGGCTATAAAAGACATATGTTTTTTTTTGGTTGTTAAAGCATGCCAGTATTGAGCAAAAGCTGGCCTTACCAACCCTTTTCTGGCTCTCACCCTTTTCTAACCACTAGCTCCTGGCTATAATGATGTTTTTTTAGTTTGAGCATTTTCCAAGTCACTGACTTGGAACAAATATGCAGTTAGTATTTATGACTTTGGCTTTCTTATTCACATGCTTGTTCCAGGTCAGTATCTTGGGAAGTACAAATGACAGAGATAGCAAGGTAAGGAGCATTTGCACAGGGGTATTGGCAGCGTAAATCTCTGTATTTTTTCAGTCCAGATTTTCTGAAATCTGCCAGGAAAGAGGCAACAGAATTACTTCACATGTCTAGGGGGTATGGGCTGGCTAACCGGCGTGGTTGAAAGTAAGCTCGGTCCTCCAGCCACAGACAAGAAGAGACAATGGCAGCACCCACTTGGGGTATGCCACATATTTCATTTAAATTGTGCAACTTTAGCTGAGTTTATTTCAATTAACAGATGTCCCCAATCTCTCATTTTTTCTTTAGCTATTGATAACATGTCATTTAAATAGATGAGTTGTGTGGTAGAACAAGGTCTGACCAGCTCAGAAACTTGTGTTGTATGCAGACATAATACATAACAAGAAAAACCTGAAATCTGATTATATATTGTATAAGTACAATTACCTTTATGTATGCACTATGTATTTCACTTAGATCCTAACAAAAGCACACAAAGGAAACAGGCGTGTTATCCTAAGCAACAAAAGTCAGCTGTCATTTTTCTAGTGCAGATAAAAAAATGTAATCCAGCCAGATACACATTTGCTATGGGCACACTACTGTTTTTTTATTTCCTCTATTTTTAAAGACGTCCTTGTAATACTTACTGCAATATATTAATACTGCAAAGTAAAACTACTTTATTAATGTAAATGAATTTGTGTTGTGGCGATTGTATATGGCAGGTGTGCATGTAAAAGAACTGTTTAAATGAGATGCCCTATGTCTTTCAGTGGAGGGGGTAAGGTGAAGATGGTGTGTATCCATACTTGTAGTCTCCAAATCCACTGCCCAACCCCAAACTATTTTTTTATTGGAGGGATATTGTTCTGTGAAGTAGGGAATTGTTAATATTCTGGTGTGCGCTGCATTCTAACCCCTACGGTAAGGATTTGTTGTCCCCTTGTGACAACCAGTAAAAAAGAATATGGGTTACCAAAACAGGAAGACATGGACACTGGTCACTGGAGTGCCTTTGTATGACTTTCTTATCTTGTGTGTTGATATTCTTTAGCCCACCTACTTTGATATTTTCTGTCTAACCATGGTGGATGCCATAGGGTACAAAATATTAATATAAAACATATATGTATAAAGTTAAAATAAATATAGCATTTGAGGCAATTTTTTTTACTATTACTACATAAAGTATGAAAAAAACCAACAAGACATCTAAAGATATTTTTTTTGCCTTGGATTTTAAAAGTTGTTCTTGGCCCTTGTACCCTTTAGGTAACTTGTTTTGTACACAAGTCTGGTGGGTATTACCATGGCCCAAAGGGGTCTAATACAAAAAGTACACCATCAGGTTATGCAGGTTAAAGAGATAAATGCAATTCAAATACCACAAAAAGTTGTACTGAGAGTTTTCCCCTGTGTACTCATGCTTTGATCATAAAGTGTGACTTCTTCCATGAACAGTTGGTCTGCATTTGGTTGGGCTTACCAGTTGAATTTTACAAGCCACGAGTGCTTAGCACCAAATAGCCAAATAATGAGTTTCATACCACACTCCCCTCACCACCCTCCACTGAAAAACCGTCTCTTTTAACTTTTGCTTTTTACATGATTATTTTCTTAAGCAAAACATTACCCACTATGTGGGACAGTAGTCTAACTGACTTAAAAGTATTAGCCTTGTGCTTCTGTTTTATAAGCTGTATTCACTTTGAAAATAGTAATGTATTAGAGCTTTTTTTAGGAAATGCATGATTCTTGCCTCTGATGCCTTAATCTACTGTAGAATATGGAATTGTTAATATAAAGCTTTATAATAATGACTTTAAAAATACTTTATTTTTTATTCCAAAATACTGCATAGTGCCAGTGTAGTCTATATTTTATTATAAATCTGTGAAAGAGTTTTTTAAGGGCTTGTTCAGATTACCTTTCCTGCATTTTTCTCACGGTTACTGGAAAGCTGACAGCCACTGACAGCCACTACTTCCCCTATGTTCCATAATTTGAAGGAAATGGGATATTCACATAGGCAGTTGTAGGACGTTCATCAAACAACATGGTAGACTTCTTGCAGGGGTTGACTAGTTTCCCTTTGTTCTATAATTTGAAGGAAATGAGATATTCACATAGGCAGTTGTAGGACATTCATCAAACAACATGGTAGACTTCTTGCAGGGGTTGACTACTTTTCCTATGTTCTATAATTTGAAGGAAATGGGACCACTAAAATCAACAGCTCCTGACCGCGCATGCGCAAGGGGAAGAAACCTCCCCCAGTGTGACGTCATTATGACATAATCCTGTCCACTCTCCCATTGCTGATCGAAACCTGCGATGGGAAAGTGGGCTGGTTATGTTCAGAGACATAGCCCACCCACCGCCCAGAGCCTAGGAACTGCTCGGGGATATGGTCCCCAGCTCTGGCCAGTGCGTCCCCCCCAGCCGGACCACCGGTTGACGATTGCTGGACTATGCGGTTAAGAAGCCATAACTACACTGGTTCTCAACTGTCCTTCTGAACAAGTCTTTGAATATAAATGGCCTTGTGTGACACCCTCCCAGAGAAGTAAACCAGCAAACAAATGTTTTTGGTCATTTTGTATAGTTGAATCTGTTTCATTGGTGTCTGGGGAAGTTTGTCGTGGTGATCATAAACCCCAGGGAAGAAAATGATGAAACAATCCAAAATGTTTGAGTTGTCAAAAGCAGCAAGTGAGAATATCACTTAATGTATCATTTCATATTTTGTTGTGTCTCCAAGACAGAATGTAACACAAATTAAACAAAGACAAATGTTTTACCTAAAACTACATTTAAATTTAAAATGCCGGCTGAAGTTGGACATTACCTGTCTGCTAACTTTTTTCTTACATTGTTCATGGGACTAAAGTGCACTCTTTTTGGACTGTGATTACAGTGAATAATATGTGCTTTATAAATCCAAAAATGTGTGGACAGCTTGTGTTGTCTTTAAAATAAAGTTATCCTGTAGGGATCAAATTTTCAAATTCATTAGAAATGTTATTCATGACTTTCAGTGTTGTTAAAATGTACCCATCTGCCTTCTTCAAGGTATAATAAAGGTTTTGATTCAAACTTGTGACCGGCCTCTGTAGTATTAATTGGTATTGTAATAAAGCAATAAATATAATTGTATACAATATTTGTATTTTGTCGCTTGTAGCATACAATTTGTTTGCAAAAGTGAAACTGTTGCTTGGTGAAACATTTTATTTATGGGTCAAGGATAAAACCTCTCCTGTCAAAATGTTTTTGGTTGCTAATATCACAACTATCAACAAGTTCCTAGCATCAACAAATGTATCTTTTGAATGTGAGAAATTCAATAAAACACAAATATCTTTTCTTTTTTTATCTTCAGACAACTATGAGTTTCTAACACCACTAAGTTTCAGAAGCTCTCTATGTTGTAACCATGGTAAGCCATCTCATTATTCAGCAAGTCTTGGGTCAGTGCTTTCATGCCAAGGAATGCCACAGTGCATTCTGTGCTTGGGACGCCTCTCAACAAACATATGGCCCAACCTAAGAGGATCCGGACGGCAGTTTTCCAACACTTTAAATGAAACTTGACCCACAAAATACAAGTTTATATATATAAAATACAAATTCTTTCAGTTTTAGTTTTGTTCATAGCCACCAAAGGAACACAAGAAGTATAATATTTGCAAGATTACCTGGTAAAAATACAGTAACGTCAATAAAAATTTTAATCACAAAAAAAACACAGTAAGTTTCTGTGAAAAAGAAAATGAATACAACCATACCACCTCAGCTGTTTTTTTATTTTTTTATTTTACGTTTTTGAGTTTAAATATGGTTTAAGGTCAATGGACAATAAGGTAAATGGTTTGGATAGAAAGGACAACTGGTTCACAAGAGGAATGAAAGAGGTAATCTAAAGCAAACCGGAGCAGCCATTCCAGGACTGGGAGTATTTGACATCATCTATCACCCACATGTAACACAGTTTTAAAGTATCTGCCACTGGGATTGAACCTAAACTAAAAAAAACACCAGGAGGTAGTACTATTTGACGTACTAAGAATACTAAGAGACATGCAATGTGTTTTTGTCAAAGACTAACTCCCTGGTTGCTTTTTGTTTCAACTCTAAACTGTATGGAGCTCTTCGGGGCAGGGTCCTCTCCTCCTGTATCACTGTCTGTATGTCTGTCTGTCATTTGCAATCCCTATTTAATGTACAGCGCTGCATAATATGTTGGCGCTATATAAATCCTGTTTATTAATAATAATAATAATAATATTAATATGGTGCATGGGCCATTTAGTTTAGAGATCTGATCTCAAAGCCAGTCCCGGGGATAATGTAACTCCTGCACACACACAGGGGTTACACCATTGAAGAGGATTGCTGTCTTCACGTAAGTCCGCTATGGAGTCAACGGTGAAGATGGCGGCTTCCTAGGATGCAGCAATGAGAGGTCCTGGACAAGCAGTTAAGTTTGTGCCATGATCGTTGAGCAAGCTTAGTCAGGTTCTCAAAAAGGTTGACCCCTATGTTGGTTTTAGTAAGTAAATGAAGTGTACCCCTTGAAATCAAGAATTAGTTTTGACTCACATATGGAGGGTCAGGAAGGAAAGAAGGGAGTTAATGGGCCATATATTGTGCAAGAAAAGTATTTCTGTCAGTGCGAGGTAAGTATTATGTTTATTGGTATCACAGATTTTAACGAAAATCTGACACAAGTAGTCTTATGATATACACCTATTATTCATCCTCATTAGAACTGAAGAAACTGCTTGGATGAGTAGGTACAAATCAACAATACAGAACAAACCCAGCTGAATGAGATAGCTAGCTATGCTGTAGCTTCACTTCATTCCAACCTTTAGATTCAAGTTTGGATAGGTAAGGGTGAGCTCTGTGTCATCCTTGATTATTTTTATGTATATCAGTTTAATTTTAAGCTTGAGCAACAAATCCCAAGCCAAAGCAATGCAAAATTAAAAAGTTTTACATTTCTTGGTTTAAATTAAGATAAATGTATATATTGAGATTCTATAAATCAGCCTTGCCATTTTTGTATTTTGGACAACATGCAGCTTTCTTTATCCTTTTTATGTAGCTTCCCTGAAGTGCTTGGTGCAGACACGGTAATTGGACTGCTACCAATATCCCAAACAGACAATCTAGCTGGCTACAGACAAGATTTTTAATATGTTTTGTGCAAATGCACCAAATAAAATGTTTTTACAGCAAAGCTTTAAACATTCTAGGCTTAAATGTACTAGAAATTGTGGGTAATTTGGCATAGATGTCATTGTTTTCAGCCATGTTACTGCTATTTTTAAGTTTCATTGGTTCTCATTTCTAGTAATATTGTACATTATGGCAAATAAGGATCTGCATTGAACCCGTTGTGTGTAAAGACACAAGTGCTACAAAAACATTCAAATATTTGAGCATTGTATATGTTTTTTGGTAATATATATGTAAAACTTTATCTAATATTATATTTTAAAATTTTTGCAAAGTGCTGGCTATAAACTAAAGCCATACATAGAAGAAGATTAATTTAAATGTTGGAAAATTCATGAAACCTCGAATTAAAACCTTGAAAAAATATCCTACCAATGGTTTAAACTACACAGTTTTCTAGCATGGTATGAAGAAATCTAATAAACCATCCATCTGCATATCTGTAAAGATATATCCACGCCCTGTTCAGGGGTTTACCTGCTCTTCTAACATGTGGTTAGAACCCTAAATTATACCATACTTGGCAACATTTGTATTTTTACCATTTGAGGCACCATAGGAATAATCTTTGGTGAATCTTTCAATTTTTTAATTATTCTACTCGCTTATTAGCCACCCTATTTCTAGCCAGGTAAGTACTACAGTAAATATTTTGTACTCCTGTTTTTTGAGGCACCATAGGAATAATCTTTGGTGAATCTTTCAATTTTTTAATTATTCTACTCGCTTATTAGCCACCCTATTTCTAGCCAGGTAAGTACTACAGTAAATATTTTGTACTCCTGTTTTTTGAGGCACCATAGGAATAATCTTTGGTGAATCTTTCAATTTTTTAATTATTCTACTCGCTTATTAGCCACCCTATTTCTAGCCAGGTAAGTACTACAGTAAATATTTTGTACTCCTGTTTTTAGCCAACAGATGGAGCTCAAGGCTTCTTTTTACATTTTCCAGGCTCCCCTTATCTGCCATGCTACAAAAAGCAAAGTTATTTACATTGCTCAATACTGCATGCTTAAATATGTGAAGAGAAAGAGCCATTTCTTCTGCTGTATTGGCTGGATTAAGTATGAATTGTCATCCAAAGAAGGACAGAATAACACCAACTAGTTTCTGTTTTGCTTTCTTTTGATTAAAAACACCCAATGAACTCCAATGATAACCAAAATTTGTGTCTGTCTGTAACTTTATTGGGTAGATATTTAGGAATTGGTCATCATTTAGGGAGGAAAGACAGGACAGCAATAGAAAAATGGTGAGGTCAAGTTCTAAACGTTTGTTACACTACTAAAATATGTCTTTATGTCCCTATTGAAATTGCAGCCATTTTTCTGCAGGGATGAAGTTCATCAGTGTGCTGCGTTTCCTTTTGCTGCTCAGTCACAAGATGGAGATGGAAAGTGGACCAAAGAAAGTAAAACAGCAGTAGAGATAAAAAGAGGTTTCTTCTCCATGCTAGACAAGGTTATAATCGGAAATTACATTATTGAGTATAGTTTATCTTTAGCTCTTAACCTCTCATGTAATATTTAACTTTTAACGTAACCCTTTATACTTGCCCTAAAATTAAATGTAATTAAAAATAATCAAATTTTAATGCTCTAACCAGCCTAGTAATGATGGGTCATACACTTCACATCTTCTCTCTTACATGCTACACTGCGGATTGTATTTATTTATTATGTGATGATTGATATGACCAATACTGGCTGGCATAAGTGGTTCACTAGTTTAATTCATTACCTGGATTTCTTTCAATAAAGTTTCCATAAAGAAGATTAAATTCTATACCAGTTTTTTTGTTACTGTCTTCACTTTCTGTTTTGGAAATGCAATAAGAAATTAGAGGCAATCTATCCAAAGTTAAGGGATTTCTATCTTGCAGAGTTGTCTTAGGAGCATTTGTCTAAACTGAAAGATTTTATGACATGGGTTCTAACACTTTTCCACTGTATCCAAAACTAAAAACAATGCTGACATTCCCTGGTGGAGAATCTTCCAGGCCCACTAGGGAATGTTTCAGGGAATGTCAGTCCTACTTTTTAAATATACCCCAAAGTGACTACCTCCTCAAAATATTAGTTGCCTGGCCGTTATATGGATTCAATATCACAAACAAACCTATAGTAAAAATCCAAGAAAAGTAACAACTTCTTATAAATGTCAGAAAGATGCAAAGTTGTCATCAACTTGTGGAGCAGTGGGAGGGCGGTAATAGAAACAAAGAAAAGAAACGCCATCCAATCAGTTCATGGACAAATCCTGTCCATCCTGTAATGACAGGTATACTATTAAAGAAAGTTTTAGGTGCAGTAAAAACACAATGGGCCTGATTTATTAAAGTTCTCCAAGGCTGGATAAGATACACTTTCATCAGAGAAGCTGGGTGTCCAGCAAACCTGGAATAGATCTGATCCATTATTCAAAACAGTGGCAAATAGCAAATTACTTGGAAGAAATCCATTCTTCTTGGATCACCCAGCTTCCCTTATGAAAGTTTATTCTCTCCAGCCATGGAGAGCTTTAATAAATCAGGCCCAATGTCTGAGGACCGGTAACGAGGGCAACAACATCTGCATCCCTGAGGACCAATAATCGGGGGAACGACCTTTTCTAATTGGTCACTATAAGTTGAGTTGATACTTGAATTTAAAGCATGATTTTCTAAATTATTTATGACCTACCATATTCAAACTTGATGCCGCATCCCTATATATGTGTATATGTTTAATTTCAGCTTTAAAGTGAAGGTACGCTAATACAAATACTAGTTTCTCATAATAAAGATGAGGTTTAAAAGAGTGCATACTTGTTTATATAGCAGAATAAAAATGCAGTGAATTTGGTTTCATGAGTCAGTGTTTGGAGATTCCCCTGTAAAAATTACTAATTATTTACTACTGTGTCCAGAAACATATCATGTAATAAGTGAGTGCAGCTGGGAACAGTAAAATGAAACTGCAGCACAATAGAGAGGGTGCGAGGAATGGGTCAGTCTTCTCCAATAACTTGCCAAAGCTGAGTCATTCAGACACAGAACGGTGATGACCCTGGGCATTTGTTCAAAGTTATTACTATATGAAATGCAAAGAACATTCAGGAAAAAGGTCAGATAAAGCTGCAGATATTAGTCAATATATAGAAAAAAGAAAGCCAATGCTGGAGAGGATACACTTTCATCAATGAAGCTGGGTGATCCAGCAAACCTGGAATGGATTTGGTCCAAAATTAAAAACATTTATTAACAAATAGCTAATGACTTTAGTCAGTGGGAAGAATGCATCTTACATTGCCCACAATTGGGAAGAATGTCACCCTTACAGATAGCCAAAAAGATCATTGGTGTCAGTAATAACTGACCCCAGGGCACGAATTGCTTATTGCTCAGGGAACCCCTGGAAACCTTGGGAGGAACCCTGGTTGATAAACACTGTGTTAAGGCAAAAGTAGCATTATGTAATCTACGTTCTGTTTGGCAGTATATTATAACACTAGTGTTGGTGTTCGAATTCGGGTTGTCCTTACATTCAGCCCGAATATGGCTGTTCGAATTCAGATAGACCCGACCCGAAAAACACGGGATTCGAAGAACACGGCTCAAATTCATGTGTAAAAAAAAATGAATGTTAAAGTAATTTATTGAATGTGTGTGATTTGTGTAACTAACTTTTCTTTTTTTACAGGTTATCCCACAATGACAGGATGATTCCCTGAATCCTCCTATCAGTGTAGGATACCCGGACACTAGAGGTTAAATGGGGACAAGTTTCCTCATTCATCACTTCTAGTGCACTGTGATTGGCTGAGGAAAGGTAAACCCTGATGACAACTCAAGCGTCAGCAGGATTTTCCTTTCCCCAGCCAATCACAGAACACTAGAGGTGAATGAATAGGGAAACTTGTCCCCAATTAGCCTCTAGTGCCCCCGGGATCTTCCCAATAAATGTGACCGCGGCCAGCATTCATTGAGAACAGTGTGCGATCCGCAGCACCAAAGGTTAAATGGGGACACGTCTTCTTATTCAAAACCTCTAGTGCTCTCTGATTGGCTGAGGAAAGTTTTCCTCAGCCAATCAGGGAGCACTATCCGCTTTCCTGGATAGAGTTTCTCTAACCCGGAACACAGGGCTCCTGTGTTTTTGGATAGAGAACTCTATCCAAGAACACATACAACTAGTATAGGAATGCAAGAGCAATCAGGGGAGCTGAGCTGTCAGCTCCTCTCCCCTGATTGCTCTTGCAGTTCTTCACAGTTCCTAAAAATAACCCGAATTCTCCCACCATTGACTTTAATGGTGTTCAAATTTGGCATTTGATCACCAGAATATTATCTCCCTATTCAATTGAATAGCTGTCGAATTGAATAGAGAGATATTCGACCAACACTATATAAAACACACAGCTAACTGACTTCTCTATCTTTATCAACTGCTGGATCCCTTGACTGCTAGCTTGCCTATGCAATTACTGTAGCAATATCCCAGCAAAAGTTAGTAGTCTCCTGTCTCACCTTAGGCTTGGTCTACACGGACGTTTTTAAAAATGCATGTAAATGTTCCTACTGAGTTTATAGGCATTTTTACATACGTTTATTAGCATTTTAAAGCTTGCCTTTAAAACGCTAGAAACCGTCATTGACGCATTTTTCTGCATTTTTAACGCATTTGCGTTTCAAGTGCTTTAAACGCGCTAAAACACCCCATTAAAATCATTGGAAGAGTTTACCCGCGTTTTTGGGCGTTTTCCAGTGTTAACCCGTTTTTTACTTTTTTAAACATTGCAAGCATCATTATAGATATTGCTCATATTCATGCCTCAAGGAAACGTCCTGGTGTAGATTAGCCCATTGGAATGCATGGGAATTTCAAACATGGGCTTTTAAAGCCTCAGGTTAAACGCTGGGGAAAACGTTTGTGTAGACTAAGCCTTACAGGCTTTCAGGAATTTGTTTGCCCACCCTTTGCAGTAACTAAATCCGAGAGATCCGCTTAGGAATTTAGTGCAGTACTCTTTAGTAACTATATGAGGAATATATACATACTTCTAATATCTTTTTCTAATTCATTCCTTCATCCTGGCTGTTTGATATACCAATATTTACGACAATCCACATATTGGCTGGTTATGAGCAGATAAGATCCAATATGTGACAATATGTGCACGAGTTTGTTCTGCTTTTTTGTACAACCAGAAGTACACTTCCCATACATATGTATCATCAAATCATAGCAGCAATATTCCAGGACACATCAATTCTCAAAAACAGTTATAAAGGAGTATGGGCAGAATGATTGGGTCAGTGGCTTGCACTCTGGTCTTTGCAGTGCTAGGTCCCGGGTTTGAAACTCAGCCTGGACACTATCAGCAAGGAGTGTTTATATTCCCCGTGTTTATGAGTTTCCTCAGGGCACTCTGGATTTCTCCCTCATCCCAAAATATAGTTACATTAATTGTCTTTCTCTCAAAATTGGCCTAAGAATTTGTTATTCACATATGACTATGGTAGGAACATTAAATTGTGAGCCCCTTTGAGGGAAAGTTAGTAATATGATGTTATTATCCTTTCTTGTACATTTGTTCTTTGTCTCTAATATTATGGTATATGTTGGCGTTATATAATATATATATAAATAAATAAGGTTGCACAGCACAGGATCATGTGATGAGAAGGTACAGTCTACATCAGCATTCCAGGGGGTAAGGGATTTTGAAACAAAATAAATGTATGCTTAGAAATAGATTAAGTGTATCTTTACATGCCACTTGTCTTTGGCCATCATGCATTTAGAGTTGCTGATCCAGAACAAGTAACTAGGTCTGGACAAGTTCAGAAGCTGTTTTTTGTATATTTGTTCCAGCATAGCTACTCATAATGAAGCCTCTGGATTATTAAAATAGCCATTTTCAAAAAGGGGAGTTTGAGAATGAAATCCTTGAAGTTGGATTAAGTAGACGTTTCAGGCAGCTAATAGTGGTTCATTGACTGATTTCACTATTTCTTTACCATGTTTGCTGCATGTCCATATTTCTAACTTTCATAGTCTCATCTTTTTTTCTATTGCTAGGAGGGACAGATTAAACACATTTTCTGTGTTGTACACAATAGTGAAAGTACAAATATAGAAATTTGGTAAGTCAGTTGATCTTTTTTTCCAGTAATACATATGGTGTACGTGGAAAATGAAAGGAACTTAAATTCTTGCATTCACAAAGTAACCACAAGTTGATGTTAAGACAGGACACACCCAGAACAGATAAACACAATTTAAATGGCCTGGGACCGAGTGCAGTGTCTGGATGAGATGTTGCTTGACCTCATGTGATGGTTTCTTGAGCTCTAGTGGACGGGTCATTCCGGTATTCTGATGTCTCAGGTCCCATCAGGTTCATGGAATATAAAAAACAAAACTGAAGTAGATGATCCCTTGGTAGCCAGACATCACATCATTTTCATAGGAGGATACTAGAGATTATACAAAAAAAAACATGTAGCAAGCAATTCCACCCCCTCCCTCTACACACACAAACGCATCATTTAGAAGAAAAAAGTAAGGTCAGTGAAGGAGGATATCTGACCGATCACCATCAGTTTCAGATTTTAAAGAGAAACTTTATGTGCCTATGGAAGGCAGGCAGGGAGCAAAGGATTGGCCACCTGTATTGCCTTTGGTATCCTTGAAGGCAGTTTTTCCCCCTTTACTGACTTACCGTGCTTTGTTCTGTACCATGTGTTTATGTGGAGGCGGTCATCTTGGTAGAGGCAAGACTTTGCTTCCTCATGTCTGATCCTCCAGTTATTCCAGTAAAATCCTCCAGTAGTTTTGTACAAACATGTATAGCTGTTTAGGTGGAGAAAGAAATTCAACCAGCTGTAGGTACACAACAATTGAAAATCCTGCAGAAACTGGTAGAACCACAACAGAGGAAAAAAAACTCCTAATTCCATGTCCTAAGAGGGTATGATGAGATAGTTTGTTTAAAGCCTGCTTATTAAAGAAATGCCATGCAGAATGTGAGAGGAAATGCTTTGACTTACAGTTGACCTTAAGGCACAGTAGCCCGCTTCATCATTTTCTAAATAAACTGGGATTCTTTTAAGGCATGCTGGAATTTGTATTACAAAAGCACCCCAACCTACTGGCCTGTTAAAATAAAAAGTAATGAGCTGCCATTTTTAGACTTCTCTAGTAGTTTGCATTGCAGCAAAGCATTTTATCCAACATTTTTGTAGTCAAATATTGTATATTCATTATTATAATGTCCAGGTAGAGGACAAAGTAGATCAGACAATTGCAGTCAGTGATCAGTACATAATCCCAATAGTGGCAGCTGCATCAGTACACCCACATGTTTCCTCATGCTCATGCATTCCTTTCTCTATACTCTTTATTATCCATCTCTCTGTAACCAATAACCTCGATGTAGTAAGTCAAAATTGTTTGGTTTTTTTGTTTTTTATTCACAGAAGCTACGTGCTAAATTTAGTGTAATGCTTTCAATGCTTTAAATTTAATAGAATTTTAAGCAAAATTTGTTATCTTGCTGTGTGCTGATGATCTCTAGGAGGGATTACAATTCCCCATGGCTCTGCTTCACAGCACCCAGCTAAAAGCAACTCCCTGGACACTGCTAATGCTGACACATGACGAAGATGAACAATGAACCTGAACAGCAAGAATCTGTATTGATAATAAATTTGTTGCATGGAATGGTCTGCTTGTGCTACAACCTCATTTATGAGTGTCCAGAGGGATTTCCATTTTTCATCTTAAGTGAAATTTGTTGATAACCCTAAAGAGAACGCGGGGTGAGAAAAGACAAAGTAATGTCTTCACAAAGACAATGATAGTTCTGGGAGAACTTCAAAGCACTTATCTAGTAATACATAAAAATATATTATTGCGCACTTCACATATACTGAGTAATATTTTATTATCAGGAAAAACAGCACGTGTTGCTTACAAATCCATCCTAAGATAGGAATCTGAATGAAGAATTACTTTTACACAGAAGACAACAGACCCATCTACTAGAACTGACCCAAAGTGCAGTGCTTCAAAGAACATTAACAATAATAAATAATGATATCAGTGACTTCAATGACAATACAAGTTGATGTTCTGGCGAAGAAATATGTCAAAGGTTAAAATAACAAATCACAGCATAAACACACTAAATAAATAAAGAACACATTATCTAAAAATCAAACGCAGAAAGGTTGGTGGAAGTAGAGTACTGACATTTAGTATTTGAATTAAAAAAGGTATCCGTTATCAAATGGCTTGTTCAAAGTGTTTTGAGTAGTGCTTGCATCAGAAATCTCCACTTCCTTCTGCACACCATTACCAGGAAACTGTCAATCAATCAAAATAAAAAGCAGTTTACAAAAGAGACAATCAGTAGGGATCTGAGGATGCAAAACTTTACGTTGGATACAGACAGAAAGTTCATGGACAACAGACACACTGAAGGATACCAAATTGCTTTTCCAAGGTAATGGAACATTCTAAATCATTTGCAGTAGATGGTCATTTACAAGTTACATTAGCAATGTGAGTTGAAATCCTTTGGAATTACAGACACAACTATAATTGAAAAAGAAAACACGAACCAGAAAAAAATACTTTTTAAATAGGTTGGCTTTCTTAAACATCCAAGGGTTGGTTCCGCCCATGGACAACCAGGCTGATGGTTCTACACACTGTGATTTTACACAAGTCTACAGAACATGTGCAGTAAGCTGTATGCACCGTTTAGTAAATGGACAGCAGTTGACATTGCAAAAGAGATATACTAAGAACTCAAAAATTGTACTTTTAAAAGAAAGATCCCATTTTGACCCATAGTTCAAAAACACCAACTTGGAAAACCAAATGTTTTCTCAATGGGAGAAAAAGCTTGATATAATAGGCTTACCGGGACAAGGGTTAAATTAACAAACTATGCACATTTAAAATGCACAATAAAAATTAGCAGAATAAAAAAAACTGTACTGTATGGGTCCCAATTTGGACTTGCCATAATGCGGACCACGTATTCGTTCAAAGAAGCTTTTATCCCTTGATCATTGTTAATCCCTTGATCATCCCTAATAAAAAAGGAACTACAAAGACCACACATCTTGATGTTGGGTGCTGAACTTGCATAAAATGCTTTGTGCAGTCCCTGCACTGGAAAGGTCAATGTTACAGCATGCTAGTGATATGTGTAGGTATCTATTTGTGGAAACAAACTTGTATTGTTGCTTGTTATGGATAATTATAAAAGTTTATTTAAAGTATACATAAAGCTATAAAAAAATTTTTAGTTTAGTATATAGTAGGAATAGTAAAAACATTGGCTATGTGTATACATTATGTCTGTTTTGGCATTTCCTTCAATTCCTCTCTAGAGACTCAACAGCACTACCAAAAGCTTACTTAATGAAAGTTTTCCCCTTACCTCCTGTGCCTGTGATAAGAAACAATTCTAAATGTCCCTTTATTTTCATTACAGTAGACAAAGGACAACAGGAACAATTGTTGGAGTATAAATCCCCAATGTGGACACAGACCAAAATAAAAACCTAACATCCATTTTAACCCGTTCACATTCTATTGAAAATAGGCTTACATACATTTTAAGGCTTTTAAAGCATACTAGCTATCTATAGCACATGTAAATACATGTTGCCTGCAAAGACTGGGTTAATAAACCTCTATAAAAATGAATCTGTTTAATACAAAGGTGATAAAAAAATAATGTGCATGCAAATATATTTTATTGTGGACATTGCAAATTTAACAATCATAACTTGAAAAAAGCAAGTAGAAAAAAGGTGCTGAGGTGGGAAAGTAAGACGTTTCCACATAATGCTTTCATGGCAAAAATAGAATATGCTTGTGTGTTTTAGGAACAGCAAAGCACATTTTATTCCCAAATGCAGATGGCAAGGACAGCCTAAATGTGTAGAATACAGGGAATTTTACTCTGCCGATGATCTAAGAGATGGCACTGGAAGTAACTGAGGTACACAACTTGATTAAAAGAAACCTCCATGCATATGTTTTTTTTTTCTAAAGCAGAGAATCTGAAATTCACCAAATAATACTGCCATTACAAAATGTATCGACCTGGGAACTTCTTTACCATGGAATATTTGGTAGTTGTCCGATTTATTGCTTTTTAAAAAAAATTAATTAGGGAAATATAATAAACACCAACCAGCATGTAATAAAAGTGTGCATGGAGTTTACACAGCTGGAATAGAGTAAGGAAATTCTAAAAGAATATATATATATATATCTTTTAGAATTTATATATATATACACATGGGAAATTAGCTTCAAATGCACTTAATACAGAGAGGTATTTCAGTTTTCAATTTCAGCTCTGCTCACTTTTATTTGCCAAACATGGCCTCGGGTTTTAACTCCCCACAACCTCAAAGGCACGTGCCTTTTTAATTATCAAGGGCAAAATTCTACTTGCTAATTTATAGCTTGAAAATGGGATGGAGTGTCTGACCCACCCATTCCTTCCAGGACACTGCCTGGATCCCAAATAAAATGCTGCATAATTTTACATCACCCTATCCAAAGTTGTGATGGATGATGACAAATATCCCCTGAATCCTCCTTTGCATCATGTATTTAATTCTACTGGTACTGGGAAGGTGTATGAAGATAAAAACTATCTCAGCATCGGAAATCATGTTAGGGAACTTTAACCCACATAAGAAGTCTATAAACAATCCTCTGTAATTTATTTTCTGTTTATAGCTAGTATGTTATCTCATTTACCAATAAAGTCCCTCCAAAAACTCTGTATCAGATTAAGAGCTGTGGTGCAAAAAGTATGTAGACCCACATAACCTCCCAGAAGTACCAGTCCACATATGGGAAAGGTAATTGCATAATGTATTATATAACTATTCCAGCTACCTTCTCTATTCGTTACATCCAGGTCAGACATGCCTGTGTGCACGTTTACTCACCCTGCTAAAATGCACACGTGCCCAGTTGATCCAGATTATCGGTCAGATTTTACTGTTGACCGATGATCTGGATCTTCGAAAAAGGCAAAATAGTTTACATATTTACAGTATGAATGCACTGGTCTCTGCCATGTGGCTTGGTACACTCTCCCACCATCATCTTTACTGTAACAGGAGGCCAAGAAAGCACAATTTTGGGGGCTAAAAACCACCCACAAATTTTATTAGCTAAAAATAAAAAGTGTAAAAATAAAGTAATTTAACACTGGGACTTGTATTGAGTGGAAAGAAAAATGCATTAAGTGTTTAGATTTGCTATGTGTACCATCACAATACAGAAAATGTGTTCCATCGATCTTTAATTTAACGTTTTGCTTCATGAAAAGTACTTATTAGCCCACAAAGTAATATAATTATAGCAACATATGTGGGATAAAACAAAATACTTGTTTTTGTTAAAAAGTATATTAACGCTAACCAGGAAACATCATGTACATTCAATATCTGGTTTGCAAAACCCTCATCATGTCTGAAGGGAAAAAAGAACAGCTGACAAGTTTCAAATACAAGACACACTTATTAAAGAGAATATTTATATAGAGAAAATTCCTGCCTCAAAAATTTCTAGTTGAAGCCGCTATTCTCTAGAATCCATTTATCTATCTATCTTAAATTTCTAGCATAGTTCAGCTTCTTGAAGATGTCACTAGTATGAGGTCCAAAAGCCAGAGAATGGTAGCTTCCATATGAGCCTTCCAAGCCATGTATATGCTTTGTGACTGTGAAACTAAAGTTCCACTTTCAAAAAATGT
The DNA here is from genome assembly GCF_032062135.1 of Pyxicephalus adspersus. Classification (NCBI taxonomy): domain Eukaryota; kingdom Metazoa; phylum Chordata; class Amphibia; order Anura; family Pyxicephalidae; genus Pyxicephalus; species Pyxicephalus adspersus. Next base: position 29,263,014 of record NC_092862.1, read on the forward strand.
AATCAGACAGGGCTTTATTGCAGAAAGGGAAAGGCAATGACCTTTCTGCAATAAAATATACTCACCTGTCTGATACCCAGAACATCCTGGCATCCCCTTTGCCTGCCAGGACTAAATCAACTCCCATGCGCCTGCACAGGTGTTATGTCACCCTGACTTGGCCAATCCAGATGGCCGAAACTGGAAAGAAAAAAGAAGATGGTGGTATATGCAACAGAATGAGGACAAGTAAGTATAAAAAGGGTTTAGTTCCTCTTGAAATAGGAACTTCAAGTGCTAAAGTCTTTAAATGGAGACATAACACTTTTCTTTATAATCCCAACACCGTGCGTGGCTGTACCGTACCATGTGTAGCATGCTTCTTTGTACAAAGCACCACTATGCATGTATTCGGTCCAGGATACTCTACCATCTTTAAGCTGTGACTTGTATGAGCAGTCCATCTTCGAGTGACCCTCATATTTCCTGTGCTTTATACGTCATTTATGGAGAATTTGTAAACATATGGAAATGACATTTGTGAAAGCTTACCAGTATTTGTGTTCTTGTAGAAAATGTAACTGTAAACATAAATGTAACATTTTAATACATATGTTTTCTGGCTCTGGCACCCAAAATGTACATAATAACTTATAATAAAATAAATTTGACATTTTAAACCATTCCTTGTTCTTGGAGATTGTAAACTTGCCCAAGGTATGTAGAGGCACCTCAAAAAGTACTATATTTTATATTTCCAAAATACTCCAAAGATCCCAGTATCTGGGGTGATGTAAAGCAAATAGGGGCTCCCGGGGCTCTATGGACACACAAAGGATGTGTACACCTACTGCTATATAGACTACCCCCAGGTACCAGTGTACAAACTAAAATTAATTAGGAGCTTGGTTTTGAAATATGCACACAATATGAGATACAGAAATGCATATGCAGCATTCCTTTAACTGGATTTAGTACAAGAAAAACTGAAGAAAAGACTACAAAGTTTTAATTTACAGGGCTCCCTTAGCAAACAATCCCAGGGTTACACATGTATTGAAAACCTTCTGAGTTCATTAACCTGTAGTTGCTGTAATGTAATAGGTCATACAGTGCATTTCCAACCTTTGAATGGAGTATTCCTAAAAGGCATAACTACTTCATTGTTTCAGTTCTTTAACAGTATAAATAGTTCATGTAACTGCCTAAAAGCTGATCAAAATACACCTTTCCCAAATAAACCCTGGTATATAAAAATAGGCATTGCACTTCATTTATGTACATATATGGGCCAATATTTAACGAATATGGCAAAAAAAAAACAAACAAACTCCTATTTGCTTGGATGACCCATTTCTCTGCACACTGCTGTTTAGTCTATTTAGTAACAACGTAGTTTTGATCAAAAATAGATTTTTTTCAACCAAATATAATTTTCAATAAGAGAGCCCAATACGACTATATTATTGGATATGCCAAAGTACAGGTTTTAAACTGGACAGTCCAGACCAATGAAGCTCTTTCTGTGCATATTTTTTCAATATGAGGTGAATACAGTTATTACTTGACAACAGTCTGTATTTAATACATGGTGTGAAGAGCAATAGTGTGCAGGTACCTAGAGCAACCAAGTTCATAAAACTATTAACTTTTTATAACTGATTAGTTATTAGATTTTAGTGCAGATTTATTAAATACACATGAAGTGAATAGATCATTATAAATATTGTTATATTTGTCCAGTAATATTACAAGTCCATATATTTCAGTGCATTTCAAGTGCCAGCGAACATGCGTTTGTATTTCCTATTTAGAATGTTGTACAGTGTATATCACTCATGCTGTATCAGTTACTACATAAAAAAAGTTTCGGATGGGTTGTAAAATGGTTACAGATATTCAAAGATGACATCAATAAATTTAATGGCCTTTTTAGCAGGGTCTCTAAACCTAAAACACAGGTACTAATATACAAACTAGTTGCAATAATGATGTACAAATAAGTTATTAAAATTAAACTGAAGGTTTCCAGAATATGTACACTATGAAAACAGCTCAATTCATAGTTTAGGATGGCTTTAAGTATTAAGGGAGACATTGTAAGGGTATAAGAATATCCTTATATAATATACCTTATCGTTTGCTTTTCAGGTTCCGGGTCACATGATACCTAGAATGAAATCGTGATTTTGCACCTCCCTGGAGTAGGGACAAGAAGACTAACAGACAATTCACCTATGTTGGCGAAAGACCCCAGCATTAGATGACATGACCAATACTGGAGGGCTACACTTGGTATGGGATACAGGTAAGTTTCATTCCAATTTCAACACAAAAAGATAAAAACTGAGAAGAAACTGCACAACGGTAACATGTGACCTTGAATAATATTACTCCACAATTAGTTTGTTTTATGCAGGAAAATACTGTTCCAAAATCAAAAGCCTTATTTACTTTTTAGTAACCACCATACATATTTAGTGCATCTTTTTTAATATTTTATATAAGGTAACCTGTGCTTTAGGTTTATTGATTAGGTAACTGGTATAAAGATCAGATAAAATATTGATAATGTAATATAATTATTCTTGTTTTAAAGTATAACTCCAGCTCAAAATGATCAAAAAGAGTTGCTTCCTCCAATGTCCCTGAGCATTATTAAAAGCATTCAAAGCTTAGTTCCTCAGAACTTTACAGGTCCACTGTACTTGCGCTCCAACAATGACAGCAATGGCGGTGAAAAGCCAGTTATTGGCAAAGGAGAAGGGGAAGCATTCAAACATCAAGACAGTGGTGTATCACTGAATTAAAGCTGCTGGTTCTCCTTGCAGGAGTGCAAGTGGAGCTGTACTGCAGGAAAGCGCTAAACTGTGGATGTTTCCCATAATGCACAGCAATGAGCACACTGGTGGAAGTAATTCTTTATTCTAAAACTATGCTTATTTGTTAGCTGGAGTTTTACTTCAATTTCTATTATAAAAACAATTAACAATGACAACTAACAGTGTGCCCATGGCCACAGCAATGCCCCAGTTAGGGATTTATAATAAAACCAGCAACAGCAAGTCCGGGATTATATAAGTACATATGTGCAGTTTAGTATTTGGCGCATTGAAATATTCAAGGTATTTATTAGCTCAGAGAACCATCCTCCTAACTCCACATTCACAGCAGAACTTTGCCCACTGGACAGGATACTTTGTACCACATTCATGGCAAAACTTGGTAAGCTGTCCTGATGCATTATTGTCTTCAGCTTTCATGTATCCCCCATTCACAGTCTCTGAGTGGTCCACATAACCGTATCCCATCTTCCCATCAGGCCTGAAAGTATAATAATAAAAAATATTATTCTAATAATTGTATTTATTTTTAAAGATTCAAATGAAAAAGTAATTGGGGACATTTTTTAAAATTCCCCTACATACACACATGCCACTTGTAAACAATAAAGAGATAAGCCTGCATCCTATCATTATTATAATACAAAAACTACAACAATTTTTAAACAAAAAATCCCATTTCGATTACAAAACAAAAGAAAAATTCCAAAAATACCAGCACACAAATTGTTCTTTTCTAAAAACTTAGTCATTTTATGAAACTTTTAGAATGCATCTGATTTCCCTTTACCCCACTATGCACCCAAATGAGCTCATTCAAAAAGCAGTTCAGAAACACGGACAACCTCCTATGTACTGTAATACAAAGCAGCCAATTGGACTTTACCTTTAAGAGGAAAATGTTTATCAGTTGGGTAACTGAACCTTGCTCTTATAATAAAGCAAAAAGAGACAAGGCGATTCCAAACAGTTTTTATTCAGTCAAGTATTTCTTCCTACCCCATCCAGGGCCATATAGCCCAGAGAGGGATATGCCTCTCCTTGGACATCTCATTCAGCAGTCTGTTCTGAATACTTACACCAAGTTAGTGACCAAGCAATACTGGAGCTATTTTATTAGTATTTTCAATATGGTGGCCTCTTATGCATCTCAGTAAAGACTTCCCTATATAGCCCACAATTGGTCCTTTAAAATAAAAGGGTAGAAAACCGTTCTATATAAAGTAAAAATGTGTTTTGTTTTTTTTATTAAATGCTTTAAAAAAAAAAAAAAAAATCCTCCTGGGATACGTACCCCACGAATTCCAGGAGGCTTCGGATGCTCCTTCTGCTCAAGCCCGAGATGAAAATACTTTTCTGTCATTAAAAAAAGAAAGATGCAGATTGCACACATGTGCAATAAGATCGTCACTTTCTTTTTTTTTACAAATATCCAATCTTGCATCTGTGCAGTGCGAGATTGGGTGACGTACGCAGAAGAAGGAAAAAGAGCAAAGAAGATGGTGGTGCCGGATGCTTCCTCCACATCGGGACGAAGCAAGAAACCCGGATGATGCGAGACAATATGGAACACAGCTCCAGGGGAATTTGACGGATTTGCGCAAGAGAAGGTGTCATTTTTTATTTTCACTTTAATGACTGTTGAGGTTAGATGTGCCTTAATAAATCTATTAGGCTAGGTCAGACCAGAGCCGGAGTCAAAGCCGGCATATTTATTCCCAAAATTTGAGTCAAAGTATGCACAACAATCAGCTTCCAATTTTGTACTTGCATCCTAACATAAGACATACAATAAAGTAATACAAAGGTGCAACTATTAAATCGGCTGTCCCTGACTGTAGCCAACAAATCCCCTCTACAAACCACAGCCTGCTGAATTTTCCTGCTAATACTTCCCTTACAGAGGCTTAGTTTTGAAATTTTATTTTGAACAGTAAAGTTTTTTTTAAACAGCTAGTAAACATATAAGCGGGTTAATATCATGAATATGACACAGAAACTTTAATTGGTTTAGTGGTCTGGTATTAATCAAAACCTTGAATAATACTTTATCTTCATTCTGGGTAAACCAGCCCTTAATTACAAATTGTATCAAAGTAGAGACCAGTATTGTTCAGTTTACATTAGATGCTTCCTTTAGAAAGCTTTGAAAGCTGATGATTTTTTCCCCCTAATGAACTGCTACTTAAAATCCCACATTGTAATCAAGGTGAAGTACTGCAGTCCACTCCATCCGTTGTGCCTCATCTGTAAACACAAAAAGCCTTCAAAATTTCTGTTTCACAATAGGCCTTGAACGGCGTCCAGTTCACAGACTTTTGTACGAATAGAAGAAAAACACATGAAAAGAATAATATTGGCTATACACTAAAATAACACATTGGTAGAGTTGTGCCATCAGAAGTAATTCAACTATACTGTACAAAAACATAAAAAAAAAACCAAAAAAAAAACTCAGTCACTTCTAAATTCGGTCTGTGTTTACCTTAAAAACTTTCTATCTGATAGATTTCAGGCTGCGCAGGAAATCTCCCCAATGGGAATGCAGAAAACAAGAAAACAACACATGGGAAGAACTAGAACTACAGGGGCTTCAGAAAGTATTCAGACCCCTTCACTTTTTTGAGTTTTGTTATGTTGTAGCCCGATGCTACAAATGTTTAAATACTTTTGTTTTCTCTTTTAATACTTTTTTTTATTCTACACTGAGTAACCTGTAATGACAAAGTGATGACTGCATTTCCATTGGGATGTTTTCTCCTACTTCTTGTGTAGATAATGAGGGTGAGAAAGTTTTGGGGACATTTCTTCAATAGAGGCCCAGCTTGCATAGGTCCATTTTAAGTGAACTTTCTATTTTTGAAGGATTATGGAGACTAGTGTTGCTTTATGAAATCTGAACATTGCTCATTAGACTCTGCTTCAGCTGCCAGTTTGTCTGTGAACTTTCCTTATGTTAGTCAGAGCTTTGTTTTTGCTGCTTTTAGGCAGAATAACACTGGGCAATAATACTACAGTGTTACTTTACTGCTCTGGGAAGGTGTGTTGGGACTGAGTAGATAAAAGGGGGATCTGTATTTTACTGTAAGAAAGTAAAAGCACTATTATTTCTCAACTGATCACTACATTTACCACACATTTTACAGTGCTGAATAAGATACTAGGAAAGACAATACATGTTTTTTGCACTGCTCTGTAGAGTGGTAACCTATTTTGGGACTAGCATAACACTAGTTTACAATGGCGTCACCAAGTTCTGTGTCTTTTTACAATGCCCCTCCAGGGGAGTTTCAACTGACCTTTCAGACTTGGTACCCATACCGATTGTGATACCATGGGTTAGTTTGAAAGGTTTACCCATTTACTGTACACAGAATGGTTGAAACTCTAGTTGTTGGTTACCAAGAAAGCAAATTTGTGATTTGCAATGTCATTCCATGCAAATAGGGTGCCACAAGCTACCCTTTAACTCGCAAATCCAGGGTGCAAGTTCTATTTATGGAAACAGTGAAACCTTTTGTTTTTAGTTTGATATAATTCATACAACTACTAACCTATAAATGATTCTTAATGATTTTGTATCTCCATAAGCATGAATTTAGGGACTGCAAAACAGTGATAAATAGAATAATTTGGACCTTTCTCATGTTGTGCCAAACCTGAATAATATGTACAGTTCTATCCTTTATAATTTAAATATCAAATGTTCCAAATACATTTGATGGTCTTCTGAAGTCATCTGGCTGTTGGAAAAACCAAAACATACTACTAACTTTTTTTTACTATTACCTGAAATGCTGTTTGGATTTAGGATTGGCCTAAACCCAAATATTGAGGCATGTTCGACCAAACAAGTTTCAGCAACTCTAATGGAGAGTTATGTGATAGTCACCTGCTTAAAATTGTTAATATCACCTTGCCCAAAATATTTTATTATAGCCAACCTGCACACACAGGAAGTTTGTATTAAATTCCTCCTCCACCACTCTATTCACATGAGCAAAGAATATACTCCATACTAAGGGAAACAAAGGAACTTAGGATGGCTTCTGCTAGCAAAGCATAGGGTTACAAAAAGATGGAGATGAGTATGTGCTGCTTGGGAGTGGGAATAAAGTAACCTTGTTGTTATGCCTAAGACACACAGAATGATTTTCACTTCCAATTCAATTTTGCAATCTGATAAACAATATGGTCTGAAATGAATCTAAAAGAAATTCAGCAACTGAGTATTTTTGTTTTGGACATGGATATTTTGCACATGTCAGTAAATATTAAGCCTTTGTCTAGGGGCTTTTGATGGTGTTAGAACAAGTGTGTCCATACAGGTCAAAGAGAATTCAAAAGCAGCCTAAAGCAGGTTGATAGAACTTAGAAAGCTGTCAACCTCTCAATGAATTCCGATTGATCTAAAAAGAAAATCTCAAACTGATGTTGAATTTGGTATCCGAGACACAACATAATTTTAATGACTTTGGAACACTAAAAAAGAAAAGGAAATATTTCATCGGTAAAAGACATATTCTCATATTGGCATTAGCAAGGACGGGTGGGGGATCTATGTCCTGTGCTGTTCACACGATCCTAGCACAATGACCCCCAGTACCTTTTTTGGTTCAAGGGGACAAGGACAGGAAGTAATAGGAACTCTCCTAAATGGAATCACAGACAACCTTATAGCATGCCAAAAGATCTAACTGCTCCCCATGTAATCCTAAACCAAATAAAATGTCTAGAATCAATCTTTATTTGTTAAAAATGCTAAATAATTGTTGGGTGAAAGATCAGTTACAAGAATGTCTGGTTTTGCATAACTGAAATCTGAGAATAGCCCTAACTGGAAATCAAAGTATGTGCCTATTCATAAACTGGAAGAGAGAGCAGAAATTCATTAATGTAATTAAATTGCTGCATCTGAATCCAGACATAGCAAAACTAATCAAAATAAGTGTCCATCCTGTTCAGTTTTATCAACAGGAAAAGAACTTGTAAATGTGCCAAATAAACACAACAGTACAAATCGGCAAACATAAAGTGAGTAAATGTGTAGGAAGTATGAAAAATAAATATCTGAGATTATTTCAAGGCCAGAGAATTTTCCCAAAAGGTGAAAGAGGGGACTTCCTGAAAGTATTGCTATTTATGGACATAAAAGACAACATCAAGTGAGATCATTTTAAACCTAAAATTATACAGAATTATAAATACTGGTTTCACGTGTTTCTTTAATAAGTAAAAGCAGATGTTTCCATCTGGGTGGGAAGATTTGTCATTGTCTGTGATGTGCACTGCTTTTCAGTGGGAATACAGAATTCTAGATTTTAAGTACATTTTAGCTAAAGTGGGTTCTTATCGTTACCTGAAGCTTTGTTCTAGAGATTTACCTTTGTCATACAGGAAAGGAAAATCTGCTACATGGAAATGGGCAGAAACAAAATTCTGCCTGTGTGGTTGTTTCCTATGTGGGAAAACATAGTTAAGAGGACAGTAAGTGAAAATAAGGCCCATGTCTCACTTGCGGTTGCAAACTGCATGGAAAGTTACTTCCAGGTGCGTAGCAAACTGCTGCTATTCACCCAGAAATGGCAAACTGCACTAAAAGTTAATCCATTTGCATGGACTACCCTTCTAATTGCTCTGCGACTCTTCCTTCAGTGGATGAAAAAGTAACAGTGCAAGCAGAAATAACATGTCACTTCTAAGAACTGTGCTGCAACCCCACAACGTATGCATGTGCAAACAGGTGCACAAAGTGGTCCCCAAATGCTCCCATTTGGTTGAAATTAGTTGGGAGCACAGTTGAGTCTGCAGTATATTGCTGTCGTCAACTGTGAGTCTAATAATAAAAAACTGTATTTATATAGCACCAACATATTACACAGCGCTGTATATGGTTTGTAACCCTTCCTAGCTCCTAAAAGTAGTGCTGGAGTAAAGAGTACATCAGTGCATTTTGCATTAAAACTTTTTAAAAAGTATCCTCTTTGTGCAGACTTTTGGGAGCAAAAGATGGAGGCAGGGGACAAGGATTCAGTTACATACTCCATACTGCCGTGATGTTGTATGATTACATGATTGTAGAAGTAATTAGTATTTTTAGATGTGAGGAAAAGAGCTAGTAAAAAAAACACAAGAGTACTAAACAGTACTAAAACTGTGTTGCATCTGGTAAAACATTTATTCCCGCTGGTTATGACAGAAATGGAACATCCTTGTCACTTCTAGTAGGCTGAACTAAAAGCATAAACTTTTATCTTTGGTTAACTACTAACCTCCCCATCCCCCCCATTAGATTGTTCTAAAGTAGACTTACTCGATAAGTACAGCACATTCACTGCCACCCAGGTACAAGGAATACACGTATGTTATTTGTAGAATTACAAATAGAATGCAGGATCAAAATGCTTAAAAAGAAACTAATGAAGCCACTACATTTAAATGTATTTTAGTTTTTTGGGGGATTTAGACAGGGCTGTGGAGTCGGTGGATAAATCTTTTGACTGCGACTCCTCAGTTTCTGGTACCCCCGACTCTCCGACACTTCTGTATTTACAGGGACTCTCATTTTATCTTGACACTTTTGCAACCAAACTTCCCTAATTTTTCATAAAACAATAAATATATTATAAAATAAAATATAACAAAATATTTTTACCATAAACGTTTTTCTCAAAAAACATTAATAAAAATATATGATAATAAATTGATGATTTGTTAATTACTATTTTTTTTACTTTACTTTATTAGTTATTAGTATTGCACTTACCCTTATGGCCACAGAATTAAGTAATGCAGAACGTCAAAGAGTGGCAGACGTCAAAGAGTTATCTGAGTGAAACTGATGCCTCCCAGATAGCAGTGGTTTTGGGTTGTAATCGTACAACCATAACTAAAATTATTAAGACCTAGGAATCTTTCAGTAGAGTGGAAAAATTACCAAGAGGAGGTCTGAGAAATTCAAAGTTGAATGAAGCCAATAAAGAGGGGTCCGAAGATTGCAGTATAAGCCTCGGGGAAATGAAAGGTCAATTATTTGCCAAATTTGGAATTAATGTGTCTATTTCAACAATAGATAGATGCATTGATAAATTCCAATGGTTATTAAAAAAAACTTCTTTAATTCCTGCAGGCGCAATGATTCCCACTCTCTTCAAGAAAGGCTTAGCTATGCTAACAAAATCCTTGACCTCATTCCTAAGGAAGATGGGGAAAAAACATCTACTTTTTTGATGAAGTAGGTTTTACCACCTCAATGAGAACCAAAAGGGGAAGATCTCCTATTGGGCAAAGGGTGGTGCATGTTGTGGCTGGAGTGCGTTCCAGAAATTATTCAATTTGTTGTGTGAGGAATAAAAATGGGATCCTCCACTTTAAGTTACAAGCACGAGCATTTATTCAAGAAGTATTCCACAATTTTATTGTTGATGTTTTAAGTAAAAAGAGTGTCCAGCATGCGATCCAAATTATGGATAATGTCCCCCTTCTTAAAACTAGCCAGGTAATGAGCTTGATTCAAAGTAAGGGACACCAACTCCTATTTTCACCACCATACTCTCAATTTCTTAATCCTGTTGAGAACATGTTCTCTAAATAGAAAGAAGTAGCAAGAAATAGGCTAAATAATTTGGGTGCTTTATTAGAAAGCATCAATAGTGTAGTTTTAACAATAAGCAAGCAGGATTGCTCAAATTATTATACAAAAAGGTTTAGCTTTTGCCTAAATACCTAAGAGGAGAAAGCATTAATGATTAATAAATAATTTAATTATTACACATTTTTATTTATTGTTTCTAGAGAAAAATTATGTAAAAATATTGTGTTATATTTAATTTTATAATAAATGTATTGATTTATTATTAATTAGGGGGTCTACATTTTTTGCGAAGTATGGTTGCAAAAGTGTGAAGTTTAAATGCAAAAGTGTGAAGATAAAATAAGAAACCCTGTAATATGCTAATGTATTTTCCACGTTGAAGGAAGGCAACATACAAGCCATTTAACCACAGAACTACTGGCTAGGAAGCGGACGCTCTACTGTATTGGCCAGTTTAAACAAAGGACAAAAAAATGAAAAACAATTTTTTTTTATTTTATTGTTTTAATCAAGTGGCTATAAAGTGGTAGCATAGCAATGCATAAAAATCAGGAACAGGAACTTAATGAACCACATTTGGTAGTTTTAAAACAAAAACAAAGCTTAACTACATGAACAAAATACTTCAAAACCTAAAACAGTTCATATATTATTAATTAATATTTTTTTATATTAATAATAATAATAATAATAATAATATATACATGGAATATAGTTGTAGAGTAGAATAGCTGTTAAATGCAATCCAAAACTAACTCAATGTAGTGTTGTTCTGAGAAACAGAATTATTTCTGCCAGATTCTCTTTCATAGAAGCTCTTAAATCTGACTTATTTTTAGAGCTGGAAAAACTCTTTCAACACTGACTTGGGTTGGTGGCATTGCTATTACGGTTCTAGCCACATCACTAATAATCTCTGGATAAACAAGGATGGCTTCTTCTACAGTCAGTTTCGATGAGCGATCATACTTTTCTACTTCTTTAAAAAAACTCCTGCTGGAATCTCTTAATTTGGACATTTTATGGTTGTTTATCTTTTACGCATATGTGACGTCGCTTTACTGTTGAAAGTTCCATTTTTTTGCAAGTAGGAATCAAAGTCTAATTCTTCATTTGAAGAGGATGATCCCGAGTTACCAGTGATCATAAATTCAAGCAGTGATGGTGTTTCAGGTAGTAATCCCTTCATGTCTTTTTTGCAGTATCAGTCTGGTCATCGCTCAACAAAATTTGTCTCATTGGATCAACATAAATAGCAGCTAACAACATTTGAATATCCAGTAAGAGAGTCTTCCTTTTCTTCATTGAAGATACAATACCATCAACTATTAACCCTCCACTTTTGTTCAGGCAATATATAAAGCTCTTCCATTTTAAGAAGAATTTACGAGGTGTTAAATCTTCAGATTGCTAACTTTTGGTGACAGTAAATGGATTAGAAAGTAGATTTTCCAGTGCTTTTACTTGTGTCCACTGGCTTTCAGTTAATAAAACATTTTCATTGGCCAGTTTTTCAAGAAAGTCTTTTACTTCAAGCAAACACTTTACCATCAAATAAGTGCTTCCCCAGCGTGTTGTTTGATCCAAAATGGCTTCTTTTCCTGCACGTCTTTTAAAAATACCATCTGTTTTAGGGGCCCTGGCTGCAACAGTTACTTGCCTCAATTTGCCAATTAGAGTAGCTGCATGACGATCTTTCAATCCATCTCTTAGAACATGTTGAATAGAAGTACGCTTAAATGCTTCTTCAACAATGTTATCCAAAATGTCACTTTTCTCTTCGCTTTCACTTTCTCCAATACTTGCAGGACTGTCCTAATTTAATATATGTCTGTCTCTTTCTTCATCAACTTTCTTCATTTTCTCAGTTGTGCTCAACATATTAGAAGCATTATCTGTCACAATACATAGAATCTGTTCCATCCTAATTTCAAAATCTTCTAGAGCATCCTCCACTAACTTCAGAAGATAGTCACTGGTGTGATGTGCCTGGGTGTCCTTTACTCCCAAGGTTCCCATTATTGTTTTAATATTTTCATCAACAAATCTAACATTATTAGCAAGATAACTGACTCTGTGACGTGTGTCACTTTTTCGTAGTTCTTTTTTACATTTTGGCCTCTTCAATTATAGGTTTCCTTATACTTTCTCTTTCCAGAGAAACACCAAGTTTTTTAATCATTTCTCCATTTAGGCCTAAAAAAGCTGGCTGTGAAAAGAAGGATAGTGGGTACACTATTCTTTACTACCATTTCAATAATGTGGTTTTTGAATTTCTCTAGTGTGATTTTTCTGGTAATTTTGTCAGAATTTAGGAATCTTCTTAGTTGTGTTTTGTCTCCAGTAGATTTCTGAACATTTTTTATCCCTGAAGTAGATGGAATATTTTCATTGATATCTTTCTCTTTCACAACTTCTAACACTTAAGAATGAAAACGCTGCAAGTGTCTTTTCAAATTTGATGCTCTTGTAGGTGCATTTTTGTTAGACCCACTAAAACTGCTAATTTTTGCAATACATTGTTTTTCACCATCATCTTCAAGAATATATTAGCACACGTAATGTTTCCCATCACTTGATAATGTAAAGTTCTTATAAACAGCAGACTTTATTGTGTTTGTTGACAAGCTTTTTACCATTGTGAATCGGGTGCCACTTTCACTAAAATATAAATATAAAATATGTTATACTAACTAGCATATTCTTTGATTTAAATACAAACATACACATAGTCCTGCACTATTGCAAACATACATACAACACGGCACTATACACACATATAAGCTATGGCCCCGCACTAAACTTAGACATAATTTGTCCTATACAGAAAAACATGCACAAACATATATACTATACACACAACACAGAGCCCTACATTTTACTCAGAAACATACAAACAATATGCACTATACCCAAACACTCATACATTGCTGCACCATACACACAAACATATAGCCATGCAGTTTTATCCAGAAACATGCACACAGTCTTTCATCATAGTACACACAAGCAGCCATGTAATTTTAAAATAAACATGAATACTTACAGTTGAATCCAAAAACCTGTTCCTCCACCTTCTTCCAAGCTCTTTTAGCAGACAGAGGAAGTTGAGCAGACATTGCTGCCTTTATCTTTGCTTGCTTATCTTCTGCTGAAGACAGGGCAATGGGAGGCTCCAGGGCCAGGGGGGCAACTTAACTAACTTCCTAGTATTAGGTGGTGTGCAAAATGATGTTACTGTTCAGCCCTGGATGGGAGCATATATGGAGAGTGCAGACAGGACACCTGAACACACATTACACTTGTTCACACTCAAATAAACTGGTAAACACATTATATCTGAAATAAAATGAAAACACTTTTTGTAATGTACATAATCCAGATTACAATAATGTGAATGTCAGGTTGTATATTAGCTCAGTTGAACTTCACACAAAAGAAATAAACCTATGCACTGTGCTTTATTCTTACATCAGAGAAGTACTTAAATATGACTATTGTTTGTGAAATAGGACATTTGAACTTGCTGTATTTTTTTTAATATAATTTAAATTTATCAGGAGTCGGAACATTTTTATCGACTTCAACTCCAGGTACCCAAAATTGTCCCCAACTCCTCGACTCCGACTCCACAGCCCTGGATTTAGATACATGTTATCAAGAGCCTAGAAAAGTTTCCAGTGCACCAACAATGAGCTAAATTAAGCTTTACAGTAACCAAATGCCATCCTGAGGGCTTGTAGTTGGCTCCTTTGGCATTCATTAGAGGCCGTGAAGAGTTGTGTGTCCATCCTTTATATACCGGATTAGGCAAGTTTGATATCACCCTTTAACAGATTGGCGTTGTTCCTTGCTGGGGGTTAGTAGTAATATCCCACTGCACCATTTTAGGCTTGTGTGTTGGATAATTTTGGGTGGATCTCTACTACCTGTTTCTGAGTACCCAGAATTTTCTTTGGACTTTTTTGGATTAACAAGGCTTGTGGGTGAATCTTGTTTTTGGCTCTGAAAGTCACTGTTACTTTTTAGTTTCTATTATCCAATATATCTTTCCATCTCTTAAGGAAGCCTTATCTCCTTAAGATACCTGATCACGTGTTTTAATATGTAATATCTTACTTATTGTATATAAATATAAAATGATTTTACAAAGATTGAATACCGATAAAGTCCCTGTGACCAAACTTCTTGAAACATTTATAACCACACAACTTTTACGCATTTTTAAAACACAATCTGGTGCACACAAAAGTTTAGAATGGTACGCAGTACCTGGAGTAGTTGTCAGCATTGTAAGTCTTCCTTTTGTTAGCAGATGCAGCTGGTGGTGGATTTCTGGCCAAGCTTGGTGGTGTCCTAGTCTTTATGGAACCTCTGAAATGACACATTAATTGGTTAAATAAGCTTACAAAGGTAATATGGTCTAAAATAGGAAAACACAAAAATACTTTTATGGAGCAGCCCCTTTTTTGCTATGTAAATTTCTTAATTAGAGCTAAACAGTTCATGTACCAGGGGTACACAGTTATGAAGTTGTTTTTATTTTTTGGAGCGAGGGCAAAAAAAAAAAGCAAATACTGTGTTACACCTGGTATTAACCTAGGTGATTCATAATAAAATGTAACTTCAACAAAATCATTGTTGATATAGTAAAGTATAAGGATTTTCCCCAAAAATAGAATAAAATGGCAATGGAAACAAATAAGAAATTTTCATAATCCCTTTTGAAAAATTTTCCCAAATGCTTAGAATAATGGCAAAATAAACTCGAGGATGTTTCTACTCGAGGATTTCTACTTTACTATGACTTGTCCAGGTATCTCTTTTTGGCCTTGCATGTCCCATAATCGGAATTCTGAAATAAAATTTTATTGTAAGAAGCTATTACAAATGTTTGGCTTGGGAACGCTGATCAGGGCTGATTTCCAAAGAGTGAATACGAAATAAGGCGAACAATGGAGCTCAGCATACAACCATTATTATCTGAAAGCAAATCTGATGACGTTATCATAAAAAGGAAGCAGTTTCTCACTAAAGTACAAGCTATGTAGAACTGAATTCCAATGAAGCAGATCAACTGTAAATTTTCTCTCTCATCTCTTAGTGATGAAGTCATAGATATGTAATTATATCCAAGCAAACTGATATGGTTTTTCAGTTCCAATTACTCAGAACTGAGGCATTCCAGGAAAATTGTCAGGGTGTCAATCATGTTTCCAGACATGAGGACACATTTGCATTAACAGATCCATGGACACATAAATGCTCCTAGGTGTTGGGATCTGCAAATTTGTGAAATCATGGTCACCTGACATTTGACTTGCTACATGTTATGTCTTTATGTTTTAAAAAGGTTCCGTCACCTTGTCCATCCAAGCAAACCTAAAGTCTGGCAACTGGCCACTGACCTGCCCTGCACCATAGGAGGAGGGGAAACATTTTTCCATGCATGGAAGTACCAGATATATACCAGGGTTTCTGGAAGAGCTAGTTGGCACCACCGATGTCCTATGGAGTAGAATATTAGTGGGTAGTGGTCTTTGTCCTTTGACAAATTCTATTTCAAGAGAACCAGTCAGAGAACAAACTTCCCATAGTTTATAAGTGCAACAAACATATTTTCAATGTTTTCTGCCTGTAAAAGCCCCCATGTGTAGGAATCCAAAAGTTCGAGGACTGCATCTGGATGCTATCATCTAGCAGAGGACACCTGAATGCACAGTCACAACCATTGACTGCCCTAACCATTTTAGCAAGGTAACTATTTTAAGTCTACTGATTCCTTTTAGTTGGTCTGAAGGCCCATAAAAAAAATGGATGGATTGGGTGTTTAAATATCATTGGCACATCAATTGCTATCTACCTGAACAAGATCTATTTCACGTTTTTTTTTATCATCCAGGTTTACTGAAAAAAGTGTATCCTCTACAGTCTTGGAGAGCTTTATTAAATCAGGCCCATGCTGTATCTACCAGCAGGACCATGAAAAATATCATGCTGTCAGTTAAGTTTAGACTGCAGGTACATACCTGAACCAATCTGGATTTAACAATCTGGATAAAATAGGGAACATATATTTGATGGATTAGACAAAAACATCAAAGTAAAATAAAAACAACTATTTCATTCATGATCATCTTCTTCATCAAGGGATATTTGGGCATAATGTCAGTTGGGAATTAAATGTGGACAGAATGAGGATCAAGGATTGATTTGGAGAAATGTTAACTGGTTAACTATCATTCTAAAACCAAAACTGCTTTTTGTGTTATTATCCATATTTCAATTAGATATGATAAAGTTAATCAAATTTAAATCAATTTCCATATAAATAAATGATAAATTGAATTGAATCACAAGGATTCATTTAAATTAATTAAAAGTAACATTGAAAGAAAACTGCGTAATGTAACATTACATGTGAATATCAGGCTGTTCTGATGGGCAACGATTGGTGACAAGTTCAGCAAAGAAATCTAACAGCAGTGAGCTGTCAGTACTGATAACTAACCTTCCCTTGCCACCTTGAGTCATTACATGATAAGGTCCATCCTGTGTACACAGTAGAATAGATTTTGTGTGCTCAATTCATAATCAGCCAGTAGTCTTAACTGTTAAAGCCCAACTTCAAGAATCTTGTTCCAGATCAAAAAATTCTACCGCTGTATATAATAAGTACCACATGTAGATTTGATCATTCAGGAAGAGTTACCCTCCCACGCTAATCATATCGGTGTGTGTGGCCAACACAAATCCTTCTGCCTGTGGCCTGCAGATATGCTGTTGATGTTGTTTTTGGGTCTGTAAATGCTATAAATATCTGTGGACCGCTGACCCATAACACAGACTGTACTGAATACGTCAAACATAGGATAGATGTTTTTATTCTTTATTAATGTGCCTGCAAGGAAATAAGCCAGAAATCGCATTTAATAAAGTCACTGCCAACTCATTCGGAATGATTTCTATTCTTCAATATAAAAAAAATTGAATGGCAACTCTGCACTGAGAAAGCAAGATATTGTCCTAAAAATGTTCCACTTCGTACGATGTTCTAATAATGATCCTTAGCTTCAAAAGGGTTTCCATATTACTTCAACAATATAGCCCAGAATAATGAAACGAAAATAACCTGTGGTCTTCAAAGGATTTAAGATGCATATTGAATTTGTTCTGCTTGAAGTGGAACTGAACAGAATCTGTATTCAAACAGCTTACAAATACATTTCAACAGTATGTTTAGCTGTCTGTCTGAAGTTAAACGCTGAACTCTGAATAAAAGTATTTTGTACACTTGCAGTGGATTCCCCTCTTCCCCTCTGGACTACGAGAAAGTATTGGTCATTTTCTATTAATAATACTGTAGACGTACTAACTTCTTACTCCTACTGCAAGTGGTGTCCTCCTATGTTTGGTTGTGGGCAGGGCCTGTGTCATTCTGTAAAGTGCAAAGCTGATAGAATGTATGACGCTGATGATCATATCAGCTGGGCACAAAGACTTATGAAAAGGCTGCCAGAAACCTGTGCTGAGGAAAACCTCACTGGCTGCTGTGAAAGTTATTTATTTAAATTAATCCTTGTACTTGGGAGTGGGACCCACTACAAATATTTTTGCCTTGAGTTTAATTTTAAAAGTACCTCTGTTTAACTGCTTCACTACCAAAACATTTTTGCACACATACTAAAACATGCATTATAGGCCAAAAACTGCCCACTTAAAATTTGGCCACTGCATATATTTTCTGAAGAAAGGGAACCAGTAGAATATAAAAATTGCATCTGCAAATCTCATGTTATTGCTGCACAACTACATTTTAAAATATATTTTCAGTAAAAGAAAAAAAAATCTCACTGGTAAATTCCGTTGAAATGCTATAATAAACAGATTGAAACCAAAAAAGTATCATGGAAAATACTTAACATTGTTAATGTTTCTAAGCTTAGTAAATATTTGGCCACAACATCTAAACACTCTGGGAAATAAAATAATAGAATCTTCCACCCTTGTACCCTGTCCTTCTTATTAACCTCATCCCATCATCAGCATATTTGGAGAGGAGTATAATATATATATATATATACACACACACACACACACACACACACATACAGTGGGGGAAGGAAGTATTTGATCCCCTGCATAATATGTCCACCTCCATGTTTGACGGTGGGGATGGTGTTCTTGGGGTCAAAGGCAGCATTCCTCCTACCCCAAACACAGCGAGTTGAGTTGAGCTTAATTTTGGTCTCATCTGACCACAACACTTTCACCCAGTACTCCTCTGGATCATTCAGATGTTCACTGGCAAACTGCAGACGGGCCTGTACATGTTCTATCTTGAGCAGGGGGACCTTGCAGGCTCTGCAATATTTCAGGCCTTCACGGCGCAGTGTGTTACCAATTGTTTTCTTGGTGACTATGGTCCCAGCTGCTCTGAGATCATTGACAAGTTACCCCCGTGTGGTTCTGGGCTGCTTTGTCACCGTTCACATGATCATTGCCACTCCACGACCAGATATCTTGCATGAAGCCCCAAACCAAGGGAGATTGACAGTTATTTTGTGTTTTTTCCATTTGCGAATTATCGCGCCAACTGTTGTCACCTTCTCACCAAGCTGCTTGGCAAAAGTCTTGTAGCCCAGTCCAGCCTTGTGTAGGTCTACAATGTTGTCCCTGACATCCTTTGGTCCCTGACAGCTCTTTGGTCTTGGCCATGGTGGCTAGTTTGGAATCTGATTCATTGCTTCTCTGGACAGTGTCTTTTAAACTGTGTCTTTTAAACAGGTACTGTAACAAGGTTGGATTAGGAGCACTCTCTTACAGAGCTCCCAATCTCAGCTCATTACCTGCATACAGTAAAGACACCTGGGAGCCTGAAATCTTGCTGGTTGATAGGGGATCAAATACTTATTTCACTCATTACAATGCACATCAAGCACTGGGTTTTTGAGGGTTCCTTTGTTGTTATTCTGTCTCTCACAGCTACAATAAACCTACCATTACAATTATAGACTGGTCAGTTCTTTGTCAGAGGGGATCAAGTACTTCCTTCCCTCGCTGTTATATATAATATATATATATATATATATATATATATATATATATATATATATATATATATATATATATATATATATTACATTTACAATAACAAGATGTAGCTTATAAATAAGCTTTTATGCTATTTTTTTAATGACCCATTCCTATTTAAATACAAAATAAAGAGTTTCCCAATTAACACAACAAGCAGAGGTTACTTTAAAGCAACAAAGTAATGAACATAATGTAAAGCCAGTTTGTAAGAAGGCGTTGAATACCGTACTTGCTTTTACAGAATGTCATGTCGTAAAACAATGTTGTGCTGCAACCCTCTGGCTTTTCAGATATGTAATACTTTTATATGTTAAATACATGCTTTGGCACCAATATTCCAGGGCACCTGCAGCCAACCCATAAGAGGACCTAAAGCATGTGGCAGGGGAGCACGTATTCAATGCATATGGAAGTGTTACTCACTTTTTGGCTTGTGAAACAAGTGGACTTTTAATCAAGTGGAGTTAAAAAAACAGGAGGCTGATATTGTGCATTTGGGAGTGGTGTTTGCTTGACTCAGTTTTGTTTTAAACAGTTTTTTTTTTTTTGCTTGACTGTCAGTTTTGTTTTAACAGCTTATTTTTCCTTTTTTAAATCCTTACAGTAAACACAAACTTTAAGTAAACGTTTATAACTCCTTGTAAACAAACATTTTTACTGGGAAGATGAGTGGTAGCAAGGTTGAAGGTTTGGTTCAGTGCACAGTATGCCATATGTATGCAGAAATGGAGCAACAGCTCCTAGGTGAATACCTCTGTGACAGATGTGTGCAAGTCGCCTTTCTGGTATCTCGCATTAGAGAGCTGGAGAAGCGCATTGCAACACTGAAATCACTAGATCACCTTGAGGGGTCTCCTTCTCACTGAGCAGGCAGTTATTGGCTTAGATGTGGAGGCTGGAGAGGTTAGTCAGGATGAGCATGTAGGGAGTTGGGTTAATGTAACTACAGGGAGTGGTAGGGGCACCCAGAAAAGGAAGGCCAGCCCTGGGGTTGAGCACCCCAACATGTTTGCCAAGTTATGTGAAGATGTGCAGGTGGCAGACCCAGTGGTGGCAACTCTAGATGTTATTGCTACCCCTAACAGTCGTGTGAGCAGCACATCTAGTATTGGTGGGGAGGGAAACGCAGGAAGGAAAAGACAACTGGTTGTCATAGGGGATTCTATCATCATCAGGAGGACTGATAGAATGGTTTGTCGCCCGGATCCCTTCAACCGATTGCTTTCCTGTCTCCCTGGTGCCAGGGTTCGGCATGTGGTGGACTGAGTAGACAAACTACTGGGAGGGGCTGGACAGGACACAGCTGTCCTGGTCCATGTTGGAAACAATGACAATATAAATGGAAGATGGAGGATCCTTAAAAATCAGTTTAGGGAACTAGGTTTCAAGTTGAAGAAAAGGACCTCCAAGGCTATATTCTCTGGAATATTGCCTGTGCCATGCGCAACACAGGAAAGGCAGAAAGAGCTTAGGCAGCTAAACGCATGGCTTAAATTCTGGTGTCGAAGGGAAGGGTTTAGGTTCATAGAGCACTGGGTGCTGACATTTCATTGGGGTACAACCTGTATGCCAGAGATGGTTTGCACCTAAATGAAAGGGGGTCTGCTGTACTAGAGGAAAGATTTAGGGGAATGGTGGAGGGATATTTAAACTAGGACAGAGGGGGGTGGGACAGTTAAATAAGGTGGCAGAAAGGTTAGTCAGGAGTCAGACACTAGTGGAGGGTGGATTGGGGATAGTTGGGGGGAGGATTATGGTTGTAAGGAGCTTCCCATTTTACAAACAAACATTGGATTGTTGTACTAGTACTGAAAAACAAAATGATTTGGCAAACAAGGACGGTATAAGCAGCAATGGTTTAAAGAGCCTGTTCACCAATGCTAGAAGTCTAGCAAACAAGATAGGGGAGTTGGAAGCCTTAATGAGTGAGGAGATTTATGGCATTGCTGAATCCTGGCTTTGTTCTTCGCATGACTGGGCTGTCAATATTCCTGGGTATACTCTCTTTCGTGAAGACAGAGTCAAACGGAAGGGTGGTGGTGTCTGTCTGTATGTGAGAAGTGATCTGAAAGTGAGAATGTGAAAGAAAAAATTGCAGAGAGAACAAGCGATGAGGTTGAGGCATTATGGGTGGCGTTGAATGTGGAGTTGAATAACACACAATTAATTAATGGAGTCTGCTATAGGCTATAGTACAGTTTATAGAAGCTCCAACTAGAAATGATACTCTGCTGGACCTAGTTCTTTCTAACAATGCAGAGCTTTTAACAAATGTGCAAATAAATGAGAATCTGGGTAGCAGTGACCATAATATGATTTCATTTAATGTTAGCTGTAAACAGGAAGCAAAAACAGGAAAGATAAAAACATTTAATTTTAAGAGAGCAAATTTTCCATTATTAAGGGCGGCTCTCTGTCACTTGGACTGGGGAACAATATTGTCCTCAAAGAACACAGAACAGAAATAGGAATGTTTCAAGTCTGTTCTACTAAAGCAAACTGAAAAATATATTCCAATGTGTAATAAGTTTAAGAGGCTAAAACTAAAACCTACGTGGCTTACAGCTGATGTTAAAAAAGCCATAAGGAACAAGAAAAGGGCATTTCAAAAATATAAAAAAGAAGGATCGCCTTCATCATTTGAAACCTATAAAGAATATAAAAAAAGATGTAAAAAGGAGATAAAATGTGCAAAACTTCAAAATGAAAGATGATTGCAAAGCAAAGTAAGGCAAACCCCCAAACATTTTTCAAATGTATTAATAGCAAAAAGTTTAGATCTGAGCATGTAGGCCCCTTAAAGGATGTTGCTAGGTTGGTAACTGGGGATAAAGACAAGGCAGATTTACTAAACACTTTTTTTAGCTCTGTCTACACGAAGAAAAATGGCAGAGCTCAAGTCCTAACTCATAATAGCAATGTCACTGTCAAAGCATCAGGACCTGATGGATTACATCCACGTGTCCTCAAAGAGCTGAGCTCAGTTATTTCAAAGCCATTATTTCTAATTTTTAGAGACTCTTTAGTCACTGGCAAGGTACCGATGGATTGGCGTAAGGCCAATGTGGTTCCTCTCTTCAAAAAGGGAGCAAAGTCATTACCAGGTAACTTCAGAACCGTTAGTTAAACGTCCATAGTTGGAAAGGTCTTAGAGAGTTTGATAAAGAGCCACATGGAGGAGTTTCTGCTAGAAAATAACATTATAAGTAATAGTAAGCATGGCTTCAAGAAAGACAGAAGTTGTCAAATAAATGTACTCTCTTTTTATGAGGAAGTAAGTAAACAGGTAGACAGTGGAATAGCAGTTGATATAGTGTACTTGGACTTTGCTAAAGCATTTGACACTGTACCCCACAGATGGTTATTATGCAAGTTAGGATCGATAGTTTTAGAAAAGTCAATCTGTAAATGGATAGAGAACTGGCTTAAAGATCGCATCCAGAGAGTTGTAATTAATGATTCATTCTCTGAATGGTCTAAGGTTATTAGTGGTGTACCCCAGGGTTCAGTGTTGGGACCTTTACTGTTTAACATCATCATAAATGATATAGAGTTTGGAAATAAAAGTACCATTTCTGTGTTTGCAGATGACACCAAACTATGTAATTGAATTATGTCCATACAGGATGTCTATAATCTACAAGTAGACCTGGATGTACTGTTTGATTGGGCAGCCAAGTGGCAAATGACATTTAATATAAATAAATGTAAAATTATGCACTTGGGGGCTAACAACATGCATGCTTCATACTGTCTAGGGGGAATACATTTGGGGGAGTCAGAAATGGAAAACGATCTGGGGGTTCTGGTAGATCATAGACCTAATAACGGCATGCAATGCCAAGCTGCAATATCTAAAGCTAGTAAAGTACTTTCTTCTATTAAAAGAGGAATAGACTGCAGAGATGGAGACATAATCCTGCCCCTGTAAAAAGCATTGGTCAGACCACATCCTGAATTTGCAGTCCAGTTTTGGTCACCAGCTGACAAAAGACAATGTGGAATTGGAGAAAGCGAAGAGAAGGGCAACTAAATTAATATAAGGAATGGAGGAGCTTAGCTATGAGGAGAGATTACCTGAACTTAATCTATTCTCCCTTCAGAAGAGACGTTTAAGAGGGAATATGATTACCTTGTATAAATATATAAACGGTCCATATAGAGAACTCTCTTCCCCATTATTAACTTTGAGATCATTACAAAGAACAAGAGGGTTGTTCTTTTAATGATTGCGTCTGGAGGAAAAGAAGTTTAAGCTCCGGATAAGGAAGATATTCTTCAATGTAAGATCTGTAAAAATGTGGAATCAGCTCCCACAGGAAGTGGTTTCAGCATCTACTATAGACTGCTTTAAGAAAGATGTTTTTCTAGAAGCAGAGAATATAACTGGCTATTAAGGCTTTAAAGTAAAAATTACAGTGACTGTTGATCCAGCGAACATCCGATTGCCTCATGGAATCAGAAAGGAATTTTTTTTCCCCTGTTGAAGCAAGTTGTACCAGGGTTTTTTTGCCTTCCTCTGGATGTCTTATAGGGTTTTATATCTGGGATATGTTTATTTACCTATTGGTTGAACTTGATGGACTTATGTCTTTTTTCAACCTAACCTACTATGTAACTATGTTACCAATACAGCATGCGCTACAAAAAAAAAAAAGAAACATATATTTGGAGATATTTAGTTACATAGTTATTTAGGTTGAAAAAAGGACAAACGTTCAATCACTAGGGAAACAAACATGTCCTACATAAATACCCTATTAACATAGTTGATGCAGGGGAAGGCAAAAAAACCCCTGGTACAATTTGCTTCAACAGGGGGAAAACATTCCTTCCTGATTCCATGAGGCAATAAGATGTTCCCTGGATCAATATTAGGACTTTAAAGTCTTAATACCCAGTTATTTTCAGTGTTCCTAGAAAAGTATCCAGCTTTTTCTTAAAGCAATCTATAGTAGTTGCTGAAACTACTTCCTGAGGGAGCCTATTCCACATTTTCACAGACCTTACTGTGAAGAAACCCTTAAATTTCCCTTTGTAACAATCTTAAAGCGAACGGTTGAGAAGAGAGTTCTCTATATGGACCATTCATATATTTATACAGGGTGATCATATCCCCCATTAAACGTCTTTTCTTAAGGGGGAATAGATTAAGTTGAGCTAATCTCTCCTCATAGTTGAGCTCCTCCATTCCTTTTAGAGGTTCAGGAAAAAGTTGCTTTTATTTGAAATGTCTAAAAAAAACAGTAGATGCAGAACCTATATGCAGAAAGTTGTATGTAAATGTCAGCTTACAAGTTATATACAAGGTTAATGTTAAGAGATAAAAAAAAAAAAAAAGAACGACAAACATTGGAAATTGAGAACAATATATTTGCTACTCAATGGTACTTTGGTTGGCAGTTCAGGATGAAAAAAAAAATCAATGAACTGCAAATTATAAATTAAACCCTTAGCACATACAGTAAAAAAACATTGATTATTGGACTTTTTCACATTCACCTCTGAAAGGTGTAAAGATTTCCAGTATGAATATGTTGTCCTGTGTGCTGTGAATATTAGAGATTTTTTGGCATAGGAGTATAACTTGGGAAGGAGACAAGCTCTCTCCAAACCGAGAGAAACAATTGTTACAGAAACATGAATCAGCATTGGAAGAGTTCACTTCTAATTATGCACTGCATATATTTTTACAACTGTGACCTTTTAATTTCCCTTCACCTCCTGTCCTGGATATAGTGATTATTAGGCCACATGTAAGGGTGACCCCCCCCCCCGTCAGGGACACAGCAGACAAAATAACTTCTCCTGTTACAACCATTAATTTTTAAATTTTTCCTGTGAACAACATTACTTAACATCTCTTCTTATGAAAAATGTTACTGGTCCAGCAATTAAACAATTGCCAATACAATTTACTAACATATTGGGCCCGATTTATTAAAGCTCCCCAAGCCTGGAGAGGATAGACTTTCATCAGTGAAGATTCCAGCAACCCTGGAATGGATCTGGTCCAGGATTCAAAACATTTGCTAGCAAATAGCAAATGACTTGGAAGAAATCCATTTCTGGTTTGCTGGATCACCCAGCTTCACTGATGAAAGTGTATCTTCTCCAGCCTTGGAGAGCTTTAAAAAATCAGGCCCATTGAGTTAGTTATATACTTTACATTAAAATATATTGTTATAAATATATTGTTTTTTATTATACATAATGCAAATAGCACAATCAGGCCCTGGCTTTTATGCCGTTTCATTACCTTACTTATCCAAAATATTTATTGAGGCATCTCGGATAGATGGTTCTATTATTTGGTTAGCTTTAAATGACTGGATGCATCCAATGTGGTTTCCCTGTTACCAAAATAATTCACCATATAATATATGGTGTTTAATGATGACTATATCCACAACTCACAGTATTTTAGTGTGGTGGTCAGTGGGAAGAATGTCACCCTTAAACACAGTTTAAACGATCATTGGTGTCAGGTAATCTGACCTGAGAGGCAGCCTCTGGAGAAGTCCTGGGGTTCCATGGAACCCTGGTTGAGAAAGACTGCTTTAAATTCTTTAACATCTTTAAGCTATAAAAACTTTTATAAATATTTCTTCTCTATCCAACACTAGAAAACAAAGGTTAAGGTTCTTGTTTATGTATTGCAACACAATAATTAAAAAGACCAAACAAAGCAAACCATCTCATCTGTTGGCTTTAGCTGCCTTTGAAATTTACAATGTTGGTTGATTGGATGTAATTTAGGACCTTTCACAAAGGGTTGTATCAGAATAAGATCTACTCAATCTTTAAATGCACAAACAGGACAATTAGTTGCTGAAGTTTTGTTTGCAGTTTCACAACAAAAGCGATCATTACTTACATACTCAAGATGTTTAAGTTTGTATTTTGTACATGATTTGAAAAAAAAAAAACATTTTTTTTGCTTCTTAGAAATATTTTATGCAGCCTGTAGACATAAAACCCCAGGTAAATGTATTGTAATAAAAAATGCCATTGGTAAAGTTGCAACTTGTGGAAATGTCTAAAGCAATGTCTAAACTTTTTTAGCAGAACTACAGCTAAAGAACAGCTTAATACACAAATGAAATACATAAAAATAAGCAGTTTTATCCACTATTTAATTTGTATGGCGGCCATTACATATCCACAGAACTGCCTCACAAACAGCCCTTTCTGGCAGGGAATGAGACAGGGAATAAACTATCTTTACGGACATTTTAAAATGTACTGATTCTTCTCCGACCTTTCTAAGTTCTTCAATACTGGACAATGCAGGAGGTTATCAAATCAAATTCAAGTACTTGCGTTGCTTGCATTAAAAACCTTAATTATGAATCTACAAATGAATAAGGAACTGCATTTTCTCTTTTGTCTTTATTAACAGCCTTATTATCTGCATAAATTTTATCCAAGATTACATGCAGGATTTGAAAAATTTAAATTCTATCACTAGCAGCATTGCAAGTGTAACCAATATACAGCTTCATGATGCAGTTTTCCAAAGCCAAGCTGTAAATGAAACTTAAAACTAGCGTATATTATAAATTTACCATAGTAGAATGAGTCAGTAAGTGATGAGACAACTGAATACAAGGCTGTGTATTGTTTCACACCCATTACACCATCACTTATCGGACTGGGGCCACTCATAAGGATTTCAGTGTTTGTTAGTATGAAAAAAAAACTCTTCGTTAGAAGTTGGTTTCTTAACAAAACACATTTCAACATTTTAACAACAGATTAGAATCTGGGGGGTAGCCCTAGCTATAAAGTTGGACTGCTGACTTCAGCATGTACATCTCTCCAGCTTAGCTTTTTGTTTTGGCATCGCATTCATTAGAAAAATGCTTACAACAGTGCTTCTTCCTTTTCCTGTTAGAAGGTGGCTACAATGCGTTGCAGGGTTCCATGGAGCCCTGTGCATCCTCCAAGCTAAACATGAAGTGCTACCTAAGTCAACATGCACAGGCAGCTCTAAGTAGTACAAAATAAATCTAAGCATTTGCTCCTTACTAATCATAATAATTGACAGCGGCTCCCATGCCTATGCCCTTTGTTTGAATGGTGTTATGAAATATGAGTTATGTAATTGTGAAAAGGGGATCATGTGATTCTTGTTTTGTTAGGTGTGCTTCTCCCAAACTGAAAGTCTGGAAAGATTACAAAGCAAATTGAAGTAAGCAGCTGTAACTTAATAATATGTGTGTTTAGAGACATGCATATGCGCCAACACAGCGCCCAGATTGGCGTGTCCTATCCGATGGGGAGGAGAGGAGCTAGCTAACTTCTGTATAGCATTAGCATATTAGGGTCAATGTGAAAAACCCAGTCTGTGGGCCTGATTTATTAAAGCTTTTCAAGGTTGGAGAAGATAGATCAGTGACAATGGGTGACCCAGTAAACCTGGAATGAATTTCTTAAAAGTAATTTGCTATTTGTTAGCAAATGTTTTCAATCCTGAACCAGATCCTTTTAAGGTTGGTTGGATCAGTAATGATCAGTAAATAAATCCAGTTTAGCCTCTGACTACTCTTCAGTATTTCATTGTACATTACAGCCTCCCCAACTGAGAAGATTTAGGGGTAGAAGATAATGGGTCCAAATATAAAACAGAAAAGTGGAGTTAAGCATGACTTCAACTTCCTACATCTCTGGATGCACAGATTCATTTTTAATTAAAATGACCCTCTACTACATTTTGTCATCCTTCAGGGTGTACAAAACACTATGATTTTGCCAAAAGAGGACTAAACTTAAAAGAGTGGAATAGGAAAGGTGAGATGATCAGGGGAAAGGGTTTAACACCTACTAGAGTATATCTGGAGTGTCCAGGGAAATGTGGACGTGTAAAACCCATGTACAAAATGTATTGTTGTCTATGTCCTGTTGTGGATATTCTCTCTTTTGCTTCTGGAGACTTCTGTCACTGAGACAAAAAGGGGATAACTGTGAGGATTTTCTATGGTGGAAGCTCAGTTCCCCACTTTGGAGAGATTTCCTTTTCTCGTGATGACTTCCTAGGAAAGGAATTAAAGTAAAACCTCCCCTAGTGAGAAATAAAAAAGAAAAAACTGGGGCCGAATCCTTTCCTACTCTATACAAAACATGTGTAGGCATACACCTTAAAGATTGCATAGATATGAGGTCATCACAAAATCATGTCTTTGACATCCTAAGTAGAAAATTGAAAGCAGTTAGAATAACAATCAGAGGTATAATACCTCCCTTGGAATGACAGTGTCTGCTCCTGGAATGGACAGATCATACCTGTAATTCTTCTCTGATGTTGATAACATTCACATTTCACATGTACACCAACACCAATCCCCTCACACGACTATACTTACTTGTTAATTGGGAGCAAGTCATTTGATCTTGGGTTTGAACTGTCTGTTTTGGGGATACTTTGTAAATCTCTTCCTGTCCGCAGAGGTGGGCCTACAGTACCAATTTTACTAGTAAAAAAGAAAAGGTTTTATTTGTTGCCAGTATCTGTAAGTAGCACTATAACAACACACAATAATTCAAGAAAATGTAGAAACGTAACTGTTTCCCTTTGAAACTTTGTCCTCTTGTTTAATAGAACAAAGTGCACATTGCCACAGACCATTGGAACTAATCATCTTTTATTCAATAAGACAGGTTAAAATGCCATGACTATGTGCAAAGTTCATGAAACAACAGACGCTCATTGGATATTCAATTTTACTGGTAAACCAGAACACAATTCCTAAGGGTTACTGTCCTTCATGCCTAGTGATGTGTGTAAAAGTGTCAATGTACCCAATTGTTTAGCATTGACTATAGCATTGACTATAACAGAGCAGCAAATGGAAGAAAGCAGAATTGGTGAGTTACCTTAGTAGCCAGTGTTATGACCTCTTTTTCATGCATGCGAGTTAAATGCCAATTTGAATGAATATATTTTGGTGTGAATTGACCCTTTTCTTCATGTCTCATGTGTGGCCACATGAGCAATCGCCATCCTTTAATACTGAATTCCAGGAAAAACAAATATACTTCTTTTGCAGTGGGACAACCCCTGTGCTGCAAGAATCAATAGCTTTTTTATGCCTAAACAGGGACAGAACAAAACTTTTCTTTTTACCTTCTGCAAGCTCAGCTGCTGTGAAACCAGCTCAACTGAGATCAGCTTACCTGTGGTCAGAAGAATGAACGTCATCCCCTACAATGTAGAGCCCAAAGCCTTGTATCAATGAAAATATACCAAGTGCCTGCTCCTAATTCAGAGCATGGGAACCAGAAAAACAGCACTGACGTTTGTGGAGGCATGGGAGGTTGTATGTAAGTCCTTGTTGGGGTCCCCCTAGACATAAAGAAGCTTTTTACCCTTGCAGTGCAGAGGTAGCCAATCTACAGGGAACTTTTTGTCTTTTCCTAAAGCTTTAAGGGTTGAATTGGAAGTCAAACAATCGGCTGTGTTTAAAGAAATTAGCTAACCAATTCTGAATCCTCTAAAGCTCTATGTCTCTGCAAATTAAACTGTTCTAAAATATGATCCAAAGGTACCGTAACCTAATGTAAATGTCAAAGTAACTTTTACCAGGATAATCTATACCTCCCTAGGAAAAAAAAAATCATATCATGGCGGTCTCCGCTAGGTTTATTAACAGCATTTACCGTTGTGTTTGTAATGAAGCCCTGCTGGTAGAATTCCACTTTAAATGACTAGAATGATCGTTTTGTGCAACAGCACAAGAACTACAAATATAATTTTTTATTTATTTATTCCACCTACATTTTTAGAACTATTTCACTCTAAGACTGTAAAAGTCTTTCTGACTTTTATCAAATAAAATTGAATTAAGCAATCTGTGAGAAATGACTATTACCCAATAAGTAATGTTATCAGAAAATACTAAGTGTATTAGGATGACAGAGTCTTGGAACTTGCCACTTTTTTGGCACAAGGACTGGTGAAATTGGTGCTGATACTTTTGTAGTACAGTGTGATATTTTTGACAAGTAATAACAAGTATTGATATAAAGACAGTAACAAGATATTGGTGCCTGGAGATGCTAAATTTTTTAATTGATTTTATATGTTGATATTTATGTATATGCTTTAAATTTTGACTTGAAGGTTTGAATAAACTAATTGTAAATTTTAACCTATGGTGGTATAATTAATACATAGAGAAAACCCCAGTTTCATGGTGCCACACTATTTATACTATTGATATAAAGAGGTTAACTTGGTTAGAGTTAGGTTAAGTCAAGGTTTACCTTTCTGTGTTAAGTTAGGTTAAAAAAGTATGAGGTTATAATGTTAGATTTGTAATTACAGGTTAACGTAGAGTGCAGCAAAGCATTGAGTATTAGGTAAAATTTAAAGCCCAAGTGAACCTAATTGAAATTGAGAAAAAAAAAAAACTAAGTTACCACAGGAGAAAGTAATTCTACCTATTTGCCCAAGGAATTCCAAATACTTTGTCACCAGAACAGAAGCGAAGATATATCTTCTAAAGAGAGATCTGTTTATATGACAACTTACTCAAAGGTAAACTGTGCGGCTTGCAGAATTTCTCTCTTATTTCCGGCTGAACCAGTGGAACAGGGAGTAAAGGAAAATTTTCCAAACCAGACACAGAAATAAATAACAGAATTACTATGAGATCACAGTTTTACTGTTTACTGTTTACATGTAAATATTATGTGCAATGGCATAATACATGATGAGAATTTTGATGTCAATATAACAAATTTCCTTTCAGTTCATCTTTTTTTTTTAGGTTACATACACACGTGCAATAATTGTGAAAGATCCTTTCCAACGACTGCACTATGCATGATTCAGCGCTGTACATACAGCACCGTTCTGCTCTATGAAGAAGGGAGGGGGGAGAATGACAGAGCGGCATTCCGCTGCGCTCTCTCCCCTTCACTTGCATTACGATTATTTGTTATCAATCATCCATGGATCCGCCAGGGCGATCTTTCGGATGATGAACGATGAGTGCTTTACACACACCGGATTCTCATCCAATATTGGCCCTGAGCCAATTATCGAACGAGAACCATTGCACGTGTGTACCTAGCCTTACGAAAGTCCGGGTATGAAAAATGGAAAGAAATAAGGAAAGCTATAGTATATTGTGCTATGGTGCTCACAAAACACTTTTTGCAGCTGCACATTTTTTGGGTTGAATATATCATGCAAAAGCAATGCTTATCAATGCCAATCATTACGAAATACAAACATAAAAACAGGCAGTCTAGTAGTAAAAATTGTTAATTGGTGACTACAACCCTTCTGACTATTTTACAGTTAGACAATTACAAAAAAAAAAAATCATTAACAGGGTCTGCAGTTAAACAGCGACACCCAGAGGACAATAAGTGAAGTTACAAATTTTCAAACTAAGCACAGCAAAGTTTACATTTACAGAGAACCTATAACCACATTTTTAACATTATATAGGGTGGCTAACCCTTTAAATTTAATGCTTAAGAAAAAAAAAAAAGGACTGGTCACTGTACTGCAATTAAACTGAATTGACCATCAATTCATTCATTTGAAATTTATTTTGTAGCTTTGACCATCACATAAAAAAAAAAAAAAATTAGCCGTGGCTGCTGAAAAGACGTGATTGCAGCTAAAGAGTTGATCGGGGTGTTTTAAACAAACAGAGCTAATCTCTATATTGTGGCCTATAACATTCTCCACCTTCTAAGTGGCAAATTCTAATGGGGTGATCAGGATGATTGCAACTTTATAAATATGAGTCACCAACTTTTACTTGTGAAAAGGGAAATATCTTTTGGCCCATGGAAAGAGATTGCTGAGGTTATCAGGTGGCCAGCTTGTCCACACAACCTTTGCTAGTTATCGTAAAGGTCTAGCACTTATTAAATCCCAGCTTAACCTTTGCTATCCTTGAGTTTACACCTAATATCTCTAAGGCCAAATCCACAGGGTTTCTATTTTCCTCTCCATTTGGTTTCCATTCAAATGAAATCCCTTCTTTTCCCAAACACACAACAGGGAATCTCTCCAAAATGAACAAAATTGTTGCTTTAACAAGTGTCTCCATTGCAAATTTTCTATTCAGTTTTTGCACTGGTAATACCATACTTTGATTTGAGCCCAACCAAACCAGCTTGCATAGCCAATTTCAAAATGATGAAGGCAATAGTAGAAAACCCTAAATGAGCTCCCAAAGGTCCTCAGATGATAATTAATGGAACATACAGTGTTTGGGTGCCTGGGTTTAATCCATGGGCCTAGTTAAGGCATATCTAAAACAAAAATCGTTATATTCTTCCTGGATATGTGAATAATGCAGTAATCAATACAGCAAGTGAATGATACATTGATGTCTATTACAATTCCTTCAACATTTAGTTTTGGATTTTATTCTCAGTGACAATGGTCACTAGAACCGAAAGAGGGAATAATTCTTCCCATCAGGGTCACAGATAGCAATAAACACAATGAACGTTCTTCTTGTGAACGTTCAAAACAAAAAACATTCAAAAAGAAAAATCAAAACAAAAAAGGTGACTTTTAATGCACCAATATATGTAAAAGTTTCAATCGTCTCCTCTTTTCTGACATTTCATAGACATATTGCATTAAGTTTCCCCAGTCTCCTCCTATGATTAGACTCTTTTATTGTAATATCTTTTGTCTGTCAGTTCTCTAGAACGAGACTGAAAATTCTAAATAGGGTCTAACTAAAGCCCTAAAAAATAGTATTATGATTTATTCCCCCCCCCCCCC
>NC_092862.1:29296316-29510580 GCF_032062135.1 Pyxicephalus adspersus
GCATTAGTTTGCATTCAGAAACAAACTGTAGTTTCTTTTGCTTTGACCAATTTTTCAGCAATTCCAAATCCTGTTCCACTTTACAAACCCCTCCTAGGAAACACCCAATTGCATAGCAGCAGAAAAAAGATATACATTACCCACAAGACTTTCAATTTCATCCCATCTATCACATAGTGTACATACCAGTGCCTGAATGTGTAAGGCAAACTACCTGATTCCTTTCCTCTACTTATATTTATATAGCACTGACATTATGCAGCGCTGTACAGAGTCCATAGTCATGTCACTAGCTGTCCCTCAAAAGGGCTCTAATCTAATGTCCCTACCATAGTCATATGTCATTAACACAATCTAAGGACAATTTTTGAGGGAGAGACAGTAAACCTAACTGCATGTTCTTGGGATGTGGAAGGAAATGGGAGTGCCCGGAGGAAACCCATGCAAACACAGAGAGAAAATACAAACCCCTTGCATGTAGCATATTGGCTGGGATTTGAACCAGGAACCCAGTGCTGCAATGAATAGAGTGCTAACCATTGTGCCAACCGTGCTGCACAAAAGTAGTGTTTTTGTTAGGTCAAAGTCAATGGGCTCCAAAGTACCTGAATGCCTGATCATTTCATTCCTGTTGCTTTTTTTTTTTTTTTTTTTTTGCAGCATACGGTAATACATTCTAAAGAGAAAGTGTAAGTAAAATAAGCTCCCTTGTTGATGTCAATGGCAGTATTAGTAACCTGCAGCACGATTATAACCTCCAGCATTTGTCTGTGGTTAAGTAAAACAAAAGACAAATGCTAGAGGTTATAATTGTGCTGCAACCCCAGGATAGCCACAATACCCCCCAATAGACCACAAATATAAGTCCCAGCAATGTTGTAAATACAGTTGTGTCAGTATCCACAATTATAACCCCCAATACTCCTATTAGTGGCTTGGGGGGTAGTAGGAGCATAAATAAACCTCACGTTGATGTCAGTACTGTATTCCAGTTTTACAAATTCTCTGAAATTTGGCACGTTTGTCTTTTTAAAGCCTTTAAAAGGATATTGGCTTATGAAGAAAATGAAAACATGTTTTCAGTGTGAATCACAAAGCTGAATTTGCTTAAACGTCTGGAACTGGAGAATGGAAAGTCAGACATTTCTAGACCTTAAAGCAAACTCAGCTGCATGATTCACACCCTGAAAACATGTTGTCTTAGTAGATGCCAATATCATGATAATCAAATCATGATTACAAACTAGTCTGTGTATGACCGAGCTTCTTACAGAAAATGAAACTGTTGCCATAATAATGGTGTGCCAACTAACATCACCTGGTAACAGCAGGCGCCACTAAAAGCTAATTCTCCATCGGATTACAGCTTTTTATTGCACCACATCACAACCGATTTACTAGGCTGTTTTGCCTACCAACTAATCTAAGCTCTGCAATACCATGTATGAAAGAAGAAGATAGCAAATCATATCAAGGCATTTAAAAGAATGTTTTTTTTTTTGTAAAAACAGACCTGCAATATTTGTGCCTTTTATATTTGCCTTCAGTTTAGCTTTCATGAACAGTCTGTCTTTCCTACTTACCTTCTTATCACAATTAGGTTGAAAAGTTACAGAGGATTTAGTAGTGCAAAGTTTTGGCAATGCCAGAGATTTTACTCCATCCAAGTCACTATCTGGAGTTTAAAGCCCACAAACCAGATAAAAACCCAAATGCCAAAACTGCAAATCCCTGGGTTGGGCCTCCAAATGCTGGTGTTTGTGTAAAGAAACCAGTACCGAAAAAAAGCACATGCAAAATACTTTACATAAGGGAGTGTTAGTGTTATAAGGAAGATTAGTGTGATGGTTGCGGAGAAGGTTAGTGTTGCAGAGCCTAAGGATAGGGTATCCTTCACTGTGCTACCTCTCCACACAGAAAAATATAAGCACAAAGGTATACTTCCCTCACCCTTGTCTTCTGCAATGCTGGGTGTGACGTCACTGCCATTCCAAGAGGCATCCTGAGGACTGCAAAACAGGAAAAATCTCTCGGAAAAACTACTCCACTCTATAGCAAGAGCATCCTCCAATGAGTTTCTACAGAAATATTCTCAGAAGGATGGTGACGTCATGTTCAGCAATGCAATTTTTTCTTTTTGAGAGAACTTTTTTACTGATAAAGGGTGAATTGAAGAGAGGCAACACAAAGTGTATGGAGACTTTTTGTTTTAGTAGTCCACTTTTTTAAGCAGTTGAACAAATGGATACAACACCTGAACAGCAGCTGGCAACTACATCTAGCAAAGATTTCTATCCCTGGAAGTCATTCAGTTAGGGGTGTCCAGTGCTGTTTGGTGGTGCTCAAAGGAACAAGGATTGTTTCCTATACAAAACTTGGTACAAGCACGCATACCAAGCATGAATTTGTTCATTGTTATGTTCATTTCCTTGCACTCCCACTGTACAGTCTGCTCCAACATATAACATAAAGGCAAATAAATCCACTCAACTCAAATAAATGTGCATACTGGAGAGAGAGGGATGATGAGATAATACTTATGAGCTAATAGCACTCTTAAAGACAGATCAATATTACTTAGGAAGTAAAGACAAACAAAGCTATCATATCATATTCTTATCAAAATATATATAAAATGATCAGCATCCCCTCAACCAGCGTTCAGCAAAAGCTTCTGAACAGAGCACTCATTCAATTCTTTTAACCTACCCCGCCTGAGGACTTGATATGGCAGAATTTTTATTTGCAGGGGAGGCCGGCTGATAACGATTTATTGCTGATCCACTGCCCGATGCTGGCTTTGGCGAAGGTATACCTAAGTAAAGTATAATGCAAGTATAACAATCAAAAATATTATAAAAACATATTGCTCTGATAAAAGAATAAAGAGAAAAAATACAATACAAATATTTAGATTGTTACCAATATATTAAGGCTTTTCATTCAACAGAACATTCGGTGGATGAAGTGATATAGGCTGGTGAACATATTTCTCAATTGTATACTGTAAAAGCCAAACTAAGCTTGCACCCTCTAAATCTCCTCAATGACATTTTAATGAAATGGCTAGTGTATAGACATACTGGGGTTTGCACAGATGGACCTACTAATCAATCTGCGAAGCAGTCGTTTTATGTTTTGTTTTATGACATTTTACATATTCAAAAAAATAAATAAATAATGAGATTCAAGGATGGTTATGTAAATGTTTCAGGGGATCCTTAGAAAAATTATATAAAAAATAAGGGGGTCAGTGGGGTGCCATATTTACATATCTACATGTATATGCACTGCTAGCCACTAATCTAACAGAGAATCCACCAACTTGCATTTTTTTTTTTTTTTAACCATTAAAACAAATACTCATTATAGTCAACACACAAGGGTTACATAGTTGTCAAATATTAATTTTTGAACATATTTTGGTACATATTCAATTATGAATGTTGGCATACAGGCCCCCTCCCCGGAATTGGCCTATCTCCTCTGTGACAAGTCCCCCACCTGTGTCTAAGAAGCAGCCCTAGGGTAACCACCTCCTACAAAGATGACCCTGCAATTCTAATTCTAAAACAAAGAATAACCCTTTTATTAAATCTAGAGTCATTCCTTATAATCCTAACCATGTACACATACAATATATTAAAATGTGTGCTTGTACAGTATAAAGAGTAGACAATACCTAATATCAGAAGACATGGTTTGCCTCGCAGGCTGTAGTCATTTTGCTGAAATATTTAGATTGGACCAAATATTTGTATGCACTGCTCGGAGAATAATAACGAGGAGTGAATTTCCACTCTAATTGGCCTTATTATTACTTGCCGGGCTAGCTTTATCCTGGAGCAAACCTTCAGGTCTACATATGTTGTTGTAGGTCAGTGTTGTTGAAAGCATTGGATGAGCATGGCAGGAAGACCAACTTTTTTTTTTTTAGTAAGACGTCCAAATATTTCTTTTAGCAAGATGGTCTAAATGTGCAGTTGTTATGATGTCTATGTGAATTATGGGTACTAACTAGGTATAGAGAGGATTTGGATGACCTTAAGTCATAAAGGAGGCCAACAGGACCGTCACAGCATCCAATGCTGATGTGCATATTGAAGACTAAATTGACGCTAGATTGACTTCTGTATGACTGAGAAATATCAGGAATTGTTGGAACCACACAACAAAATATTACTTTAGTCCACAGTACTTAGTCCATAAAAGTGGAAGTATATCATCTTGCTGGCTTTAGATTTGCCATTCAGAGCACTGTATTATTTTAGACCAAAGCATTTCACAGCAATATAAAGAGAACACGTTGAGGGTAA
This sequence comes from Pyxicephalus adspersus, assembly GCF_032062135.1. Taxonomy (NCBI): domain Eukaryota; kingdom Metazoa; phylum Chordata; class Amphibia; order Anura; family Pyxicephalidae; genus Pyxicephalus; species Pyxicephalus adspersus. The sequence goes on from NC_092862.1 coordinate 29,300,633, forward strand.
GGGTACTTCTAACACACTGAATTCTCTATACCTTGATTTATAGCATGTGCACCAATACAGAAATATTGTGCTATTAAATCCCTGTAATTGTTATGCTGGTAATAAAAAATGCATACCTGAAGTTGGTTTACCAATATTAGGTGGTTGTGGCAAGCGAGAATTTGGTGAGGACACAGACGCAGGGGAGTTAGTCTTCGTAAGAGCAGGGGGCTTGTACTAAAAGAAATAGTTACACACAATTGTTATGTACATAGACAGCAGTCCTAAAATGGGAAAAAAATGGGTAATTGAAGTCATTTGAAGCCCGTGGTAACATGGAAATATCTAAAGGTATGTTTATGCATATTGGCACACTAAATTTGTCATGTGTTACACGTCCACTTTTTGGCCACCCGCCAACCGCTGAATAAAATTCCTGGGGAGAACACTGCTCACTTAAATCTGCTGTCTAGATTCCAGAAAAAGTGCTGCTTCTGTGTTCATGGGAAGACTGATCTAGTGTTCCAGATGTGTCCATGCTAACTGTTACCAAGCAGTCCCCCCATGTGAATGTTATCACTACTGCTGACCGTTTGGTCCTTTCGAAAAAGGAGCTCGCTGTGGCTGGTCAACAGGAAGTGTCAACATCAGCCAGACAGCATAGACACCCGAGGTAGGTGCCACCGGAAGTAAAGAGAGGAAGATTTCTCCAAATACTTGTGGCAGGTCAGTGGTTTAATATATATAAATAATAAAGTCAGTTTGACAATCAATTAAAAAAAAACAAAACAAGAGGGGTCAGCAATGACAGCCTTCATTTTTCATGACATGTAACTCTGTTGATAACTGAAAAAAAGTTTCAAAAAAAAGTTTAAAAAAACCAACAATACATAAATAGTTAAAACCACACATATATTTGATTAATTAAAACCAAATTGCTCATAGCAAAAAACGGTGACATACAAAGTTCATACTTTGTCTCAATGAACATTGACGCGTTTCGCGGAAGCTTTATGTCCACTTCTTCCAGGTACAAATGAGAACTACATTATAATGCATAATTCAAAAAAACCAAACCAAAAAAAAGGGTAATTATCAGATCTGAAGAAGCCCTTGATTTACTGTTTGTTGTACCTGGTAATAAGATTCATGTATTATAATGCAAGTCTCATTTGTATTAGAAGTGGACATATAGCTTCCAGGAAACGTGTCAATGTTCATTGAGACAAAGTATGAACTTTGTATGTCACTGTTTTTTGCTATGATCAATTTGGTTTTAATTACTCGAATATATGTATGGTTTTAACTATTTAGGTATTGTTGATTATGTAAAAAAGTATATATTTTTTTCTATTTTTTGTAAACTAAATGGTATATTTATCCAGAGTATGTCCCAATTAATCTTGTTGCTTTTTTGAATGCTTGTATTTAGGGATGTGGCACTTTTTGTATTATAGACTAAAAAGCTGGTGGACTTGCTAAATCACATATGACTAACTACATAATGGCGAAACCTGTATTATAGACTAAAAAGCTGGTGGACTTGCTAAATCACATATGACTAACTACATAATGGCGAAACCGTCATGTGTCCAAATCTATCACAGGATTATTTTTTACCTGAGCACTAACATATTAAGGGCAGTAGGTCCTGCACAGAACATCCTTTTGTCTTTTCTGGAATCTGTAAATAGTATATAGTTGCCCCTAACAGCTTGGGCTGTACACTGATGACTGAACAAGCCACGGTAGTTATTAGTGATATTAATAGCATGCACATTGTAGGCTCCACAAAGAAAAGAAATGCTTCAGCTTACATATGAAGACTATCACCTTCAGACTACAAAGAATGCTGTGTAATACTTTAATACTTGAAATTGTCAGATACAAATAAAGTGATAAAGGAAATAATAATAGGAGTAATAATATAACTGAAATCTTATTCTGAATAAGTGACATATGTCTTTAGTAATTTATGCATATATTTAAACTATGAAAAATAGTCAAAGTTATTGTCAAGTTTACTAATACATGTTGAAGCTGCAGAGTTTGGCCTGGGCATCTAGGCTACAATTGCCTCTGGTCATGAACAAGTTAACATAAAACTCCTATAGAAACGCATTTGGAAACCAGACAATGGCATTGCAGCTTTCTTTCTGAATCAAAATCGAATTACCTGAGTCCGTGGAATCGCTTTTCCTTTTACATCTCCCCCTAATTTTCCTTTATTGGTTATGCGAGCAGCTTGTTCTTTGCAGAAGTTGATGTGCCTGTCAGCCGCATTCTCATTAAACCTCCTCTGACAGTACGGGCACTGGACATAATCTAGATGAAATACAAAAACATGCACTGTCAATAATACAATGTCTAATAAAAAAAGATATGAGTCTTACGAGTAAACAAGAAAGCTTGCATATATTTTCTAATAAAATACACATGAGACAACATTATATTTCATTCATGAAGAAGCAGGTTTATTCCAAAAACTTGGATAAGAATAGTTGAAGGAAATAGGCTGCTAACAATTTAAAAGCAACACATAAGATTGTTCAACAAAATAGAGCAAAATTACATAAGACCCTTTTACAACCCGAAGGAATTGAAAGATTGTGACACTAATGTGTTGCTTACCTGGATCATAAGAAGGTGGGGGTGGAGGTGGAAGTTCTCCTCCTTCCTTTATGATTTGGGTGAGTCCTTTAGCAGCTCTAATAGTAGCAATAAAGTCCTCATGTTTCCTCCTCCAGTTGGAAGTCTTCTTTGGAGGTTCTGGCTAAAACAAAATTTAAAAGTGCATCCATGTTCCACATTAAACGGTGAGATTTTTAAAAAGAATTTTGAAGACAAATTGACATGAGAGGCACACATTTCTTAGTGCTCAAAGAACCCCCAGCAACCTCTGGAAATACCATAGGGTTCCAGAGAACCCTGATTGAGAAACACGGATCTAAATGGTAGAAAGTGTTTCTTTGTAATGCTTGGACATACACAAGGAGTTTGAAATGTCTGTGATGTTGCCGTTTGCCCAATTACTGGCATTAAACTTTCACAGACTGAGTTTCTAATTTAGTTTTTGCATCTGAATGTAATCATTAAACATTTTAGCTGACATGAAGAATTACAAGCTTTGTTTTACAGAAGTCTGTGACAGAAGGAAAAAAAAATGCCCCGGGGACAGATGGTCATAAGAGACAAACTGTAGATCATACTATTCACAACAATAGTGTTGGGTAACTTTACATGGCAGTGGTGTGGCAGATAATAAAAAAAAGCAGGAGAATGGAGGTCATAAGGATGCCATTAAACTTTAGCAAACAGTGCTGTAAAGATTCTGCCTTTTCCCTGCAACCCCTGTACAGTCAGCTGAAGCTCAAACTAGCGCAAATAGCACTATGAACCGGGTTACAGTGTTGAACACAATGTGGAACAGAGCCAAGACATGTGATTCATACACAATAGGCCTGATTTATTAAAGCTTTCCAAGATTATAGAGGATACAATTTTATCAGTGAACCTGGGAGATTCAAAAAAACATGAAATGCATCTGGTCCAGGATTGAAAACATTTGCGAACACCTAGCAAATGAATTTAGGAAATCAATTCAAGGTTTGCTGGGTCACCCAGGTTCACCGATATTCTGTCCATTCTTGGAGAGCTTTAATAAATCAGGCTTCCTGGAGGAAAGGCCTCTGAAATGTAACAGATATAAAGCATAAATCTAAGGGGCATATTTATACCAGAGAGCAGATATTGTTACACCATGAAAATGTGGAAGAAGAAAGGAAAAAACAGGCTTTTGTTGGCATTAGGTTTTCATGAATTTCAAATGTTTATTGAATGTGTTTTAATAATAAAGATTATTAGCATCTGTGACTTAATTTATTCCATAAAGAAATTGTAATAAATTTGTGATAAAATGTGAAAACGAATTACTGTGTCATGGATCACATATTATTCACATAAGAATTACATGAGCATTGGAAATAAACCGTACACATAATGTTATAAAAATAATGGTTCAAGGTTTGTACTCATGGAGTTAGTTCACATTGGACGGTCAGTGTGGGAAAAGGAGTATCTGTCACAACTTTTGTTCACCTATATCAGTGAGTATTCTAACAAATACCAGTGCATAAAAAATCAAATACTAATTCGCAAGGATTTGTTGTGATTCATACAGTCAAATCGCTTTAAATACACCTGAAGTAATCATTATTTCATCATACTATATTTGAAATTCTATAACAAGATATGTAACAATCCAATTAGTTTGGCCACATCCTAAACTCTCAACCTTGGTTGGGAGGTACCACAAGTAACGTATTTAATGAGAATAAAGAAATACTGCTTCATGACAGAGGGATAACTAACACCAAAGTGGACTTAACAACTAATTTATTTGTTAATACCCTTAATCCAGCGCCATCTTTATTTTTGTATCTTCACATTGTCTCTGTTGACAATTTCAGTTCTTCACCCTTGACCCTATTCATTTCTACTCAAGTCTCTATATCCCCTGAGGAAGCCACTTTTTTTGGGCGAAACGGGTCGGGTTCAATTGAGACACTATAACTCATTGAGTACAATTCATGAACCATTATTTTTATAACATTTTATTATTTTATTATTCATGAACCATTGTAACAGTTTATTTCCAATGCTCATGTAATTCATATGTGACTAATATGTATTTCATGATATAGTAATTCACACTTCCTTTATGGAATAAATTTTGTCATGGATGTTAATAATCTCTATTAATCAAACACATTCAATAAACATTTGAAATTCACGAACACCTAAAGCCAACAAAAGCCTGTCTTTTCCTTTCTTTTTCCACATTTTCTATAACAATTCCAGGCTCGGCCAGACAAAATCTCTTAACAACCTCTTAGTAAGCAAACCCCCAACCCCCCCTTCTTCAGTATTGTTACACTATGCCTTGATGTTCACTCCATGTCCACACCTGGGTGATCCAGCAAACCTGTAATGGACTTCTTAAAGTCATTTGCCATGTGTTAGCAAATGTTTTCAAGCAGCAGTGTTCTCTGCTCGACAGAACAATGACATTTCTGCCCTTAGTTGCCAATTTGCAGTCCTATCTCCATTGCTCGCAAGATATCTGCATATCAGTTAGGTTTTCAGGAATCTTTAAGGGAATGACCACTAATTGGCATATTGCACTTGTACTGACAACAAGGCTGCATTTACCAAGGTCTTCATGTTATTTCTTTACTGGGAAATAAAAAGATGCTATTGGCATGCAAGCACAACACAATTCTGAGCATGTTAACCTCAAGCTGCTATAAAATAGATCAGCAGAAAAGCAATAAGCATACTAAAGTGTTTCTACATCAATGTATAATATTAAAGTTGGCTCTGTCTATCATCATGTATGCTTTTAAAAGGGAGGTCTGGTCAACTACCACACAATCTCACCCGTGCTCCAGTGGGGCTAAAGGAAATTACATTATACTCCTTTTAAATAATGCAAAGGGTAGGAGATTTTCTATTAAATATCTTCCACAAATATTAGGGGAAACGTTTGGGGGAATGTCTAATTCCCTGTTTGTTAAGGTGTTAAATAATCTTTTATGCTGGATACCTGCCTTGCATAACCTTAGATTTCCCATATAGATGGCTCTCTGAGAGCACATGATGGGGAAACAGTGCCAGGCATTACAATCTTCTGAATCTCAAGGCACCACTATGCTATTGAATTCAGATATGCAGGTCTGTGATCTCCTTACTTCTTTTATGATATCTCAACAGTATTATTAGTTCTTATGTTATGGAAAGGAGGAGAGTGGGAAGTGTTATGAAGTCTCACACTTTTCTGTTAAAGGATGACAACTCATCAGGCAAAAAATAAAAAAAATGACTTGAAAAACAAAAAACTATATTTAATTTTATTTATAGTTATCTCTTGCAGTCACTTACCCGTGGTTTTATTGGTTTGACAGTAGAAATTTCTGTTCCCTCTGCCCGCTGCCTGCTGGAATCAAATACTTTTCTTTTTTTAATAGCTGCTTTTTGGCAAATTGGAACATGTTTTTTCTGAAAAACAAAAAATGTTTTTTATGTGAATTAAATATATATATATAAAGAATAGAAAGAAAGAAGTTAGCTTGCTAATATTATGCATAAGGCTGATAGATAGATTAGGATAGATAGATAGATAGATAGATAGATAGAGATTTGGGGAATGGAATTTAGAGCTTGGGACACTTGCTGGTACAGCAAGTGAAGCACAGTTACCAAATAAATGCCCCCTCCCATCAGCCTCACACAGTCTCATCCCTACAACTACGGAGAGGTTGCTGGACAGGAGACGGAATCATTCAAACATATAGCTATCTATAATTTTCTAATGGTGGATTTAGCATTCAAAATCTTCTTTAAAGCGGACATATTATCAAAATTTTTACTTTACATAAGAGGTAGACATTCCTTTTATATAAAAGGTAAAATGTGTTTGTTTTTTTGTTCCCTAAATTAGAACAACCCCCCCCCCTTTTGTCCTTACCGCCATGGCAGACGTAAAGACTGAATAAGAGTACAGAGCCTCCTGGGACACACGTAATGCATCCTGCTTCTGGGCCTTTTTTCTCACATAGGGAAAAAAATGTCGGTCTCATGCATGCGCAGTGAGATCAGCAATCATTTTTCCCCAGCGCTGGACGTTGCTATCTTCCTCCATCTTTCTTTTTCTTCTGGCTATGTCATCTGATCTCGCACTGCGCAGATGTAAGATCAGGTGATGTAGCCAGAAGAAGAAGATAGAGGAAGATGGCAGCGTCCAGCGCTTCCTCCACGCCGGGACAAAGTTGGACTACAGGACAGCGCCGGAGGAAATCAGGGGGTCTGCGGAAGTAAAGGTATGTTTTTTTTTTTTGGTTTAGTTCCGCTTTAAAATCAGAGTAAAAAGATTTGTCTCTTAGCAGGGAAGGCAAGAGAAGCCTAGATGTTACGCTATATCATGGAGGCTTTATTGATCTATATAATTCATTAAAAAAATTGTGCCTGGGTAACAGCAGAGAACACTTAGTTTTCTTTTTTAAAATTGTGATAGGATAAATAATGGTCAAAAACTGTGTATTTTTTAATGTGTAGGTAACACTGTGGAGATTTCTGTTCTGAAGATACAACAGGAAGTGGGAGATAATCTTACAAAATGAGGGGAAATCCCCCCTTGGACAGTCATCACCAGAACAGTGTCCTTATTAGAGGAACTCAGCTTAGCTTTGACATTTTTGATTTTCTGTGACTTTCTGTCTCAGATAATGGTCAATAGGACAGAGAAGGTGATTCACACTAAAGGTGACAGACCACAGCAAAAAAATCTGAATAAACCTTTAAGGTTTAGAGCTGCACGAGCAGGAGGTTACCTGAACTATATCACATGGGAAGGTGGCAAACAAGTACAGGTTTACAAGGCTAACATGATGGTTTTGCAGCGACTTCACACCTGGGCTGCCTTGAAAGATACAAATGAAAGTGTCTAAAATACTTTTAAGGCACACCTGTACTGTTAAAATTTTGGGTTCTAGAATTCCTATTATTGTTTACTTTGCCAGGTCCATTCTTTTTTTTTTTTTTGTGAAGCCAACTGAATATGTCCCCCAGCTGAAAAAATTTGATTGCTAATGTGCCCACTGTCCTTTGTAGGCACCACCATATCATATGGGCATGGTGCAGAAAATATTTTCACAATGTTTGGGAAGCCTGTGTTACTTGCAGTGAGGCAGCCATTCCCATGAGACAGTGCGCATGTTGGAGCCCCTGCAGCGGCACATCATCATATGAGAGGAACCAGAGAATAAAATCTCTTATGTAGGAGGATACTGAAAATAAAAAAGCAAAAAGGTGCTAATGTTGCTCCATTTTACTAAGGTTTGGGTCTGTACAGTCATGTTATATGCTGTGTGCAATCAGGGGCAACAGCAAAGTGAACGCCAGCAGTTCCCATGCAGCTATTACACGTAAATACGTGAAAAATACGTAGACTGCTATTCCTGTCTCCTAAAAAAAAGCAGCTATTATGCTTCAGTTCCTTTTAACTCACTGACCTGGAACAAATACACCAATAAGGATTTCTGCCTTTATTTTTAGTATGTAATTTGCTATGTTTCTGAATTATGAATCATACTTGCGTCAACCACAATCAGGCTGCCAATGGCATTGTCAATGTTTTTCAAACAACAGGTTTTATTTAATGAAAAAATCCTCTGTGATACAAAGATGAAACACTGGGTACATTCACCTACATTGTCCTTAGATTGGGAGAGTAGCATGTCATGCCTGCTTGTATTTCTGTATCCCCTTTGGTGAGCCCAAGAGACCCAAAGGACTTCTCTTCTTTCACCAGACATCATTTCAATAGACACACCTCAGACGCCTATTTACACTGTACAGGACGCCGGGGGTGGCTCCTGGGTGGTAGATATATTTCCCTCTCAAAGTGACCCTGGAAGCAGTAGTATGAAGCAGCTCCCAGTTTCTGGAGGACAAACTACAAACACTACAAACCTTGGCTACATGCGAGTACCAGGCATCCACCTGACATAGTCACTTGTGGCAGCCTGTGGGACTTATTTGCTGAAGTATGCTATTTTTGTTCTGCTAGACTAAGCCATTTTGTATTTTCTTACAGCTGAATGAAATTTAATTTAGACTTAAGAAAATAGACTTTTCAACCATCCTACAGTGTCCTTCAATGAGCTGATCCCCCTAACTTCCCAACATTTACAGCAAATTTACAAAACGAAAGTGAGAGCTCTGTTCTTCACATCATGCCAATGGATATCACATGTAAGAAACTTCTCATTGAAACAAGGACAGTAAATATTTTTTTTTCTTTTTGCTTACTTTTTGCAAATAGAATCCACAGAAGAGGATCTTTGATGCAGTCATCCCCTTAGCGAAGCTTACTCATAAAACTCCACTAGGGGGCAACATGTATAAATGTTGATTGTCTTTGTTTTCTTGAATACAGTTGGGTGGATTCATGGTGCATGGTTTAGGACTTTTTTATGCTTAGTATGTCTTAAAATCAATTAAATTATTCTCTTGCCTGCAAACCACCCCTAGGCCTGCCTCACTGCCAGGAATGAAGCTCAAAGAAGGCTTTGCCTTGACTGTAGTCTTCTACCATCACAATCTACCTCTTCTATTCTGGGAGTCTGGCAACAAGACAAGGAAGCGTTCCAACAAAGTATTCAAGCGAAAAATCTGCTTAAGAGATGGATTTTACCTGTTGTAACTTAAATAGTTTAGGATAGAAACCAAAAAACCTACAGCTTTGCAGAACTACAGGAAAAAAGAATGTACAGGTAGTCCCCAAGTTTGGACATCTGACATACAGACGAGTACTAGATACGAATGGGCCTTCCCTGCTCGCTCCTGTACAGGACCAAGGCTTGAAGGTGGAGGTTTGCATGACTTGCATTACAAATCCTTTGCTAAACACAGCTAAGGTTGTGCGTGATCTTAAGAGCTATCATGTAACTCTTTAATGAACAAGACAAATTCTGCAGTTATTTCTTTTTGCATATCAAAGCACAGCTTGCTCCAGAAATGAATGAATGTCTAGAACCCATTTTTTTTTGCTTTGTTTGTGAATAACTCACAGTGAGGATTTTATTCAGTAACTGACACCACACTGCCTAATAATATGTTGAGACAAACATCTATCCTAATTGCATTTATTAAAATATTGTACCTGTTCTGACATACATACAAATTCAACTTTAAAGGAAACCTACGGTCTCTATCTCATATGTAACCTAGGGACTACCTGTATAGTACAGATGAAGTACATCATTTACCTACAAATCCTCTGAAAAAAATGCATGAATTTAAAAGCCAAATTGCATTCCTTGGAACTCCATATTGGGACCAAAAAGCCACACAAACATAAAATAGAACAGGACACACAGATAAACACCAGTGGACAGTACAGATGAGGAGTGTTTGTATGATGTGGTGACATGGCATGCTGGGACAGTTATTATTATTTATAGTTATAGTAAAGGTATTTATATAGCCCCAACATATTACACAGTGCTGTACATTAAATAGGGGTTGCAAATGAAAAACTGATAAAGACAGCAAAACAGGAAGAGGAGAGGACCCTGCCCCGAAGAGCTCAGTTCTAGCAGAAGCTGAACATTCGCAAATTTCTTACCTCTGGGTTATTTTATACTTACCAATGTAGCAGGAAGAAATGTTCTACCACATATTTTACATGGCCTCAGATCCCCAGAGGGAATGTTTTCTGTTAAAATACCAAATTTAGAGAATTAAAAGAGTTATTGACATCCTAATTACAATTCCACATTCTCCCCCATAACACTTTTAACCTACTAAGTACTGGCTAATCAACATTGATAATGAAATATTTTGCATGCAGCCTATTTGCTCAGTACATTTTGTTTTATTTTCCTAGTCCACCCCACTCCCTCTAATCAGTAATCTGGTGATCCTGGACCACATATGCTTGTGATGCTGGAACACATGTGTTAGGATATACACATGCTGAAAAACCAACATTTCTCAAAACCTCCATTTAGATTCAGACCTGCCCTAAAAAACAGAATGTGACCAGTGATGCAAGAAGTAGAAGGACAGGAAGTGTCTATGTACAGGCTCAATAAAGTACTATCCTTATAGGTTCAATGAATGTTTTGTTGATGTATGGATAACATAACTCAGGTGAAGTGCTTGGCATGCAATTTGTACTTTTTCAGGCACAGTTCTCCTTCCCTTAGGAACAATAATCTACATTGCAGCTGGGGACTACAAATGAAAACCTATGTGTATGCTTAGTTCTGAGACTTCTCTGTCACAGGCTAGCAATCAGGAACCAGTGTAGTTTAGGATCACAATGGCAGCCAATCTTGGTGATCACTGGAGCTTTAAATATAATCAAACATCCCCAGACTACAATTAGATTTGCAGCTAAAGAGATATATAAACAAATAAACATACACGTAAAAAAACAGGAGCAAGCATTAATCGAAACAGTGTAGCAAATATTGCCTTATGGGAAGTAAGGTTGCGGTGTGTTTACTACTTCCTCGTATCAGGAAATGCTACATGGTATTGTCTCCTCACTAAAGGCCGCATTGGGAATGAATAGGAGCTGCAGTGAGTGGTTCTTTTTTCAAGTCCTTGATTGGTCACGGTTTCTAGGCTTCAATGACCTCCTGTCCACAAAAGACTCAAGTTCAGGAAATTCAACCCAAAGAACAATTATATTTAAAGTGTGGGGATGGCTCTGTTAAAATACTGCCACTGACACTTAGCACCCCCAGGGACTGCACAAATCATGTCACCCCCATTTGGGGATCCAGTGTATGTAACCCAGTGGACTGGGCTTGGCCCTGACTCTAAGTCTCACTACTATCATAGCTTTTTATACACTGAAAAGCCACTGATTATTATAATATTATCATAGGTGGAAGGAAAATCTCTGCTCTATTTACGTCTCCAGCGTTTAATATGATATTTGTGGCAACAGAGCCACGGCACTTGTGTGGGAGTAGGAAGGTCGGCAGTCTACAGCTTTATAGATACAGAAAGATTTTTTTTTTTAGTCTTGGATGGAGTGGGGAGGACTAAATATTCATGTCAAGTGTTATTCTACCTGTGACCTCACTGGGGAGGCTTTCCCTTGTCCTGCGATGACCCTTAATAAAAAAACATGAAAAGACCAGTGTGGGAGTCACTAGGTAAGAAAAACATGGACGGCATAAAAAAAAAAACAAAAAAACAAAAAAAAAAAACACGTCATTTTAATTCTTTCTCACTTTACAGAAAATGTATTTTTGTCCACTTTGTAGAGATTGTGTTGGGTATTAATTGATTTCCCTTTTTAGTTCCTTGGTGATGCCAAGGCCCACTGATTCCTTCCTTGAAAATGCCCCCCCCCCCCCTCCACCTACTTATAAGACCAACACAAAACATACAACTTTTAACAATGTATATCCCTATTTTTAGTAATGTATTCCAATGTTTTTATTTTTCTATGTATTGACCTAAACAGGATCTACAAAGACCAACTCCCTCCCAAAACCACCCAATGCTGTATACAAATCTGCTATAGGCTGACATTCAAAAATCAGTCAACCTTCGGACCTGAGGAGTGCCAGATTTTCCAAGGTTCCGGATTTTTGAAGGTTATATATGCTGTATATAATAAAATGAAATGACACTAAATAAAAAGCAAATAAAATTTTAATGTTCACCAACTAAATAAAACACTTTTACCGAATTTTAAATCAAGTAAACAAAATTTTAATCATTACTGTAGCCTTGAAAAGAAGCTAAATAGCAGATAGGCTGTCGGGATGATCATCTTCATGACTGACAGTAACGGCATCCTCAGCAGCAAAAACAGCTCCGATTTGTGGGGGGAAAACAAGACCTAACAGCTGATTCTGGAGTACAGTACCATCAAAATATAAACGGCACCTTCGGAAAACTGCGCTCTGAAATCCATGCAGGAAAACTGAAGGATCCGGATTATCAATGGCCGGAGTTTTGAATGTCACCCTGTATAAATCACTAGGAATCTTTCTGCAGCCCCTCACAATGGAACTAAATGCAGTTGAACCAGTTTACGCATAGCTGGCAAAAGGAAATATTTCAGATTTCAGCATACAAGTTCTGTTATATTTTGTGATAAAAGTTTTGCTTGTGAGGCTTTATAAAGAGTGAGGTCATTGTTTAGCATGGAAACATACATGAAAAAAGAAAACATAGCAAGCAAACCTAAACGGGTCCGAGTGAGTAAATACTTATCCAAAGACAGATAAAACAAGAACAAGAATGTGGAGAATAACTGTGAAGGGACAGAGGGTAAGGCCAGTTGTTATGTACAGAAGAAAGGTCACACTGTGTGTAACTATATGCAGGGACTCTCACAGACGCTCCATGTGTGATGTGCAGATATATCAGAGAGCAGCGGCTTCACAATACAGAACTAAATAAACATTACAGTCACAATGACTCTACGGCTTGGTAAACGGACCTCTCGTCAGGACGCTCTTACATGGTTTTTCTAGGTTTGATCGGGAACATCATTTCAATGTATTCCAATAGCAAGAAATAAAATATCTTTGTTATCTCCCTGTAATCCAGAATAGTAACACCCCACATCAATAGACCAGGGCACACTGGGAGCAAATGAGCTGACTATGTATTACCCAGCAAAGGTGACCTACAGAGCAGATTCTCAGCTGTTTCTGTAGCTGCTGCTGGCCGGTAATGTGCAAAAGGGACAGAGCCGTCCTAACAAATGACATCCATATGCAGACCACACATGGAATTATACCATAAATAAGCACACATTATTTTTTTTTTATTATTTTTTTATATTTCTCAACGCTTAAGTATGTGACATTTATTACTTTTTAATTCACTGTCTCTGTAAGTGAATGATTCCTCTTCCTTGAGCCTGTGATGTCATAATGGAGGGAGCCGAGTTCTGCATTCTACTGGAGTCAGAAAGAAAAATCAAAGCCGGTAACCTAAAGCTATGTACAGTGGTAAATGTAGTCAAAAGCGGGCCACTGTGCAAAAATGACTTGGGGCCCCTTGTGGCTGAGGAGGGTATGGAGCCCTCATGCAGCGGGGCATTTTGCTCCTTTCTATGTCCACACGCTAGGTGATTGTTTCTTGAAACGAATGCTTTTGATTATCCTGGGCAAAAATCTAACGTGTACAGCGGGTCCCCATAATTAGGGTGGATCACTAAAAGACTGCACCCGATCTTGGGCATGTGCAGAAGGAGCCGTTTCTTTATTGGTAGAACAAAATGCATGCGCAGTCAGATCAGCAGTCTTTTTTCCCCCCGTCTACACCTGCACAGAGCGAGATTGAATGATGTACAAAAAGGAAGGAAAGAGGCCAAAGAAGATGGAAGTGCTGGGCCGGAGGAGGATAACATGACGACGTGGAAACCAATTGAGGAATCCTCTGGTAAGCGGTTGCCAACCGCTGAAGAATATTTTGGTGGTCTGCGGCTCTGGCCGCCGGTGCACCCCCAAGCAGGGTCAGGAGAAGGACTCTGGGGAGGCGCACTGGCCAGAGCTGCAGACGATGTGCCCCATCCAGATTGCAGGCCCAGGGCAGTGAGCAGGTTGTGTCTCTGAGCCTGCGATGGGAGAGTGGGTAGGTTTTGGCATCATGTCGTCACTATGGGGAAGTTTCTTCCCCTTTGAGTGACATCTGGCTCCCCGTGCATGCTCGGTCCAGAGCCGGTAAATTTAGTGGTCCGTCATTCCGAAAAGGTTGGCGACCACTGCTCTGGATGGATAAAGGTATATTTTTGGTTTTGTTCTGCTTTAGGTGACTTCTCCAGGGCCATGGCACCCCCTGCCCTTGTTGGCTAGAAGGCAGCAGCAGGGTTGGGGGGTGCTAATCAGTGGCGGCAACACTGAAAAACGTCCTCCACAGCTAATAAAATGATAAAGCCAACATGGTGAGAACACAACAGTGAATGCACTGGGAGCTTAAATAGGGTGATCACTCTGCTGGGGACCCATAGACTGGGGGATCACCAGGTATGTAGCCATTTTTTAGACAGGTGTCAAAGGTGGTTACTTACTCGGTGTGTCTAAAGCCAAAGGAATAAGGAGCAGGTGCTATTTACCTTCCCCGACGCAGGGGTTAAGTGTCTGCGGGTAGATTGTTAAAGAAAAAAAAACGTATCCGGCACTCACTTCCTCTGCAGTCCCCTGAAGCCTCTACATTAGATTCACTGTAACATCATCCTCCTCCATGTAGATCTAATGGCCCTGCATTGAAAGGGGGTACGAAGTATCTACCCCTAGACAAAACGAGCACCTATTTTGCCCCTGAGACCAAACCTGCAACTGTTTAGTGAAAGCACACCACACCTAAAGGCTTCTATGTAACAATCTATACAAATACCAGTTACTATGTAATGCACAAACCTCATAAAGTAAATAAAAAACTTCCTTTACCTTAAAAACAGAACACGGCCTAAAGCATAGTTATCCATGTAGTGTATAGGAGTGTACTGAACACTAAAGATCACACCAAAACTTAGTTACTGCTAGGAATTCCTGTAAAAGGTCTTTTGTGGTTGTTTCCAGCGACACTAAAACCAATGAGCTCTGTAAACACAGCGCTGTTCTGTTCTATGAAGAGGATGAGCAGGAGGCTCTCCGCTGTGTCCTCCCCTATGCAGTCATTCAGTATACCACCAATGCAGATCAATATTCCATACTGAAGGCCACTGTACACACACTAGATTTTCCCCAGAAATGATCACAATCAATCATATTAGGTGACAATTATCTGGTGTGTACATAGCTTATGTGTTGGCTCCTCCTAGAAAACAATGCACGCCCCATGTGGATTACATGTCATCTCAAGCAATTAGATGGTGGCTGTAGCAGATAATCTTCCCAGGGGCTAAAATACAGAGATCTGTGTAATGTTGCTAGAAACAATCTCTACAGTGAGAGATGAAAGAACGGGTACTGTACACTCAGCACCAGTCTGTTCTATGGGGGGTGGGGGATGAGCAAGCGGCACCCCGCTGCATGTCCCTGCACTGAAAAGTCATTGTTCCTAATTGATCACTCATCAGTTTGCTGTGACAGATTGATGAACGACATCCGGGAACTGCGAAACACACGTCAGATTTGCTAGCACAACGGTTTGTCGCAGGGGACTGGCATCTGATGTGTGTGTATACCTTTACACTGTGTACTGGGCTGCAAGCGCCAAGCATTGATAATGAGCCCTGATTGGCTGTTGGCTCACCCTCTTCCAGACAAGTGCTGCTGCACAGGGGATTGCAGGAAGCTAATACAGAGACAGAATTCAGGAACCTATACATTTTATGAATATTTGAAGTGATGTACAGTGCTCAACGTGGAATTTTTTTTTAAGCTGGGTGGGAAGAAGTTTTAGGTGGGTGACAGTCCCTGTTATGTGATCCAACTCATCAGTAACCACCATAAAACAGCCGGGTGGTTCCTGAAAAGTGCCGGGTGGTGCACCCACCTAAAAGGGGCTGGGGAAAACACTGCTGTATTAGGACAATAATATTAAAGAGTACCTAAACTCAGAATTTTCACTTTACATAAAAGGGTAGACAACAACAAAGTAAAAAATTATGTTTTTTTTTTTTTTTTTAAGTGCAACACCCTTTTATGAAAAATTGCCTAGGCGATTGAGAATGAATGGGAGCGCAGAGCCTTGGGTGCTCCTTTTGGGCATGCCCAAGCATCTCAGGCATGCGGAGAAGAACCATGTTCAATAAAAGGGGGAAAAAATTGAAAAAAGTTTTTTTCCAACCTACGTCACTCAATCGGGTCACCTGGGTCGGCTGACATAGGAGGAAGAATCCGTATGAGGTGGCGGAGATTTCCGCAACCGGGGCGCCGGCCCGAAGACAGATGCCGGGACCTGATAGAAGACACCCGGTAGGTACACCCGCAGACCAATCAACTGCTCCGCGGGATTGAAGGTAAGTGAATTTTTTGTGTTTTGGGGGATTTTGAGTTTACTTCCTCTTTAGTCACCCCGTGTGCTCATGTCTGGAAGAAGACCTCGCCCACTGCGATCATTGCTGACAGATCACCAATTCTACTTCCCATTCACCAGATGATGCAGCAATGGAATCAGAATGCAGGCAGTGAAAGATACACACATGTAACATGTATATACACCAAGGAGGTCACTGGCCTATTCACTACTTCTAAATCTGAATCTTCAGTGAATGTAGAATGAATGTGATCTGATCAGTGGGTGACATGCTGCTACATAGGAGTGGGGACACTAGGAGACATAAGGGCCCATTGCACTGCATTGCATGGATGCCTTGTACTTCGCTCCTGCTGCTGTGAGTGCCATATCAGACACGTGATAGAGGCCCTTGCAAATGGAACTCCATCGCCCAGCCTGATTCGGCCTCCATAACAATGCGGACGGATTCATGATATCAGTCAGCTGATGCTCCGCTATCTCCAGGACTCCCCTCTGCAGGAGGCTGTCACAGAACAATGCCGCAGCCCCTCCTTACCTTCCACATCCTCCATGTTTCCCCTCTCTGTCTCGCTTCTCTCTATGTGTCCTCCCGCTACCACGGCAACCGAAGCACAGCCGACTGGTAACCAACAGGCCGGTAATTGGCTGATGGAGAAGCGTCACAAGGCACCGAGAGAGCCACAGTGGGCGGGGTTAGAGATCGCCAAAATACGTAAAATCCAGCATCCCCGGCAACCCTATCAGCGAGCGCGAGCCTCAGCGCACTCCACCACGTACAGCGCATATCACAAAGGAACCTCGAACATAGAGCCAACTATCTGACCCCGCCCACCATGTTATATGGCCACGCCCAACTCTTTCTGTAGCACAGCAGGCTGAGAGATTAACTCTTTCCGTCCCCTCACACACTAAGAATATCTTTCACACAGGCGCATAGTGTGCGGGGCATGGAAATCCTGAAAGGAGCTTGGACCCATAGTAGGGGAGAGTTATCTATGTGTGGAATTGTCACATTAGCGACTCTGTGTAAAAGTCTTATTTCTGAACACCGCTTGTAATGAGAATAGAGGGGTTTAAATTGTGTGGAAAGGGTTAAATTCTTATACTAGGCGCTGAGAAGGAAAAAGTCTAAACTGGAGCTGCACTGCCGACCACAAAGAGTTAATTTCTGTCTGAGGGCGGGACTAGGCGGGGTGCCGGGCGGGGATATGTAAAGTGATGGGAGTGTCATTCAAGGTGACATGCGCTGTTCAAAGCCAGGAACGCGCAGAGGCTCTCGTGCACGCGGGTAGGGATACTGGGGATGCCAAATAGTGTGTTAGCGGTCACTATAAGTGGGCATGAGCATTTTGTAAAATGTTATGTGGTGCCATGCTGATATAGGAGGGCATGCTAAGTCATTGCAGCGGACTGTGTTGTTTGTCTACTGTTTGTTAGTGAATGAGGAAGGAGTGTGCTGTGTGAGAGCAGAGTGAGGTGAAAAGTGGTTGGAAAGTGGGCTGTTTAGGACCCTGTTTTGGGTTTAATGAGTACAAAATGGGCTGACACACCAATATCTGAACTGATTTTATGTGCAGGGAGCGATCACAGAATTTATCTGAAAGACTTACCTTTCAATGCACAGGTGTCATGCAAACCGTCCCCCTCCCCCCCATCAAGCCTTTGTCCTGCACACAAGCAGCAGGGAAGCTTTTTTTTATTATTTATTTATGTCTATAGACAGAACCTGTCAAAAGCTTTGGACACACCTTCTAATCCAATGTTTTTTCAATATTTTTTTTTCTGCATTGTAGATTAAAGCGTACCTAAACTTAATATTTTCACTTTACATAAATGGGTAGACAACCCTTATATGTAAAGCAAAAATGTTATCTATTTTTTTTTAGTGCAACATACTTTTAAAAAATAAAAGGGTGCAGCACCTCCCCCTTCAGCGAACAAGACTCAATGGGAGCGCAGAGCCCCCCGGGATACCTACACCACACATCCAAGGATGCTCTGGATGCTCCTTCTGCGCATACCCTAAAGTTGGCCATGCGCACAAGGGGCATCTTTTCTACTAAGGGAAAAAGATGCCAATCTCATGCATGCACAGTGAGATCGGCTTCCCAATTTGTTCCCTTTTACAGCGGCTACGTCACCCAATCTCGCAGCTAGGCAGTATGAGATCAGGTGATGTGCCAAGAAGATTAAAGATGGCAGCATGGTAGCTCAGAGGTTAGCACTCTGGTCTTTGCAGAACTGAGTCCCAGGTTCGATCTCAGCCAGGACACTATCTGCATGGAGTTTGCAGGTTCACCGGGTTTCTTCCGGGTACTCTGGTTTCCTCCCACATCCCAAAAATATGCAGTTAGGTTAATGGGCTACCCAAATTGACCTTAGACTGTGTTAAAGACATATAACTATGGTAGGGACATTAGATTGAGGTAGGGACAGTTAGTGATATGACTATGGACTTTGTACAGCACTGCGTAATATGTCGCTGCTATATAAATACTGTGTAATAATAATTAATGGCGGCACCCAGCACTTCCTAAGCGCTGAGGTGAAGAGGAATTCTAGCATGATGCGGGACTTGATCGAGGGAATGTCCAGCACCATCAAGGGATCTGCAGGATTAAAGGTGAGTGTAATTTTTTTATTTTCAGTTTAGTTCCACTTTAATATTTAAGGTCACCAGACTATGAAGGAACACATATGGAATTATATTTTAAACCAAAAAATATTTTATATTTTAGATTCTTCAAGGTAGCCGCCTTTTGCTTTGATGACAGCTCTGCAGACTCATTTTCTCAATCAGATCCATGAGGCAGATGCTTGGAATGGTTCGGAGTCTTGATAGGGTTCCCAGGATTGCTGCTTTTCCTTCACTCTGTGGTCCAACCCATCCCAAACCATCTCAGTTGGGTTCATGTGGGGTGATTTCGGAGGCCAGTCATGTGATACAGCACTCCATCACTCTCCTAAGTCCCATAGCTTTCACATGACCTGGAGGTGTGTTTGGGGTCATTGTTCTGTTGAAAATAAATGAAGGCCCCAGTAAGCAAAAAACAGATATGGTCATATGTCACCGAAGAATGATGTGGTAGCCATGCTGGTGAAGTATTCTTTATTAATCACCAACAATGTCACCTGGAAAGCATCCCACATCATCACACCTCCTCCGTGCTTAACCGTGGGAACGACACATGTAGGATCGTCTACACAAAAAAATCTAAAATTTTGACCAAAGTACAGATTTCCACCTGTTTAATGTCCATTCTTTGTGTTTCTTGGCCCAAGCAACTCTACTCTGGTTGTTCTTCCTCAGTGTTGGCTTCTTTGAAACAATTCAACCATGACGGCCTGATTCCCACGGTCTATGAGCAGAATATGTTAAGGTTTGGCTGCTATTTGAACTCTATTAAGCATTAATGCCGGCTCTATTGCGAGGTTCTGTCAATTTGCTGTTTCTAAACTTAACCTGCGATACTCATCTGTCCCCATTGGGTCCCAGGGTGCCACCATCTTGATGGGAGGTGTTAAAGTTTGTGAAACCACTAATCTAATTCCCTATGGCAGCATTTCTCAACCAGGGTTCCTCCAGGGGTTGCTAGGGGTTATTTGAGCAAGGTGTCCCTCTCCGATCAATTTAACTGATACCAATCTTTTTGGCTATCTGTAAGTGAGTCATTCTTCCCAATGGCCAGCAGTGTAAAAGGCATTCCTCCTAGCGACCACCATGGTATTGTACCATTAGTTGTGGATATATTTATAATACCGTGTTTCCCCGAAAATAAGACCTACCCCGAAAATAAGACCTAGTAGAAAAAGAAAAAAAAAAAATACCGAGCGGGAGACAGCGGGCGTACACACTCCGGAGCCGCACAAGCCGATGCTTGCCTTGTAGTTCCGGCTCCTGTCACAGGTGGAGTGATATTACATGCACTTCGCCTGTCAGAAGCCAGGAACCCGGCTCGCGTCTTCTGATAAGGTAAGTTTTTTTTTTTTATTTTAACCAGCACTATTACGGTATAAAAATAAAAAAAAATAAAAAAAAAAAATGTGAGCAATCATTGCCCCAGCCACATTTTGTGCTGATTTTAGGTTTGTAAGGACAAGCTGGCTGATTTAATACAGTAACAGTGCAAGAAGAGAAATGCTGAATTCAGTAACCAATACCGGTAGCAATGAATCAATGAAGAGTTTAATTTACAATTGGGTCGCCATATAAAACTCTCAAATGTACATTGTTCTACATGAATATGGTGTTTTTTTTTTCATTAAAAAAAGTATATAAGACCTACCCTGAAAATAAGACCTAGTGTGTTTTTGGAAGCCCAAAAAAATATAAGACAGTGTCTTATTTTCGGGGAAACACGGTATATATTTAATTATATATAAATATGATTATACCGGTAGCAGGGGTTCCTTGAGAACCTGAAGGTTATTTCAAGGGATTCCCCCATGTTAAAAAGGTCAGCAAATACTGACCCATGCAGTCATGGCACTTTGAAGTGTTAAACACTTAAATTACATGCCTGAAGGTGTTAATTGTTGTGAACTTATTAGGACAGAATTTTTTAATTAAATTACATGGGTTATAGTTAAGGCCCATGCCTTCCTTAGGGATGACTGTTTCAATCTGACTTTTTTATCAAAGGCAAAACTGCAGAGCCCCCTGACTTTGCTAGTGTTCCTACTCAGCTGTTATTTAATTGTTTCCCAGTTCTGCTCCTGTCCTAACCTCTTGTCCAGTCTGCTGTTCCCTGTTGCATTTCCTGTCTTGCTGTTCCATTCTTGCATTCTTCCGTGTCTTTGATGAACCCCATGTCACCCATGCTACCAGCCTCTTCCCTTGACAGTAAATCAGTAAACCAGGGCCCAAGCAAGTTCCAATTTTTCTATTTGGGGGGAGGAAGGAAAGAAAGAAAGTGAGAAAAATAAAAGAAAATAATAACGAGAATACAACTCACAAGACAGGTTCACAGGCTTTTGCTACATCCACTAAGTGGATCAGCTACAATTTACTGCAGGCCTACAGTAAGCTCACAGGGCACAGCTGAGAATTAGGGGTCAGTGTGTAAAAGAAGCGACACAAATTGTATCATTTCAACATAAGGATGATATAGGACACTGGAACAATAAGGCTGGGTTCAGACTTGCCTCGGGATCAAGTGATCCTGTGCGACACTCAGATCCAGCGATCTCCAGATCAGGTACTGTTTTCTACTGCTAATTATTCTCTATGAGGCTGCTGTGGGTAGAAACTACTTGTAGGGTCACCTCCAGAGAAGCAATTCATTGACATGTGGAAGTGGCAAACTCATTGCCAGTCTGAGCCTAAGGATAATACCTCTTGCTTTACAGGGGACAGAAACGAATTTTTTTTTTAAATTTAAGTTTTGGCAACTTAAAAGGATGCAAGCTGCATAGATAAAATAAAGAAGCCGGGAGGGGGGGACCCCACATATATATCCTGTATAATGTAGCCCTCATTCCTTAAAATAAAAGTTCGAGGAGAGAAACTCATCTTAGGGTTTTAAGGTGAGTCCAAAAGGTGAGGATTTTAGAATTGAATTATAAAAGGTTGTGACATATATATGTTTGAAATGTGTTTACTGTACAGAGATCAAACTAACAATATCTTCCATGAAACACATCAAAAAATGGTTTGTGACAAAAGCACAGCTTCAGAAATGATGCCTAACATAGACATCTGTGTAGTCTGTTCTTTCTAGTCTTTTGACCCAATGCGTTTCACACAAAAGTGCTTCATTGGGGGTCTATGAGATTAGGATTCACGGAGCTGTACATAATCCAAATAAAACTTCTAGTAAGAGCAGCAAAATAGATATAGTTACATATATATCAAGCATCACAATCTGTGAAAGGTCAAATAGTTTTCTATTGGATTACTATGCATCGGTTTTAACAGTCTTAAGTGGGATAGCTGAAAACCACAGACTTTTTTGACTGGCAGTTTTTTTTATGCGGACATGTAAACAAAGTCTCCAATAGTTTACCTTACAAAACTAACAAAATTATACAATTTTTGTCTTCCGCCATTGGTCCTGATTCAGCATATTGCCATCTAGAGTTTTTTCCTTTTTTTACTAAACTTCATTTTCAATGTCCTGGCATGATAAAAGCTTACAAACCAGAAGCATAATACATCCATTCCAAAAGCAAATTGGAGTGAAAAACAACAGTGGCCCTACTAAGATTCCAATAAGAAAATCAAATGTCAAAATCAGCTCACCCTGCATATGCTCTTAATGAAGATAGAACTGGGGTTGTTATTCATGTGCTACACCACAATGTCCACTGCAAAAAAAGGTCAAAAACTGCAAATTGATCAGCACAGACAGAATGTAAAACAAACCTTTATTATGATCTATTAAAAAATAATTTAGGAACTTCCGGTTCCGGCGCCCCGCGAGCAGGCAGCATGTAAGCCCGGCTCCTGCTCGCCTCCGGGATTCCAGCTTAATGAGCCGGCACTATCTCCGCTCCCCCGCCCGCATCTCAGCGCATACTTACCAGCGCATGGATGGATCGATTTCTGGAGCCGTCCTCTTCTTCTAAGCAGCAGGATACCATGGGGAAGAGGGATAAGATCCGCTCTACCCCCTCCAAGATGGCCGCCGCATCCCTTTCTTCACATGCCTCCAGCGTCGCTGAATTAAAGGTACAGTCCTCTGATCATTCAGAGAGTTCTCAGCCTGAAAAAATAGCTGATGCTGTCGCTGCCTTGCTGAAACCAACACTACAAGAGGCCATTGATGCTGCAGTACAAAAATGCATACAATCTGTGAGGAAGGATTTAAAGGAACAGTCACATAGATTAGATAATGCTGAGCAGCGCATTACACTAGTTGAGGATGATGTTACCTCTGCTAGGATCACTTTATCTACGCTAGAAACCAAAGCACAAGCATTGCAGGATAAAATAGAGGATTTAGAGAACAGATCCAGACGCAATAATTTGCGTGTTGGTCTTCCAGAGAATAATAAACCAACACAGCTGCATGATATCTGCTCTACGATATTACCCAAGCTATTGGGCCTTACTGCACCCTGTAAAGTTGAGCGTGCTCACAGGCTGAGCCCAGCCTGCACGGAGAGGTCTAATCCTAGACCGGTACTGGTCGCCTACTCCTATTATGCTGATAGAACCCGTCTGCTTCAAGCTTTTCGGAACCAACGCAAGCTGCAATATGAGGGTGCCTCTCTGTTACTATTTGCGGACTATTCGGCAGAAGTCTCACGCAAGCGACGCAGCTTCCAACGAGTATGTTCCATGCTATACCATCATAAACTGCGTTTTACCCTGGCTTATCCTGCAATCCTACATTTCACTGATGCTCAGGGGAGAAAATACTCGCTCACCTCAGCCGAGGAAGCAGAAAATTTGGTTTACACATTAACATCGGAGCTGTCACCTGCACCATCGGAAAATTCTGATACCTCCCCACCACGTTTAAATGGGCGCTCCTCAATCCCAGTGTACTCCCCAAAAGTACCTAAGCAATCGGATGGTCCTCCCACCAAGAAGATCCGTGATGCACACCGCTCTGAGATGCAATCAAAGGGGAGATAAACTGATTCAAGATCGGCTATGCCAGAAAGTGCCTTATTTCTTAAATTGAAACCTCCCATAATTATATCTCATTATGTGAGGCGTGAGCTTACACCTACTACTGGAATGATGCTTTTTCCAATGTTGTTGAGTTGGAATGACTTTTATTGCTCTGCAAGGAAAAAAGGAAAGTCACTTATCTACAGTGTTTGTTTTTCCCCCCTTGTCACATTCCTGACCCTTCCCCATGTTTCTAATGTTGATATGGGACACATTTTTTCTGCTGGTTTCTGTAACAACCATGTTAGCTTTATGGACCATGCTTGTTTATTTTCCGTGGAGTTCAGCTCACTGATTGTTATATGTCATGCTACGATCTGTGATGTTTATTTATCGCATCGCCTGTATTTTTGGTATTCACCTAGTATACCAATATTCTATTGCAGTAGGTATGTAAATGCTATGTATAAACCCTGTACCCATTTGGTATGCAAATAGTCTCCTGGAATGTTAAAGGGCTGCGTTCCCCTAATAAACGCATGGCCATATTACGTCATTTGAAAAGATTGAAGGCAGATATTATCCTGTTGCAAGGAATGCATCTGGGGGCTAATGATTTCCATAGAATGAAAAAATTATGGGTCGGGGAGGTTTATGGTACCCCCCCTGTTGATAGGAAGGCGGGAGCCATGATCCTGTTTCATAGGTCTTTCCAAGGTAAGATCAAAACAGTTAAATGGGACTTAGCTGGCCGCATTCTGAAATTGATCATCCAATTTTGACCTATCTATCTATAATATGTATGCACCCAATTCGCCATCTTCCTCCTTTTTTCAGGAAGTTTCTAGTTGGATAGCCCAGGACCCTACCCCTTGCAAAATAGTTGGGGGAGATTTCAATTCTGTTATGGTGCAATCAGAGGATAGACAATCCTCTCCGACCCCAACTACTGCCAAGCCTTCTTCCCACTCGGTACTAGCAGATTTTGTCCAAGCCATGTCTCTGAATGATGTTTGGAGGCAGTACCATCCTCTGGAATGCCAATTTACCTTTGTATCCCAGGCCCATATAGCGCAAGCCCGCTTGGATTATTTATTTTGCACAGATGCAATCCTGGAGAGATTAGAGTCACCAGAAATACATGTTTTGGCGTTATCAGATCATTCCCCCATATCTGTTACAATGCAGGACAGTTTTCCCAAGGGCGAATATTTACCTTGGCGTTTTCCCTCTTATCTATGTAAGGATCCTGAGTTCCAGGGAATGCTAACTTCCTCATGGCTAGAATATACTCAACATAATGCAGCTCATAGGAACGAACCCATACTTTTTTGGGAAGCAGGTAAAGCCTACCTCCGGGGACAAATTATTTCCTTTATGACCAAAAAGAAAAAGCTGACCCTTTCTCATTTCTTGTCTGCGCAACGCAATCTTAGAGACGCGCAATAGGCGCTTACTGATAATCCCTCCCCAACTGCTAGACAGATATGGCGTGACTCCAAACATCAATTTGACTTAAGGCTATACCAATATGAACAACTGAAATCTAAGTATAGAGATTTGTTGTT
Organism: Pyxicephalus adspersus; assembly: GCF_032062135.1. Lineage (NCBI taxonomy): Eukaryota > Metazoa > Chordata > Amphibia > Anura > Pyxicephalidae > Pyxicephalus > Pyxicephalus adspersus. The sequence continues at coordinate 29,326,268 of NC_092862.1, forward strand.
TCATAAATTCGGTAATAAGTCAGGCAAAATGTTGGCGAATTTGGTTCGTGCAAAGTATAAACCAACTTATATTCCAAAACTAAGATCATCTGAGGGTGATGTGGTTACCTCGCCCAAAGAGGTGAACCGATATTTAGCACAATACTTTCAGGATTTGTACTCACTCCCAGTTACAGATGAGACAGCTGGTTCTGCATTCCTGTCATCTATTGATATGCCCAGATTGCAACAAGTTGATTTGGAGATACTAAATGCCCCTATTACTAAAGAACAAATTCAAAGGGTTATCACGCACTTGAAAAATGGGAAGGCCCCGGGACCTGACGGCTTTACAGCCAAATTTTACAAATTTCTTGGAGAGGAGGTGGTTGATGACCTTCATGCCATGTACTCCACCTTATGGGAGGGAGGCACCTATTTTCAGTCTGGGCAGGAAGCCTATATAAAGCTTATCTTAAAAAAGGATAAGGATCCATGTGATCCGGAATCATATCGCCCTATTTCTCTGATAAACATTGATGCAAAAATTTTATCCAAAATTCTAGCTGATAGACTGGCTAGGTTATTGCCTTCTCTTATTTCTCCTTCTCAGATGGGCTTTGTACAGGGCAGGTCTGCAGTAGCTAACATCAGGAAGGTATTGGTTGCGCTGGAGATAGCAAAACAGCAACAACTCGATCCTGATTTGGCTATATTTGCAATAGATGCGCAAAAAGCATTTGACACGGTGAATATTACATGGCTTTTTAAGGTGCTTCGTCACATTGGGCTGGGAGGCTCCTTTCTGAACTTATTGGCGGCGATGTATGCATCCCTGAAGGCCAATGTACTTACACCTGGGTTCCTGTCTGGTCCCCTCACATTGTATAGAGGAACCAGGCAGGGATGCCCCCTATCGCCCCTCCTATTCAACCTTGCACTAGAACCGCTGGTTAGATGTTTGGACACCACCCCATCTCTGCATGGTATTCCGGTGCATGATGGTGAGTTGAGAACCGCCTTTTTTGCGGATGACATTTTGATATTCACATCTGATCCTAGAAGGGATAGCAATGCTATTAGCACATTATTCTGTACATATGAAAGCTTTGCGGGCCTCAAAATAAATTTTGCAAAGAGTGAAATTCTCTCTCTAGCCAGATCTAGGACGGTTGCTGACCGCTGGAAAGTGGAGGTTCCATTCAAAATTGCTTCACAATCTATAAAATACCTAGGCTTGCACATTGGTTGTATGCCCTCCTCTTTGTACTCTTTGAATTATCCTCCTTTGTTCACCAAAATAATGCGGGAATTGAAGATGTGGGAGAACCTACCACTATCTTTTCTGGGCCGCTGCCATTTGGTGAAAATGATGTCCTTCTCTAAATTGTTGTATTCCATGCAGACTTTGCCTCTGTTACTCACCCATGCTGATATTAATGCTCTTAACAGAGCTTTTACAAAATTTGTTTGGGCAGGTAGACGCCCCAGAATTTCGCTTTTGAAATTATATCTACCAAAGACGGAGGGAGGGGTGGGCTTTCCAAATATCAGGCTTTAAAAATTTGGCCTGTATAACCAGACATGTTGTGGACTGGCTTGGAGGCACTTCCTAGTATTCCAACTTGTCCCTTGAAAGTGCTATGTCCCATCCATGGAATTTGTGCGCCCTTTTACATTCCAAATTGGCAGCGCTTCCACCATCATTACGCCATAACTTAATAATCAGGGATACGGTAATTGCATGGAAGGTGATTAGACAAAAATTTAAACTTCCTTTCCGTTTCTCTCAATATCTTCCTATATGTGGCAATCCCCTGTTCCCCCAAGCACAGGAGTATGGAGCGTTTAGAATTTGGAAAGAGAAAGGTCTGATTTATTTTAAAGATCTTTTTGGACAGGATATGTCTAAACTACCCCTATCGGCTCTGCAAAACAAGTATAATATTCCTGGGTGGGCTCTCCATCCCCTGTACTATAGTCAGGCGGTGTCCTACCTCAGATCTTTGGTTCATCAGTATGTAGACTTTTTGGGTTGCGGTGGCTTTGACAGGCTCCTAACGCTGTCCCCTCCGAGTATATCTAATATACATGCCTATCTGTTGCCTTCTTTTATTAAATCCTTATCAGTCTCCAATGTAAGACTATGGCAAAGAGATTTTCCTGATCCGGGGATTGTTGATATAGTTATACAAGGTTACTTGACTGTCAGAAAGTCCATTGTAAATGAGGTATGGAGAGAATCACAGTTTATGTTGTTACATAGAGCCTACAAAGTGTTCAGGCCTGCAACGTTAGATGTGCAGCCTGAACAATGGCATTTTCAATGTCCCAAATGTAATAGTCCCAATGCCTCTCTCACTCATCGCCTTTGGTTCTGTCAACATATTGAGCATTTCTGGCGTCAGATTATTGTGTTTGTGTCCAAAGTTACTGGACATCTTATCCCTAACACCCCTTCCCTCCTTCTGTTCAGTTCATGGGAACAGGCCAACCAGGATGGTATGCCCCGTTCCTTACAACGTTGGACTAATGTCTGTCTGTTAGCTGCCAGAAGAATGATTATGCGCAATTGGACTCAACCTTTACCTCCGACATTGGAGCAAGTCATCACCTCCTTGAAAGCTTTATTTCATACTGAGATGTTGGACGCCCGGATTCAGGGTGATGATCGTATAACTTGTTTCTGGCAACAATGGCACAAATTTATGTTATGTACCTTTATGAACACGGAGAGCTCATCGATTTTGAATGAGTTTCAATATTCTACATGGTATATTATGAATGTTACATTTTCTGCAAATACAAATGGTTGATAACTTTTGTATTTTTTCAGCTTCAAGTGTCCCCCCCCCCTATTTTTCCTTTTTGTTCTATCCCCTTGTTAATTGGTGTTTTTATGTTGTCTTTGTAAAATGATAAAACTAATAAAAATTGGTTTGAAAAAAAAAAAAATAATAATTTAAGCCAGGTACACTTATTTATTGCATCCAAAGGTGCGCTTGTTTTTGTACCTGCTGTACAGATTACAGTAAACGTTTTTTTTTTTCAAATGCCAAGTATACAATGATTCTACATACTATCAATATTAAACATTGTTTCCACAAACTGGTTCTTCTGATTTTTTTAATCTCAAATTTTTCTTTTTCAGTGATCACTTTGTCAAAAATCCATTATAATAATAAGCAACCAATCAATTTAAACACAACATTTAACAATAATCAAACCGTTAAACCTACACCATAGTTAACCATAGTCAGAAAACCCTAATTTCTAATTCCTATCCTTTGCATGAAACTGTGAACTAACCTTTAACCCAAAATGGTAATCATTACTCCTAATGTCTTACCATGCTTCCAATTCTACCTTTAACCCATCATCAAAACATTGTATGGTGTAAACAAAAAGTAAATGTTAATTATAACTATAACTTCACCATTCCAAGTGTAGTACATTCACCACTAAAGCCAACTTAGCAGCTCAACAATGGATTCATCTTTTAGCCAAATTGATGATGATGTAATGTTCCCAAGTGCCCTGCACATACATGTATAGTCCTTAAGAGCCTAACATTTACCATGTTACAAAGCCTTGTATTTCTCCCAAGTTAAGCCAGAGACAATGGTTGCTCACCATACCTTCCCCTCCCTCTCTCTACGTGATAAACATAAAGCTCAGCCAGAAATTTACCTATATGCAACAGGTTGGCCTGAAATTGGATCAGTCAAGTGTGACAATCAAATGTGACAATCCTTTGAAGTCTATAATCTGCTAAAGGTAGCTGATGTTCTTTATTATAGTTCAAATCTTAGTATTCTTGCCTTGGCATTCATTACCTTGCCCATGTAATCTTGTTGATTTTGTTGTAGTATCAGCCATGGGGCTACCATTCAGACAATGATTAGTAAACTGGCAATGGGCTAATAAATACACATTTTAATTAAAGTGGTGTTGAAAAAAATCATTCTTTTTCTTTCAGCTTGCCTAAATTTGTAGGATTTGCATCTCATCATTTATACTCATGTCTGATTAATATTCTTACTTTCATTTCAGATTTTCACCTCTCTCAGTGGGCCTGATTTATTAAAGCTCTCCAAAGCTTGAGAGGATACACTTTCATCAGTAAACCTGGGTGATCCAGCAAACCTGTTATGCATCTGGTCAAGGATTGAAAACATTTGCTAAGAAATAGCAAATGACTTTTAGGAAATCATTTCCAGGTTTGCTGGATCACCATTGAAAGTGTATCCTCTCCGGTCTTGGAGAGCTTTTATAATCCTAGACCAGTGTGTCAATGAGCGTAACGTTATTGTTCACACATTCAAAAGTATGATTATTAGCTTGGATTAAGATATTCATTGTCAAGGTACATTACACTATTATATTATGATACATTGTTATTATTTATTATAGAATTCTTACCAACTGAAAAGAAGCATACACATGACAAAGATTAACATAACAACAACTAAAAACATGTTTAGGGTCAGTTCTTCAGCAGTTGTCAGAGGACACATTCATGGCCCACTTGGCATGAAGTATGGAAGTGTGCAGGTGTCTGGATATTACAATATATATGTTCATTAATAGAATAGATATCACAACATTGCTGTTGTTCCAGTGCCTGTTTCCTGAAATGACCTGGCTCATGACCCTGCATTTTGTCATGAGTGTTGCTAATCCACTTAGCTCAGCTGACCTGTAGTGTGATTTTGGTCTTTTGTTCTGGTTCATCACTTGATGACCACTTCTTTGGTTTTGGTTCTTGGCTTTATTCTGACTTCGATTCTGTTTCCTGACAATGGGCCTGATTTATTAAAGTTCTCCAAGGCTGGAGAGGATACACTTTAATCAGGGAAGCTGGGTGATCATGCAAAACCTGCAATGGATCCGGTCCAAGATTGAAAACATTTGCTAATAAATAGCAAATTACTTTTAGGAAATCCATTCCAGGTTTGCTGGATCACCCAGCTTCACTGATAAAAGTGTATCCTCTCCAGCCTTCGAGTGCATTAATAAATCTGCCCCAATATGTTTACCTACTCTTCTGATTACCCATTTCTGGTAGGACTAATATACACTTTCTGTGTGTATTAGTGAAAGAAATTTGAGGACTGTAAGAGGTCACATTATCAGTTCCTTAAGTTGCATTAAAGAAGACCATCTAATTCTTTGGCTCTGCAGCCTAGGCTGGCAGCTAGGTAAATTAGGAGCCAGCTTCCTTCCATCCAATTATAGGACTAACTTTGGCCATAGATTGCCATTGAACACAAAACGTATCATTTTCTTCATTTTATTGTCCGATCTATAACTATTGTTTGGCCAGATTTTGCTAACCAATTCCCTCAAAGCTTTCCTTCTACTGGGAATCTACAAACTTTAGCTGTTTCTGACAGCACTAATGTCACTGAAACATCATGACAGTCAGGTAACTAGCATTTTGAGAAGAAGAAGGTAGCAGTTGTAGCCTCCATATTGTCTCATTGGGGGATTTGCTAAAGATGTCTGTAACTAGCAGGAGGCCGTGCACAGCAGGGTTGCAAGCCAGCTCAATTTCTTACTCACTGCCACTAAAGCATAGAGAAAGGTTTGTACCTTTTTAATGGGTCAAAGCATAATTAATTAGGTGCCAGCTATTCTCTTTAAGGTTTTCTCATGCAAGTTTACAAGCTTAAAACATACACGGCATAAAACATTTTTTTTTACCATTTGGTAGGTCTATGTTCCTGCAGACACGTCCTGACTTACACAGTAGTAAGGAATATATATTATTCAGCTTTCCATTTTATGGCTGATTTAAAGAGATTTTCATGTTTTGTCTTAAAGCAAATTTGCCATTGCTGTGCGCTGCATAATCTGACAAAGTCCCGAGGATTTGTCAGCCCCCGCTTCACATGAAGTTGCTTAGAAAATCTTGTGGTTTATGGAAATATTCTGCACACATTATAATACTGTACTCTTCATTCCAGAGCCAAGCGACGTTGAGAGTATCCTGTTTTACCCAACCTGGAGGGACAAGTGTATTCTTTGTATAACTAACTGTTTTTTGTTTTTTGAGAAACCACTGCCAAATATAAAGTGTTCATCTTAGAAACATTTTACAAGTGTTAAGCCAGTGAACAAATACAATGCTCACGTCACGTTACATTCCCTCATCCTGCCTAAAGTGTGGAAGGTGGACCCACCAGGCTGTCAGTTACAGATTTCCTATTAAAGTCACTTTTTCCTGTGACAGTTGTGTGTCTCTTGCTGTATTTGTAGATAGTAACAGTTTAGTTTTTTAGTGTGCAAGTTTTAGGAACAGAAATGTGCTATTTGGTGTTCATGCTTAGGGCATGGAACGGTTAAGCTGGAAATTACAGTAGGATGCAAGGTCTACCAAGTCTGAGCATTCCTTCCCTTTAAATATTACTGCCTTAACTTACCCCTATAGTCTGTATTTGGAATTTAGTTCAGAAATATTACTCTCTTTCCACTGGAAAATGCAGAGTTACCCAAATTTCATAAGACACTTTTGCAATGTAAGGATGGTGATCTCATGGCCATGCAATGTGATGGGGTAATATTATAATCAAAGTTTTTACTCCACAAATACAATTCTCTAGTATTGTTAGTTAGGTACTTTTATAAGCAGAAAGGACCTGGACTTCATCAGTTGACCTTGCATTTTAATGCAAGATGTGTTGTAAAAATGGATAATGTACTAAATAGATAGTATGCTAAATTCAGTACATTATTGCTAAACTGTTTTTTTTTTTTTGTGACCAGAAGCTTTGTGTGCTGGATCAATTCACTCAGAACGAGTAGTTGATATATTAGAGGAGACTAAATTTAAAATTTATTATTAAGGACCCAGTACACAGCCTTCTCCTTAGGCATTCTTTATAGGCGCTATATAAATCCTGTTTATCAATAATAATAATATTATTTCAGCAGTTAGCCCAGTAAAAACACTTATCACAGACCTTCCACTAAAATGAAACATTCATTAACATTGTCTCTTCCCCCTTCTAAAATCTCTAACACTAAGGGTGAAAAAGGGCCTTAAAAAGAAGGTTAGAATTACATTTATCTTACCCCATCTTCTATATCAGTGGTAAATGTAATTAGTGTTAGTTGTGTAGATGATTTGAGAAAGGAGACATAATGAAGGCAGTCTGTTTTAGTGGAAGGTCCGTTTTTAATCCTATGCTAGTGAAATAAATAAATACCAGCCACATGGGCCTAAATTTAGTGGATTTGTCAGTTAAAAACATTCATTTGGTTACTGGTTTCTCACCAATAAGATGTCCTCCCTGTCTAATCTACCAGGAAAAACAGGTAAACAAGACTTTGGACATATAAAATATTACTATTATTTTTATTATTAATAAACTGTTTTTTATATAGCGCCAACATATTACACAGTGCTATACATACAATTGATTTCCAAAAATCGTAAAATGCACCCCAAAAGATCAGGGTGGCTTGACTTAAAGCTGACCTATCACCAAAATGTTTACTTTATATGAAAGGGTAAATAACCTTTTCATATAAAGCAAAAAATGTGTTTTTTTTTTTAAAAAGTGGAAGCTCCTCCTCTTCTGTCTTTAGTGCTACAGCAGTAAAGAATAAATAGGAAGCCCAGATACCTATGTCAAGTATCCCGAGAGACTTTAGGCTGCTCCTTCTGCACATACCCAATTTTGAGCATGTGCAGAAAAGGGCTTTTCCCGCAATAAAAAAAAAAAATCATGCATGTGCAGTGAGATCGGCACTCTTTATTTTTACATTTGCAGGAGGATATGTCACCCGATCTGGCGCCTGCGTAGTGCGGGATCAGGTGGCGTAGAAAGAAGCTGGAAGATGACGGAAGAAGATGGCCATGCTCGTGGTTCCTCTGTGGCCGGATGAAGTAAAAATCTAGAATAGCACAGGAATAAATGAAAGCCAGGTGTGGTGGGATTGAGGGCTCTGCAGAAGTAAAGCAGTCTTTTTTTATTTTAATTAAAGTTCTGCTTTAACTAAATAGTCATTGTCCTATTATTGATTGTTCTGGAAAATAGGTGGACTGGAAAAATAAAAAAAAAAATTTAATTTACCATTATCCCATGCTAAATTGGGCTTTTCTTTTACTTTTATCAGATTATGACATTCTTATGTAAATTATCTTTATATGGAATGTCCCTATTTCTACGTATGCCATTGATCTGTTAATACATTTCTTCTGCAATCACACAAAATTCCTATTCCAACACTTAGTACATCTTACAGATAGACATATGCTGATATTATTTTAGATCCAAACAGATTCAAACTTCCTTTTTTTAGCCATCACCAAATACAACCCTAAACAAAACACTCTCCAAATCCTCAGTGAGGGACCACTGGCTTTATTCTCTAATGTGAAAATCTCCTAAAACATGCATAAGAATGAATTCAAAATAAGTTTCCAGTGATAGCACACCCCAGAATTACTAGACCACAAATCCACAATTACTGCAGAAAAATGCACCATTCATAAGGATTCTGGATCTTACCAAAACTGATCCCAATTTGGAGACGGGTTAACTAAAGCAGGATTAAGGTTCTGCTTTAAATGTTTGATCGGTCAGATAATTATTTTAGAAATTGGTAGTCAATGCCTCTTTTGCAATAGGCCTTCTTATCTGCCCAAGGTGGAGAACAACAGAGTGGCACCCCGCTGCACTATATCCCCTTCACTTTCATTACGATCGTTCGTAAGCTGTGAACCTGCCGGGACGGCTGTTCAGATAACGGACAACGAGCACTGTACACACACCAGATTAACCACAAACAACAGCTCCTTCTCTGATTGCTACCAGAGAGAAGCATTTGTTTCCCCCAACTGTTAACAATTTGCTAAATTGAATCAAAATTGAATTTGTGATCACTGGAATACCTACAGCCAGTCTACCGCACCTACTAAATCTGTGTCCTGTTACTTTTTCTAAAAGTTTTTAAACACAAAAAAAACAGTTTATTTAATTTCTGTGTATGTGTCCATTCAAATAGCAAAATGTTAAATTAAAAAAAAAACTGTTACATTTTTTTTCCAAGCATCTAAATGCAGAACATTATTTTTGCAGCACTAAATTCATTCAGTGTCCCAGATTTGCTGCTTGTCTCCCATCTACTACCAATAAAGCTGTTTGAAAGGAAAAAAGAGGCCACTACTAAGGCAGGCGTGACAAAAGCCTCCAAAAAAAGAGAATCAGCAGCTGCTGTCTGGATGAGGAACACTGACATTGTCTGCCTGCAATTCTAAGTGTGCAATCAACCAATCCCCGGAGCTGCACAATCACTGAGCTAAAATCAGCAAATTCACCGGGGAAACAATTTCTGTATTAGAAGAACCTTAAAGGTAATATTATATTTGTATTTGTGTTCTTGGGGGCATTGTGATCATTTACATTCATGTGACATGAATTCTGCAGCCTCAATGCATGCATTGTGCTAATATTCACATTGAGACGTATGCTCATCACCTAAAGAAATGCACTCATTTTAAGACTTCCTATTGAATTGCATTAATAATTAAATATGTTATATAAGCAATGCACAGCATATGTCCTGGGGATGAGAATCCATAATTTGTACCTTGCGGGGAGAGAATACTATTCTTGTTAGATATTAGCAAGGCTGGCATGTTGTATATATCAGAACTTATCACAACAGTTACATTTCAGTGATTAATTGCAAACAGTCAGCTTCACGCTAGTCTAAAATATCTCAAGTACGCCTGCTAGATCATTAATTATTAAAATTGTGCAATGGCCTCTTTTATAGCATGTGTACAGAAAGAAATCAAGCTAGCCATTGGTTCATAGGATGGGTACCATGTAGGCCAGGCACTGTTGCCAGGCAACCGCATCTCCCTGATCTTCAATTACAGATGCTAAGAAACGAAGGGAGCAAAATCCTGTCCTCAAAAAAACAGATGCTGCAAATTTCCCTAAAGGTGTAAATGGCATTGGATAGGTGTTTTCAGATGATTTATTTTCCTGACATTATTAAATCCATTGGCCCAGATGAAAGAAACTGGAAGAAAGCCAGTCCACTGCACAGAAGCAGAAGTATGTGGTTTGCTGAGCAAATGATAGCTTAAATGCACAAGGGAGGTTCTCTGACTTTTTTAGCTCTTCAGCTCAGTTGCATTACTTTTTTTAAAGGGCAGAGTACAGTGATATTTGTAAAGAGGTAAAAAATGCAACTACTATTTGGTAGCATTAAAGCTGCAAGTGTAATCATGAAAATGTTGCAGCTGAAAGTTTACCAAACCCCTCTCATATTAAAAACAATTATAATATAAATTATAACAGGGCAGGATCAGATCTGCGGCAGCAGCAAGCAATCCCTCATGGGTCCCAAAGCCTGGAACCTTACTTGGTTCTAGGTTCCTAAAGAACCGGCATTTGCAGATTCGACAGTTAGCATTACTGAACTGCTTACTGCTGTCGCCATTCATTCCTAATTGGGTAAACATTACATGTAGTGTCTCCTCAAAGGCACTACAGGTAGTCCCCAAGTTAAGGACATGTGACATACAGATGACTCCTGGATATGAACAAACGTGGCTTCCCTGCTCACTAGTGTGAAGGACTGAGGCTTGCTGGGGGTCGGGAGCAGTTTGCATGAAAATAAATCTTTTGCTAAACACAGCTGAGGTTGTGGGTGATCTTAAAAGCTTAGCTGTTCTGTAACCTCTTGTAACACTTTGATGACCAAGACAAACTCTGCAGCTGTTTCTGTTTGCATATCAAAGCACAGCTTGCTCCAGAAGTTAATGAATATCAAGGCTCCATAAAGTTTTTTGCTTTGTTTTTGATTAACTCAGAGTGAGGATTTTATACAGTAACTGACACCTCACTGTCTAATAAAATGTTGAGACAAACATATGTCCTAAACACAGCTGAGACCGAGCTCTTCTGCAAGCTCTTGTTACTCTTTAATGACAAAGACAAACTCTGCAGTTGTTTTTTTTTTTTGCACATGAAAACACAGCTTGCTCCAGAAGTTAATGAATGTCTAGGCTCCATACATTTTTTTTTTTTGCTTCGTTTGTGATTAACTCACAGTAAGGATTTTATACAGTAACTGACACCTCACTGCCTAATAATAAGTTGAGACAAACATCTGTCCTAATTGCATTTATTAAAATAATGTACCTGTTCTGAATTACATAAAAATTCAACTTAAGAACAAACCTACAGTCCCTATCTCGTATGTAACCCGGGGACTACCTGTATTTGTCAAAAGCATCCCTTGTCCTAAAAACTTTGTGACATAGAATCTCAGCCAGGACACATAGAGTGATGGAGTTTGCAGGTCCCCCCCGTGTTTGCATGGGTTTCCCCCGGGTACTCCTGTTTCCTCCCACATCTAAAAAACATGTGGGTAGGTTGATTGGCTGTCCCTCAAACTGATCTTAGACTGTATTAATGATATATGACTATGGTAAGGACATTAGATTGTGAGCCCCTTTGGGGGAAAGCTAGTGACATGACTATGGACTTTGTAAAGCTCTGCATAATTTGTCAGCACTATATAAATACTATGTAATATTAATAAGTGGTGCTATGCTGTGGACCTGACCTTGGATACAAGGTCCAGTAATTTTGATCAGAAGCTTTACATAATCAGGCTGGCTGCTGTCCAAATATGGTACCAGAGGCTAATTGAAAAGGTATACCAATGTACAGTTTCCAAAAGTTGTTACTTAATTTATTTGCCAAGACATCTACTTGTTTTGCCATACCATGCAAATATGGTGCTACAACGTACACTTTACCCAGCAAACCCAGAGGGCTAAAGTTCTAATAAATTGATACATGCCCAATAAAAAAGTATTTATGAATAGTATTTATGTTTCTATCTTGATATTCTCACAACTATTATCTTTATTGTCTGTATGTCAGATGACCTTAACTCAGGGACTACCTGTATATATATATATATATATATTTTTTTTTTTTTTTAAACTGTGTATTTAGCTGCTGGTGTGGAGGTTACGCTTTTGATCTGTGCTTTAAAAAACTCAATTTTGTTTCCATTCACCAAAGGAACATGGACTGTTCCTAAAGCAAAGTGATTTATCCCATTGCAAGGGATATTTCACTTAGCTTAGTAAATAGGCTGTAGCTCTGCTGACTGCAGCTTCTAATCATGAGCAGGGAAATTATTTTTCTTGCAAAATGAACTATCATCAAATTCACAAATCCAAGTGAATTTTCTCTTGCAAAAGGAATAATTGTCATTGCTAATGGAACATCCTAAATTCCTTTAGTAAAGATTCCTTTAGTCAACTCTATTTTAACAACAATATTGTTACAATATTAATAATATAGAAGCTTGCTGGTTTCAATTACACTGAAGTATGGTCACTGTCACAAATGTATTTGTCAAATAGAAGGTTATTTTACCAGCCACAGCGGCCTCAGCAGGGAAGGGAGACAAAAGAGTCCAAAGTAAGCACTAGATACTTTATTGATACTTTAAATGAATTTTTTTCAGTATATCTCATACAGTTAAGTTCCAAAATGTGATTTCAATAGATCAAATGACGTACAGTCCATACTAAACCACCTTTGCTAAAAGGTGAAAAAAAAGTTGCATGCTACAGTTTAATTTAGTAAAAAGTATTTTACTTCACCCCGAATTGTGTTTTTCAGGTCACAAAGCATATTAAAAAGCAAACTATGTTCTCTTGCATAGTGCTCAAATACACATAAAAAGTGCACTAAAAGCAATAAAATTACAGAATGAAACAATTACACTGCCATTCCACAGTCACAAAAAAACTTTTATGAAAGATACATTTAAGCTGCATTGCTGAACTCTTCCAAAAATGCTAAAAGCCTTGATGTAATACTTCAATACCCCGAGTCTTTGACCCAGAACAAACATGCAGATAAGGATTTCTGACTCTTCCCTCACTTTCTTGTTCTACACAGTTGTTTGAGGACAATGATTGAAGAAAGTGTTGGAGCCTGTAGGTCAATACAACAGCCATGTAACAAACATTTTCAGTAAAAGAGGTAACAGTGACAGATCCAAAATTACTAGACAACCTCATTTTTATACACTCTTACTAATGGTAAAAAAGTTGATAAAATGATTATGAAATCTTTAGGTTTTTTTTTAAATAAATTTGAAGTGTATCTCAACACGTTTTTTTCAAAGACTTAGAACATATTTGCTGTCATTGTGGTTCACCTATTTTCCTCCTCTCAGACAGATATTCTTGGCATGGACAATGTGATAATATTAGGAGATTTGAGCCAATGACATAATATAATATGAGCCATCTGTTTCTTGATTATGTGCCGCTGTAGTGAATGTGCTTGCTAAGCTTCTGTAATGAAAATCCATAAATCAATATTTCTCTTTCATGTTTGGTAGTTTCAGGTCCACCAAGTTACTTTGCTTAAAGTATATCTAAAGCTGGAACTCATTTTAGATTAGAGAATGCTTAAAACCCTTGTCAGAAGCCTACCCAAGGTAAAACCACCTTGTGTGCAGCTTGCTGAAGTCAGCCATGTAATGCTCCCTTATATTTACCTACCACCAGCACCAAATTTGCTCCCTCTTAATTTCAGTCACCATCAGTCCACCTTCTTCATACATTATATTGGAGGTCAATGTAAATTTCCCTGGTATATTAGTGGTCAGTATAAAAAAACACCTGGTAAAATGGCATTTATTGCCCCTGTTACATTGGTAGTTAGTGCATAAGCACATATATTTTTATTTAGTGTTAATGCCCCAGTTGCAGTGGTATTTGGAGCAAAAGTGCCTGTTACATTGGTATTTAATGAACATGACCCCACCTAAATTAGTAGTAGGCATATATTCATTTTGTTACCTTGATATTTAGTGTAATTGTCCTTATTTAATTAGCAATCAGTGTACGTATTGTTTTATTGTCAGTGTAAAAGCACATTGAAAGTTACGTTGGTATTTAGTGTCTTTTATTAGGCAGTTAGTCAATGTTTGGCTTTATGTGTCGTTTTATTTAGAAAACACAAAACTAAATGCTAAGGTTAGTGAGAACTGTGTTGGAATACACTGTGTTTTTAATCTGTAAACACTGCTGTCTGCTCATCAGTTGGCAATCATAAAGCAGAATATGCTAGCGGGCAAATTATATGATTAAGTACTAATATGTGTTATTAAACCTTGTCCTCACAGACACAAAATTAGCAATGCAATAGAAAAGTGAATACTCTGATTTGAAATAAAGGGTCTAAATAATTAAAGCTCTCCAAGACTGGGGAAGATAGACAATAAGTGAACCTGGGTGATCCATTAAACCTGGATTGGATCTGGTCCAGGATTGAAAACATTGCCAAATAACAGGAAAGGATTTTTTCTAGAAATTTGTTTCAAGTTTGTTGAATTGCTCAGGTTTTCCCATGATTTATATTCTTTGGGAGCTTTGATAAATCAGAGTGAATAGGACACTGGTTGTCAACCTTTTTGGACCGGCAGACCACTAAATTAGCTGGCTCAGGACCGCGCATTGTTTTTTCACATAATTTGATAACAAGTGTCTGGTGGTCCTGCCAGTTCCCCTACCATTCTGACCACAATTACAGAATCAAATACATTCTGGTCTGGTGATTTGCGTTTGTTTGTCAGCTTTGCACCATTATCCTGCACCCAACTTCATTGACAGTGGATGCTATCATCAGAAGGAGACCTGCTATCAAAACTGCAGCTTACCAATATTGAGCACTAAAGACTGGCAAACATTTGGTGCTTCACCTCATTTTGCTGTCCACTTTTAGGCAATTGAAATGATCATGTAATAAAACCCAAAAAGTAAGGTACATAAGCAATTTACGTGATAATTGTCCAGGCCAGGGTTCCTCCAGAGGTTGCTAGGGGGTCCTTGAGCAAGTATAACTGTCACCAATGTTCATTTTGGCTTTCTATCAGGGTGACATTCTTACCACTGGCCAACAATGTAAAAGCTGTGGATATAGTTGTTCTCCTATGTTAAAAAGTTTGAGAAAGGCTGGGCTAAGGAAACAACTTTTTTTTTTTTTTTTTACTTCGGAGCAGGAATTGTATGAGAAAATTCTCAAATAGAACAGTGTTTTAAACATTTCCTCAGTGGCTTTTTTCAGAAAACAAAATTACGGACATGTGAAAAGTAAGTTCACTCCAAAAATTGCTAACTTTTTAAAACATGTTTAAACCTAAAACATTAGATCTTTTTTCAGTGCCTACAAACTTATACTTATGATACTTATATGAAAAGGTGACACATTGAATTGACAAGGTGTTATTATTCTTGAAAGAAAAAGCAGTTTTTCCATATGGAAGAACTAAGTGTACCTGTTATTATCACCAATGAATTCAAGTGTTCCAGATTAGCTTTCAAGGCTTCTTTTGGTAAATTATCCCCTAGGCCAGGGGTCAGCAACCTTTACTATCAAAAGAGCCATTTAGCCTCCTCTTCCACTAAAGAAAAATAGTCTGGAGCCGCAAAACATAACACAGTTTATAAACTTTTAAAAGTTTTAATATTTTTTTAATTTTACCTGTTACAACAAGTGTGCATGTGTAGGCCTACTTTGAAATAAATTAAACACTGAACTATGCCCCTAGAAGCCTCCAGCTTCTAACGTATCATCCTGTTACATTATAAGCTGGAGGCTTCTAACGTAACAGGGTAGATTTTTTGGATGGGCAGAGTTCTTTATGTTCTGACGATGCCTTAGCGATTAAATTTTAAGGGGTGTTAGCCACAGGTCTCCCTCATTTGCAGCTTTAATTTTGTTCACCTGTACCCCCCAATCTTGAGTAATTGGGGTTTAGGTGCTAGAAGCCTCCAACAATGTGTAACAGGGTAGGGGTTTTTTGATGGGTGGAGTTTTTAGGAGGTGTTAGCCACAGGTGTCCCCCACTTGCACCTCTAATTTTGTTCACCTGTACCCCCTTCCTGTTCCAGAGAAATTGGGGTTCAGGTGCCTCCAATAATGTGTAACGGTAGATTTTTTTGATGGGCAGAGTTCTTTATGTTCTGATGATAGCCTAACAAATAAATTTTAGGGGGTGTTAGTCACAGGTGTCCCCCATTTGCACCTACATTTTTGGTTTTGTACATCTCCCCATTCCAGGGGAATTGGGGTTCAAAGGAGGGTGATGTCATTGTACACACCCATTTGTACACGCCCTGTGGTAGATTTATTTCACTGGTAGATTTTTTTCATTAGAACACCGGATAGGGAATCCCCCTCCTCTGCAGTGTCTTGGGAGGAAGGGGATCCCCCATCAGAGATCTCCCCCCGGCAGCTGAAGGGAGCCACAACAAGGAGGCTGAAGAGCTGCATGCGGCTCTGGAGCCGCAGGTTGCAGACCCCTGCCCTAGGCAGATGTCAAGCTTCTTTTTTTTTTATTTCAGGCACAAAGAATGCCCCCTTGTCTTCTGCAATGTCCTTAAAGTAAAAAAAAATGAATATTCTTGATTGCTATTTGTAGACTGCTTTATACAATTCAAAAACATGTCCATATTCTGCATTAATCGGCTCTTCTTAAGATAGAATCGATTCAGTTCATGTTGTAGCTGTAGTGCTATAAGGAAAAATCCCTTATGAATTGATTGCTCTTTTCTGCACTTTTACTAGTCTTTTAATGTTTTCTTATGAAATAGTGTCCACAGTTTTCCTGGGTGTTGTTGAATTATGGGTCACATCCAAGCCTGCCACTATCTGTACCTTCACCCGACTTACACAATTAGCTTAGGTGCTCAAACCCAGAACTGACCAGAACTTTTCTGAGAACTCTTACCACACCATCTACATAGTGAGTGACCTACGTGATCATTCTGACTAACCCCCCTCCCACTTACCTCCACTATCTATATCTACCTGCTTGCTCAGTGAGCAGAAGCGTCTTCTCAAAGCATCAATGCTAGCAAAAATAGCAGCACAAATGTTGTGTTTGGATTTTCCTTTTTCTAGCAAGGCTGCCACAATTTAAAGGTAATCCTGATGGCTTTAAAGATGACATCTCAAGATTTGCCCTAACACCAAAATATGTCGGCATTGCCTTTATTTGCAGAATTTCCTTGTTAAGCATTCTGAAGTAAGATCAGAAGTTGATTAGCCTGATAACAGGAATTTAGTTGTCTAACAGCCAGCAGTTCCAAAACAGACTGAGCTGGTGGAAGTAATGCCATGCTTTTTTGGTGGCTGAAAGGAAAGTAGTTAGAGACAAACCAGCAGACTTAGGTTCCATAGTTTCATCCCCAATACTGTCACTGTTCCTGAATGCATCAATATCTTCATAACTTAAAAAACATGCCCATCCCAAATTGTATTTAATACATAGCATTGACTGACTGATGGTTAATTCAGAACTGAATACCACAATTGCATGGGCTCCTCTACTGTACTAAATGTGCTCGCTCAAATTGCACTGCACACAGTCAACTTCTGACAGTGTGCATTAAAAGCTGCAACAAATTACACCGGATCTGCCTTATTTCCTGGCTTGCTGAAAGACTTGCAGCATCATTAGACTATGTTGAGACTGGCAGTGATGGCCCGTTACTGCTTCACCATGCCAATGAACTGCTGCCTTGATGGGGACATATAACATCTACCCACATCAGCCCAAAGGAAAACAAATAGGGGTGGCAGTAAATGCTTCAGTATTGGTCACTGCCATCAGCAGTCAGATTTACCGCAGTTGGAGTGGTTGAGCAGCTGGCAAGGTGGGAACTGCATAGGGACTTGTACCTGCTGCAGGTGTGAACCTGTCCTTAGCCCTTTCCTCCTAACTGAACTGGCCCACCCCTTTAATTTACTGGACTCCAGACTTTTGAATCATTGAAACCAAGAATACATTTGGGACATTACCTAGGTCAGCCTGCATGCAAATCCAGCCTGCCAAGGAAAGCCCACTCATCCAGACAGACATCTATTTACAAAGGCATATTGATATTGACATAACTTCAAGAGCTTTTATATGAGTTGTTGGCTCTTTAAAGGAATACTGGAACATAGTGCTACTGGCCCCTCACACCAGCCATCTGCCAGCATTGCACAGAGAAGCACAGACACACAGTGATAATGTCTCTGGGTCTAAATTAAACCATGTAATGAAAACAGAAAGGTTATGGTTACAAATTCAATTAGCATGTTGATCGGGAAGGATAGGAATAAGCAGGGAAGGCAAAATATAAACAGATTACACTTAAGCTTTAAGGACTGTGGCTACTTTAATTACTGAAACTTCAGTCAACATCTTGAAGTCAAACATATATAATGCTTCTATATTTGCAGACAATCAGTACCATTCCATGCCCTCCTAAGTATTTACCCGGCGTGTTAGTCAGTGAAGTTTTTTTCCTAAACAGCAGCTGATAAGCCTATCCATTTCTCATTTTCACTTTTACCCCATATAAAACAGCAGCTGTTTCTGCATGAGGAAGAGATAAATTCCCTTCTTGCCAACATCTGAATATAATACATACAGATAGTTTGCTGTTGGTCACAGACATGCTTTCTGTTTAACTGTTTAAATAGCAAAAAATTCCAGCACATATCTATATGCTTCTACAACTGAAGGTCCAATAATGAAAGGCGCCAGCATGTAAATGTGTTGGCAACCCACTTCCTGCTCTCTTTTCTTGGCCAATATTTCAAGTCTGGTCTCATTTACCAAAATATTAGTGCTAAGGACCATGTTTATCTATCAGACAATAGAGAAGCACAGACACTGTTTTCACCCACCCTCCTGGGAAATTATACTATCCCTAGTTTTTGTCTCTAAAAAATATGCTAAGTATAAAAAAAAATACTCCAGGTTCTCCGAATGATTGTGCAAAAAAAGGGGGAGGGGGGTTGTGGCAAAACACAACTTATTTATTACTACATTATTTTAAAGTTAGAAGTCCATATTGGTCTTACAATAAAGTTTTTTGTTTTGTAAATAGAATTAGTGAGTCCATAAATTAAATAGGTGAGAGTCAAGTTAAAGGTCTCAGTACCTGTCGTGTTTCGTGTGTATAAGGCTTCTTCAGCGGAGGTTTTAGATAGTGATACATCACAAAAAGAATCACTGTGGCAGTGCTCAGGGGTAAACAGGTTTGAGAGACCTCCTTGGTTACAGGTAACAGGATAAGGTAGGTGGATGTAATGTTGGAATGGATGTAATGTTGTAATGTGAGTTTAGATCTAATGAATGTTAAAAATCTCTGATATTGGATCTAGCTGGTATTAAAAATCCCTGATGCTGGATACCAGAGCAGAGGCTGCAGATGACAGAGAAGGTACCTTAACTAAGTTTTGTATTTCTAAACCTATTGATAACTCCAAAAATTAAAAAAAAGAATTTGTAAACAGGAGTTTACCTTGCTACTTCACAGGTTCCTCCTTCATTGGGGTAGTATCCCCAAGCCTTCTCCTCTAAGCTGCTCCAGGTTGCTTTTGCAGGCACTGACAATATCCCCAACAATGCTAGGCCAATAGCCTTGCATTGAAATTGTGGACACCCACCACAACCATTTTCCACCATTACAAATAGATAGTGAGAAATGGGAAATAAAAAATAAACATTTTACAACAATTTATTGCTGCTGCAATTTGCTAATAACAGCAATTTCTCAAAAACTCCCTAGAATTGCGAGCAATGTGTTTCTCAGAAACAATATGTCGCTGTTAATTTAACTCAAGTTAGGCTAGTGCTACAAAAATACCTTGACAATCAATGCAATGCATTGTTCTCCTTAAAGGACAGGCTCTCCCATCAGCGAAAATCTAGCCATATTCTTGAGGGTGTCTGCTAATACCTTTAATAGCCATCTCCTGGCAAACTTATTTATTCGGCAAGGGAGTCTGAACCTGTTGGGCATTGTTTTGCATGAGGCATATCTTTATTTCAGCAACTCATTCCATTGTGTTTTCATGTCCATTTGGATCTGGCTGACCTCATTAAACAAGAATATATTTACATGCTAAATTTAGAGGACTTCACATGGTACAAGGAAAAGTAAATATGCATGAACTTCATTATTATCTTCAAGCACAACTTTAAGGTTTACCATGTACAATATATAAGTGTGTTTGTGTTGGATCAGAACTTCCAAGGACTGAATTATCAGGCCGCAGTGAGTACTTCTTCCCAGCACTTAGTAGTTGGTTAAACGTCACTTATAGGGACAGCTGTCACAGTCTTTAGTAAGGTGATGACATAGCAATCCATAAATAGAGCAACAGCAATGGAGGCTGCTATCTGCTAGCAGCGAGATGTAAATAGCACTCCATAGGCCCCCTCCACCAGGATTCTTGGTGCAAGAAACCTAAAAGTAAGTATTTATGCTTTATAACACTGTTGTGGTTTGTTCCAGCACTTATACTTATTTACATGTGTACAGCTGTTCCAAGTATTGCATGCTGATAAGCTGCCCCTTTTGAAGCAATAGCTTATTTATTGTAAAGGAACCGTTACAAACAATAATCTTATTTCCTATGCTTAATTATGCACATTGGAAAGTCACAGACGTTTGATGACATGCTCTGCAAACAATAAAGAAATCTTTTTTACTTTTTAAATTCAGTACTTAGATTGCTGAGTCATCAAAGTAACATATCAGTCTGAATCTTTTTCTCCATAGCAGAATACTGCATGTTAGATACTTATTACACAGCAGTGTACCTGAGCAGCGGAGAAATATTGAAAGTGCCATTGTAACAATGTTATGGAGACCATTGTTTGTCAATATTACACTACTGAATACACGTAGTAAAGTAATGAATTCCAAAGCCCTATCTTACCTATGAATTTACTATCTGTGGTAAAACTAAACTCACCAACTCACCAAGTGCAGGTACAAGGCTGTTATTATGTTGTTTTGTTTGATGGGTACCCACATACCATTGTTCTCTATTCTCAAAATAAGACTTTATATACCCAAATAGTTTTGCTGTTGTAAACTTTTTTTTAACTTTTCAGTGCAGTTATATTTTTCTCTAAAAAATGCAGTTATCCATGTATTACATAATACAGACAGGGAAGGGGGTGGATACAGATTTGTTATATGTGTTATATTGGGAGTCTGACCAAATTTATATTATGACAAGCTTCCTGTCCAAAATTTATATTAGATCCAGGCGTCCTTCATGAAGAGAGCACATTCTACTGTGGCAGTCGACTACTTGTCCTGCCAGCCAACTTCTTGCACAATCGCCTCTGCAATGTCATGGAACTTACAGGTCATGGAGGGGGTTGTCCATGATCAAGTTATATTTTTTCATGTGTGGGGGAGAGGGGTAAAAAAATAGGATTGGGACAATATACAATATGTGGATGATGTTTATGTTGTCCTAATTTTTAACATACCCTAAAAGTATGCTGGAAACCAACTACTGTTGTTTCAGGTCAATAAAAGAGAACTCCGGGAACAATCAACATTGCTAGTAAAGCTATTTTTTGTAAAACTACAGATAAATTACAAGAAATAGAAAGGCAAAAATGTTGGTTTTGTCTAGATATACTTTATAGACCTGTGTCATAGACAGAACATTTGACAGTTGTCCATATAAAGGATAATCCTTTATTGATTTGCTTCCCCAGCTCTGGGAAGGTGAATGGTAGAAGTAAGAGGTGAAGTGTGAAGGAAGGTGTGCAGAATCCAATGCTAACTCATCATATTTAAATAGACAATTCTCATTAATTTAAGAAAATATAAGCAAATCTAGAAACACTGGTAGAACTTTCAGCATTCAACACATCTCCAGTATTAGAATTGCACTTTCCTATAATGTCTTTCTTTACTTATTAATCTAATAATCAAGTCCCTCTTACAGCCCAGTGAACAGACATAAAGCCTTCAAAACTGCAATGAAAAAAAAAAGATATGATGCTCTTGTCTTTGCCATGTGACAAGGATGTACAAGAGTGGCTATGCAAAATTAGAAATATTTTTTAGCCATTTGGCTTTAGTTCTGCTATAAAATCAGATTAGGAATATTTCTTTCTATTTGTCTTATTAAGGCTTAGACCTGGTAAAAAATTAAACTGGACCAGTATTTGAATATTAAACTCCAGTTTCCAGTAGGTATGAACCCAGATGAGGACATCTTGTCTTTTTTTTTTAGGAAGCCCAAAGGAACATTTGAAGAGAAACATCCTTGAGTTGGGTTTATACCTTATGCAGTTTGGATTTGTGTTTAGTTAAATATTACAAAAACAAAATTACAGAATAGCATAAATGCTTATGTTGATCATCAAAAATTTCCTTCTATTACTCTACAACCAAGTTCTCAGACATTCGGTCATGGGAAATGTTCTCAATGGGAGTGTTGGTCTTTTAGACTGACTAATGTTTCCCTTCAGCCAAGATAATTTGAGTTATAAGCCAGGATTTTCGTCATGCTATCGGAACTAGGAACAGCCTGGAGTAACATTTTTTTCAGTGATGATAAGTATTTCAGCTTTTTAACTCTTCAAGTATAGGGCTTTAAAGGATATAAAAACCCAAGAAAAAAACTTTGATATGTTGTTGATCATTTGTTCCTAGATGTGGGATTAACATTAGCTTTCTTTTTTCAGGCCAGGCACATTTTCTTCAAGTATAAAAATGACCCATTGATCTTGTCAGAATTATACTCCCTTGTAATTTCCTGTGTGTTCACTGAAATTAACATTTTTAAAAGCTTAACCAGTTATCTTCTGTGAACTGAACACCTCCTCCCTATGAACTGAAAAGAAGGATATGTTTGTAGTCTAAACGAGAAAAGCAGCCAAGGGTGACAACCCTGCTTTTACCTAGATACAAAGCAGACAGTCACCATTGTAGTTCTATGGCGGGGAGATTGGTAATGGCAGAATCGCCAGGTGAAAAATAACGTAACAAGAAAGCCTGAAAAAACTGATTATTGTCATTGTTTATATTATATTTTCTATTAGGTTAGGAAGGAGTCAAAGCTCTGCATAGTTTTAGGGACTCTCCAGGTACACAAAGACCTAAGCCTTTTCCTTTTTTTGCATTGTTTATTTGTACACACTGATGCAGCTGATCATTTCTCTTTTAGAACACATTCTGAAATCATACCACATGAGCAGTCAGCTTGTATAGATTGAGAAAGTTTTGCAGTATTCTCCTATTGTCCTTGCTTTTGCTAGATGGATAACTATAAAACATTTTACATTTAGAGACCAAACATCTCTCTAAAATGTAAAAACATCCGTAATACCCTAAGCTCAATGGGCCTGATTTTTTAAAGCTCTACAAGGCTGGAGAGGATATGCTTTTATCAGTGAAGCTGGGTGATCCAGCAAACCTGGAATAGATTTCTTTAAAGCCATTTGCTGTTTTCTAGGAAATGTTTTGAATCCTGCACCAGATACAGGTTTGCTGGATCACCCAGCTTCACTGATGAAATTGTATCCTCTCAAGCTTTGGAGAGCTTTAATAAATCAGGCCCAATGTTGCCTGAATATCTAGGACATTATTTTATATTTGATATAGATATATCCTAGATATATAGGCAACATTGGTCCTGATTTATTATTATATTTATTATTTATTACTAATGAGCTCAGGGTTGTATTTAATATATTATATATATATTTGTTGCATACTATTTTCATGTGGACAGAGCGTATTGGGATTTAAAGCCAATTAGCAGGGCCAGAACAACATATATATTTCTGCTGAGCAATCATGACAGGAGTCTTCTCAGACCATCAGAAATGATATTGTAGACCTTTGACTTGTCTTGTGTACTGCCACATGTTATAGCTGGATTTCATGATGCAGCAGGACTAAGCAAATTATTTTATTTATAAACTTGAAGAGAGAGAGAGTTTTCAAGCAGCTACCATTCATTCAAAGAATTCTGATTTAGAAGATTTATGATTATCTTTTGAATACTATATAAGTAGTATACCCAAGGATCAGTTCTGAGATTGTTACCAGTTAGCTTTTTAATTAATAATATGCTCATGATGACCAATGATTTCTGTGTTTAAAAACCATACAAGGGTTTGCAGTGTGTTGTGCGGATACCAGTATGCACAACTCAGACATGATTGGTCATCAGACATGAACAGCTATTGCTGGTACTTTTGTATTTTATAAAGAAAAAAGGGTTCATAAAGAAAAAAAGAATCAGAGCAGGTACTCTGGAGGGAATAAATGAGTGAAGTGTCTATACATCTCATCAATCTGCTTCCGGTTTAGTGACAGGTACCACACACACCATCACCAGCCACTTCCTGTTCTCAATTAGGACTGAATCTGCCATTGATCCATCCAAAAGGCATCCTTATTTGATGAAGGCATTTATAGTCAAATTGTTCAAAGTCAGGCATGATTTCAGGAGAAGATCTGTATTAGTAGAGGCTGAGATAAAGGAAATGTCTTGCCATAAGAGAAGAAATAGATTTGATCTGTCCTTTGAACCAGACTAGCCTTGCATGATATAAGGCTAATCAGTCCACCCTTTTCCAAGGGGGGGGAAGTGGTGATAACAACACATATTAGACAACAGGTTGGTATTTTAGAACATTGTGATCACCTTTATAGCTTTATTTAAGTTTGTGTGATTAAAAATGGTCTCTATATGTGCAAATAGTGACAGTATTTTCAAAAGTGACAATATTTTCAGTGCAGGAGGACTTTGTAGAGCTAGTTCATAGCATAAAACAAACAAAACATCTGAAAACATGACTTAAACTCATTTAATGTTCATACTACCAGTGTACCCTCTAATTAGTTGCTCATCTAAGGCTAAGGCTAAGTACACAGGTGCAATAATTGTCATTGGAAAGGATCTTTCAACGCCAAACCACTGCGCGATGCATGAACAAGTGCTGTACATAATGCACCGTTCTGCTCTATGGAGAGGAGAGGGGGAGAACAATGAAGCAGCACCTCGCTGCACTCTCTCCCCTTCACTTTCATTACAATTGTTTGTCATCCGTTGTCCGTGGATCTGCCAGGAGGGTCGTTCTGGCGATAAACAATGAGCACTGTAGACACAGACGGTTCTCGTCTGATTTCAGCCCTGAGAGGATTATCGTAAGAGAACCATTGCAGGTGTGTATGTGACCTAACAATAAGGTATAGTTGCCATGTAAGATGTGCACCTGGAAAAGAAGACTTTATCTCACCCAAAGCTCTACAAGGCCACTGGGCTCCAGCCATCAGGACAAGTCTAAAAATATTACCCAACATCCTCTAAATCACCCCGTAGGATCTGTTTCTTATCTTTTAAAGGATAATATATTCACCTAAACTTAAGATTCCATGACATCATGCTTCCTATTAGACAATTTTTTGGCCCATTCATAAAAGGGCCTTATCATAGTCAACCAATAGAAAGTGTCCAAATGGAGCAGGCAATGACTCCATCCCAGCAGGAAGTAAACAGATAGGAAGGCACATAAACTTGGCCGGAGTGTCACTTGCCCATGACTTTAGTAAAAATTGGTTAGCTGATGGGGCTAAGCCAGAAAATGTCCAGAAATCACATTTAGGATCTAAAGAAAACAAAAAGTCATCAACCCTGGAGCACCTCACCAAATGTATGTGAGAAACGTGGTGACACATGGGCTCCCCCACAATCTTGCCATCCAATATTCTTTTTTACAGAAAACAGATGAACCTTCCCAGCTTCCTTGTAAATCTGCTTCTTTTAATTTGTTAACTTCTCAGGGCAAAAACAGCCCTTGGTAAAGAAAATGTGGCTAAAAAGCACAGATCTTATTACAACATTAATGTGCTGAAGGTTATCGCTTTGAATATGTTGTTACTCAGCAATCTGTTTAATCCGTTATTTTTAGAATGGTACACACAGTTGTCAGCTTGGTTTCTATTACTGGTCTTCATTTTATCCATACAAAATCTATTTATAAAAATAGGACATATCAACACATAAAGAAATAAAAATGAAAATCATGAAAAACAATTAGTATCGCACAAGTCGACAAGCGGTTCATAAATGTGCTCCAAGAGCAGCTTAGTTTTCCTGTTTGGGTGTTTTCATTTTTTTTCTATAGGTAAAGCAGAAGTACTGCCTTGTGGGGTTTCAGCGCATGTTCCCATTTTTAGTCACAAGAACTTCAGCCAAATTTGTGCTGTTTTGGGTACAATTGTGACGCAACAGAATGTCTGTCAGGGCTGTATTTATGCCTGTGTCCTCATTTAGATGTCTTCCCGTCACTTTCTGTGCTAGAACTGGAAATTAAGTTAAATCTGCCCAAAGTTGGATAAATCTCACCTTAGCTGTCACAGGGTTTGATGTTCCCTTTGGTACTTTCCCCTCTTCCCCTTGTATTGTAAAATTTTAGATTTTCTCTCACTTTTTCTACAAGCACATAAAGTCACCAAATTGGAAGGTGAGGTTGACTTTCATAATGGGAGCTCAGGCATCAGAAAATCAAAGTTATAACCCTTTCCGCTACAGAACTGGGGAAACAAGATTTGCATGGCCTTTTACCTTTATACTACATGCTATAATAAATCTCCTGTAGTTGTGAATTCAAGCACTTTTTATATTTTATTTTTTAAACATCATTCCCCAAAAATTATTTCTTGATAAGAGACATAAACTACCCTTTGACTTTGTTTCTAGCCACTCCTTTCAATCCCTGTCACAGAGTCTCTTGAATGTAGCAGTTGACATGTCAGTTAATATATCTTCATAACAGAAAATAAATAAAGCATCCAGGAAATTGGGGCAATTTACAAATTCCATGACTGCTGGGCAAACTTGAGAGCACAGATTGTTGAAGTTCCTAGAGGTAAATGAAGCCTGGGGTTTATTCAAAAAGCTAACATTTAATTAGAACCTAAAAAGCATGCATAGTAGTTGTTGATATATTATCTAAATTTATTACAGTTGGGTCTAACAAGGAAATACAACTTTCATTATTTGATGCCGAACCCCAGAAATTTCAAAGACTTCCCTTATGGTGGGGCCACATTGCAAGGGTTGTATGCTTGTTTAAGTGTGGATGTAAAGAACAACTTTATATCCCTTTCCCCCTCACCCTTGTAGGCTACTTCTTCATTTGCAGGGTCCCCTGCAGCCTCTTCTATTCTGGACTGCAGTTGCAGGCACAAAGGTCACCCCCTACAATGAAGAACCTATTTCCTGCATTGTTCCTACATTGGACCTATTGAGGGACATGAGGGCTCAACCACACTCTGTAGATCAGATGGAAGAGGAGCCACACCTGCTGTTACTCCTACAGACCTAAACAAGCATTTAACCCTTATAGTGCAGGGGTAGAGTTACTGCAAATTAATTTTTTAAATTCTTTAACTTTTAGTTTAATGTTTTATACAAATATTATGCAGTCTTCAATACAGCCAGGTGGAATTTTGGATTTATACATACAACTAAATGACTCATCATGGTGTAACTGATAGCTCTGTCTGAAGTTTCAGAGAAAGAAACATATTACACAGTGGTCATACAAAGTCTATAGTTAGGTGGCTCACAGTCAAATGTCCCTACCATGGTTATACTTCATTAACACAATCTAAAGCCAATTTTTAGGGTAAGGCAATTAACCTTTCTGCATGTTTTTGCGATGTAGGGGAGCAAAACCAAGTGCCCAGAGGAAACCCATGCAAACACAGAGAGAACATACAAATTTCTTGCAGATAGTGTCATGGCCAAGGTTTAAACCAGTGCCCAGTGCTGCAAAGGCCAGAGTGCTAGCCACTGTGCCAACTGTGCTGCCTTGAGGGCTTGTTTACACAGATGGTTGAGAATTTACTTACCAGCCTTCACACTAGTTACTTCCATCAGCAATATCTTACATAGCTGTAGCTGGCCCAATAGCAAAGCAGGCCTTGATTGGGATCTCTTACCCAATCAGCAGATGCTTTCCCAACCCTAGCTTGTCTCAGAGTTTAACCCTTGAATGAATGGAAACTAACCAGTAGTGAAGCCTGGGGAGGATAGGTGAAATTCATACTTCCATGCAGAACTTGCCATATAGAGTTTTTCTGCTATAGATCTTTTTATACTTTCTTTTGGGATTGGTTGACCTTTAGGTAATGTCTTTCTAATTTGTAAATTTTTCATATATATGTTTCTTTGTTTTTTTAGGCACTGCTATGTGGATACTTGGTAGCAATGACTGATGTGGAATCTACATATGCAGATTTCATAGCTTCTGGAAGAACTGGAAGAAGGAATGCTCTGCATGACATACTCACCTCAGCAGGAGGGAACACAAGTGAACTAGCCATAAAGTTATCAGAGCTTGACATAAACAAACCAGGTAAGTGTCACTTAGAAAAGCACATCACTACTCTGCACCTTCCAGTGCCTTCATACAGTGAACTGTCATGTGAGGATGAGTTTTGCTTTCTCATTCTGCAACGTTAATACAAATTAGATGATTTTGAAAATTGTAGAGATGTCAACCTGGATAAACAAATTATAGGGAGAGCTTTACACCAGGCATAAAGAAAGAGAGATGGACAGGATCTGTACAGAGGGAATGAGAAAAGTTACAGAGAATCAGACTTTGGGTTCTTTTAATTACACTCAGCAGAAAGCACAAATAAAGTGCTACTGTGCAGAATCCATATATACAGAATAGGAACAGACACCAAGAAATACGGCAGTGCCGATACACACAGGTTAAGAAAAGAGAAGAAGTAAACCGAGTGCATAGATGTGAAGTAGTACTGTGAAATATACCTACAAAGACCAAAGCAGAATGTTATATCCTGTGTATATGATTCAGTAGTACAATGGCAAGTCCACCTATATTTTACATTTCTTGCAAAAAGTAACCAAACAATAAAATAAAAATTTAGCAAATTATAAAATAAATAAAAACTTGGCAAAGAAAATTCTCTGGATCAGGTATAACTGAAAGGAATCAAGTGACAATTGCATATCACGCAGGGAGATAGGGTATGAATAGTTAAAAGAAATGAGTAATTTCCTAATTTCTTTTGATAATCTAATATGATTTCCCCTGAATGTAAATATATAAATATATATATATTTATTTATTTATTTGTGAGATTTAGATGTGGAAGAATATGTATTTACTTGTGTAAATGTATCAGTCTGTTAGGGCTGATATAAACAGGCATATAGTACAGGCATACAGTGTACGCATACACTCTCTGCTCCCTTCCCCCAACTTTTATCTAGAAAACCAGGTACTATTCTTGGGGAAAGGGTCTGTTTTTAAAATGGAGACTCTATATGGGGAATGGCACTTTATACCATTTTCTTTGATTCTTTTAACACCTTCATTATAAATTATTTCTCTACAGCTAGCAAGAGTCCCCAATACTATACAATAGGTCTAATTTTTGCATTGATTAAAGTTGAACATTTGCAAGAACTTGATGACTTCTTTAGGCATTTCTATAAAACGCTCCCACTGACCACCTCAGTATTTTTAGTGACAATTTTATGTTCAGGGACTTTGCAGTAAATGTCAAAATCAGTGGCAGGCTTAAAAACATCAACAAAAAAGTTTTCTTTTGAAACTCATTAGTTACATCTCCAGCAATTTGGGCAACAAATCTTTATTCAGGGTGTTTTTTTTTCAGAAAGGATAGGTAATGCCAATTCACAAAAAAAAAAACCTAGCTTGTTCGCATTTTACATAGAGGAAAGGTACATTCACCTTCCCTCTCTCCTGTGCCAGTGATGCTATCTTCACCTAGTCTTCTACTAGGTTGGGGTCTTCGGCCATCTTGATTGGCCAGGCCAGAATGACATAACTCCCACCTGCAGAACCTGGGGTATGGCAAGATACCCAGCATTAAAGACTGAGCTAGTGTAGATTTCTGAAAATATTCTGAATGGGCAGTAAAAGAAGGTTTTTTTGTTATAGGGAAATTGTCCCTTCTGCAATAAACAATCTGCCTGGTCAATTTTCTTTCCTCACTGCTTTCCTCACTGCACTTCTACTACCTGCATGCTTCCTGTGTGCCAGGGATCGCACACAGGATTCCCAGGGCTGCATGAATAAATGCAGCCCTGGAAATCTACTGCGATCCCTGGGCACTAGAGGTTAAATAACCTCTAGTGCTCTGGAAATCCACTGCGATCAAATTAATTAACCTCAAGAGCCCATGCATTGCACACAGGAGGATTCCCAGGGCTGCATGAATGAATGCAGCCCTGGAAATCCTTCTGTACTGATTTCCTGGAACATTAAGTTTGATCCACGAAATTGGTTTGCCGAAAATTCGCAGACCCATTGGAAGTTGGAGGAAATTTTCTGGAAAATTTCGCATTCTCGCTCATCTCTAATTATGATAGCCATATTAGTAAAGTTATTAGTGTTGGTACTCCCATATGCTGTCATGTGGTATGTTATTGTAATATGGTTTTGGAAAGATATTAATTGGTTCTTTTTCATAATTTCTGTATTACAGAAGGTGATGGGGAAAATCAACAAGCAGCTCCAAGCGAGAAAACTGCAGATGAACAAAATCAAGCACCAAAACAGGAAAGCTAACGTCCCTGTGTGATAGCTTTTAAAGTAGTCATATCTGTGATAAGACTCAAAGCAATATGATATTCACTAGCATCAAAAGCAAAGAATACAGCATAGATGCCAGAAATGACTGGGTCATATCAAATAAATGGCTGGCTCTGAAGTTGTGGGAAGGATTTTTTCCCAATTTTATCATAAGCAATGGCTGACATGTGGACAGAGTTCACTTAATCACACAAGATGTTAGTAAATCACTATGGCTAGCCACAGAAATTCTTGTAGTGGCATAGAAGCCCATGAAGGGTAAAATTCTCTGCTGTTGTAAAGGCTTCCATGAATTTTTACATCTAGTAAATATTCAGATTTCCCAATGTAGAAAATAAGTAAGATGGGAAAACAATTAAGAATTTTGTATTTGTGTTTCAATAGCTTTGTTGTTTACAGATGTTTTGTACGGTACATTTTAATAAGCTACACTGCCCCTCATTAAGATGTGCACACGCCAAATGGTTATCACATAAATTAAGGGCTGGTTATGATTATTCATCAGATCAATTATCACCATAAAATGCATCACATTTCATCACCATTGTCCTAGTACTCAATGGGCCGTTTACTAGACACTATCTATTCAATTGCATTTTAACTCACGCCGTCATGTGATTTGTCAGTCGAAATTTTCACTGTGGCTTAGACATTTTCCCAATGATAAAGGTAATTTTCACAGGACACATTTTCACAAAATTGCAAATAGAATTCACAATGTTTTGTTACTTTTTTACCTTCTACAAAATCTGTATGTGTTTTTTTGTTTCTTGTTTTTGGCTGAATAGTTCCACAAGGGGGTAATGCACTACAATAATGGTTAAAAGCATAAATGCACTTAGGGAGTGTGTAGTGGTATCCAGGCACACAGATTCCTTCCAGAATCAGTACTGATTTCTAACACTGTACTTGTTACAAATATAATCGTGCACTTTTTAATGTTTGTACATTTTAATAATGAATAGTGTGGTTGTTTATCAGTTATAATAACCAATAAAGTAACCAAATAAAATGAAATAAAGATTGGATTGACTTGTGTGTCTGTGTTTTTTTATATTTTGAGAAAATACAGAAAATGAACAGTGTTCAGGAATGAAATTTTTTTTTAATGTACCTTTTGTTTGCTGGATGCATTTAAATATGACCCTTTGTATGGGCCCATGGAGTACAGAGCGGGCCTCAGCTGTCAAAGTGACAGCCGGTCTCTGATTTTGATTCACAGTTCCCCACTGTGTGGCAGGAAGACCAAGTTCTAGAAACAATCGAATAGCAAAATTTGAATCCTTGAAGTCTTGGGCAGCCTGAATTGACCTACTACCATGCTGCACCCCTGACACATAGATATATGTGTATGGCTAGTATTAGGTACTGTTAAATGAAATGGGTTTAAGGAGGAAATGTAGTCTAAAAGCCATCTCCAACAAAAGGCAAGTCAAGGGAAAAGTACTAGTTGCTCATGGTTTCTCTGTAGTTTATCTTCCCTCTAATAATGACCTACCATGCCTTCTTCTGTGCTTATGGAAGTGGCTGTCATCAATGGGGCAAGGCTTTGAATATCAGATCCTCCAGCTAGGAAAACAGTGATCAGCAGAGTAGTGACAACTCCAAAGTTTTGTGACCAGCAGTCATAAGCAGCAGTGGCTTAGATATCACACTGCATGTATACATCAGTGCTGGCACAGGGAAGGTTGGACTAACTATGGTGCAGTGAAGGTTTTCAAAAATAATTCATGGCAAAAAAAAATAACATTTCAGTGTAATTCTCAGGTACAAATAACATTTATAAATGTCTCCTATCACATACCAATCTTCACTTCAGTTTCAAAATAATATTTTCTCCCAAGTGTAAAACAATTCTTTGGTTCACAGAATGGGTCTTGAGAAGGACAGGCTACACTTCAGTGAATAATCTGCCTGTGCAGGCAGCATAGATGGAGGGACATGCAGGAGGACAGCAAAGACATCTTCAAACATCAGCAATGTATATGGGGGCATTTCCTTTACACTAAACCCCTTTGTATTTAGTTTCATATAGCGTTTATCTTTTAGGGCCTATCTATACTTCACCACCCTGTGCATGAGGGGTCATGGTATCCTACCTGCGTCCTCATTGAGGGAATCATCTTTTCATCTCTTCCTCCTCGACATCTCCTGTTTTAGTGTACAATTTAAACTTTTCATTACATATTCCAGTGGCATTGATTACTAGAACAAAAGGTGCAACAACAGCACTATTCCCCCCCAGAGGTTTTAACTCTTCCGCACTGTACATAAAGCTGGATTTTGATGCAAATCATCCTTTAAAACAGGAAGCCATCTTTGCCAACAACCCCTCTCTACAAAAAAAATGGGTGGAATTTAAGAAAAAAAAATATAATTCAAAACATGTTATGCAAAACTGGTTTGCATCTTGGCAATATGCCCAGAAATGTGTACTTTGTATCACAAATGAAATTGCCCAATACAAATACTTTCATGTCTAGATATGCCTAAAGTTTAAATAATTCCATATTGTGCTTTTATACATGCTCCTTATTGTGTGTATATCCATTTGTATACATGCAGACACAAAGTACAGTGTAAATGGGCAGCTTTGGGGGAAATTCGTGAATATAACAAAAAGTGCACACTGGACTAAATGGTTTAAAGTACAAACACATTTTACACTATACCCACACATCACTAAACTATTAATTATAAATACCCTTCTGATAATTAAAGTGTGGTTTACACTTCTGCATCCTATACTTCATACCAAAACTGCTGCCCAAAGGCAGGGTTTTACTACCAGAAACTGCCTTATGGTCTTGTCAGCTTGTTTTCCCTACAATGTTTCAACAATATTATTTTTAATATTATCATTATTAAACAGTATTTATATAGTGCCAACGTGTTATGTGATTCTGTACATTAAATAGGGGTTGTAAATGACAGACACATACAAACAATGGCACAGAAGAGCTCACGCTCCCATGGTTGGCTGGCACTACAGGATAGATTATAGACTGCAATGCAACCTGTCAATGAACAGCTCATACATACAGCTCAGACACATATAACGATATGGAAGGTAAGGAGGGACTAACTTTTTCTGATTAGATTTTGCTACCTGGATAGTTGAAGCGTTAGATTCTTGGAAGGTTAGCTAGTGGTTAAAATTAGGCAGTTGGTAGGTAGTGATAATGAATGGAACCAAGTGAGAAGAGGATAGGGGGATTAGGATTAGGCACCAGGAAGGAAGGGGTAAAGGTTAGCCACCAAGAAGGGGTTTGTCTTCATCACACACACTTAGCCCCCAGGTTAGAGAAGGTTCAATAGTCTTGAGATTTCTTCTGAAGACCATTATACTGTGGGTGTTAAGAGCTTTAATGGACTTTCCCTAAAGCAGCTTTTGGATTGGTTTATATAGATTTTTTTAAGTTACTATCCTTTGTAAAATGTTATGAAATTTGAATTTCAGGTTCATCTAATCCAGTTATGTAGTCAATAAAAATAGCCATAAATGTTTGATTTACCTTGCTTGTTTAATAGCCTGAGTTCTGTCCTTGTAATAGCTTCCTAAAGTCCTCTGTGCCTCAATGCTAAGGCTAGTAGAAGGTGAGCCAAAACCCTGAGTCCATCAGGATCATTCGCTTTCCTTTGTGTTTTTTAGTCTATTGAATCATGCACCCGCTACACAGCTAGATCTTTTTATTTATTTATTATTATTTTATCATTATTATAAATTTCCTAAAAATAATGCATGCTGGTAATATATGAATTTCAATAAAAGTAAATAGCTGACTTAAAATCATTGATACAAATTGTGTTAGCAAACAAATTTCTAGCCGAAACAGAAGTTGAAATAAATTGGGGTCCAGGAAGTCGGTGCTTATGCATACAATTATGTATTGATGTTGTCGGCGCAATAGAGACAGTGGATGGCTATGTGTACATCAATGTTCACACAGCAAGATCAGGATTAGGAAGAGAGGGCTGACTCTGAAACCCTCACATGGTATCCAAGGGACATAGAAAAGAAGGAGCACATCCATTACTTAATAATGGCATTGTCACTACAGGACCTGCTACTGGTGAATGTCACTATGGGACCCATTCTTGGGGAATGTTGCTGTGGGTCTTGTTGCTGGTGGTGAATCAGCCTGTCAATGTCAACTGGAACTTTTATGTTCTCTTGGGGATCTTAGGAAAATAATACTTTCCCACTCTTTTTCCTCTTGCTTGGATACAGTGTTTCCTTTCTGTTTGCACTTTGATTAGTATTTTTGTTTATGTGAGTTTTTACTTTTTGTTGCAGAATGTGTGTTTTACGACTTTATTTGACAAAGTTTGTATAGCATATTACTATATCTTTCTGTAAAAGAAATTTCTCACAACCTGATGACACAGCAACCAATTGTCAAAATGCTAGCAAAGAAAATGTCTGTAACATACAATTCACAAATGCAAGCATTGTATTGATGTATTGATGAAAATGTGGTGGCAATCATTCAAAAATAACTTGGCAGAAATGTTGTAACAACTGACTAATCCTGGAGGAATTCAGCATGGCAAAAATGACTCAGCATGTAAATGGGTTGGAGAGTTTCCCAGAAAGTCAAACATGTTAGGAAAATATACCATAACACCAAAACAGCACTAACAAAGAAACTGTCATTGGAGGCACTGGAATCATGAGAAAAATAAACAATGCTGCATTTTATATGCCTTACTTTTAACATGACCTCTAACATGACTGATTATATAACTTTTCATGGTTTTTATAGAAAATAATTTCCAGGGGCAAATTTTCCATGCAAATTTTGCTGTAAAATGCAAGGAATGAAAGATTCAGATTTCAGGGAATACCTTTAAAGTGTATGGCCTTCCCTATCCTCATCCCAATTGTGTTTGCTATGTTTCCAATGTTTGTTTGCATATATTTTGTATTGTGATTTACACCCCCTCTTCTTTTGTTAATTCCTATGGATATGTACCTTTGTAATTTGAAATGTGTTATTGCTCACATTCTTTCAATTAAAACTGTTTTCACCAAAAAGTGTATGGCCACTGACTTTTTAAATTAGTATTAATAAACAATATTTATATAGCTCAAACATATTATGCAGCGCTGTACATTAAATAGGGACTGCAAATGGCAGAAAGATACAGTCAGTGACACAGGAGGAGAGGACCCTGCTCGGAAGAATCTTACAAAGCACCTAAACATGATAATGTAAGGGGTGATGAGAAGAACAAGTTCAGTTACAAAGTTCAGCCAAAGCAAAGTTACCAAAATCAAGTTTTAATTGCTGGCTGCCTTTTTTTCACTGAAGATAATAAAATCTCTACAATTGCTGGGACAGAAGGAGGGGAGTTATGGGTACCCACTACTAACATATTTTAGGTCAGATTCCATTTTGCTAGCAGGCAGAGGCCTAATATAATTTCCATCATCTCAATGGTTATAAGGTCTTTGTCAATGTCAATCAAAAACATTTCTTTTAATGTGATACATTCATCATTCAGAATTTTCATTTTTTCAACAACCATATTTGATCATAAAATAAATGTAAAAGAATAAAAGCTCATGGAAATGCTGAACCTTCATTAAAAACACAGATTGAGTACTAAAGTACCCCAATAAAAAGAGGAGAACCTCCTAAATATACATAGCCCACATGAGATTTGGGAAACTTTTGTATTTGGTGCAAGAAAATCAATGGGCAAACTCCTAAAACCGGAACACTTTTCTATTTAGGAACAGATGTTGGACAAATTTTGGTATAGGAATAAAATAGGCAAGGATCAAGTTTTTAAAAAGAGGAAATGAGAAGCAAATCTAGATCAGGAGATGGGCAGAAATATAAGCGCTTGATGGCTGAATTGGCCAGTAAAAAAGTATAAATGCCCCCTATGTTTGTTCATTTTTTGATTGGTTGTTAAAGCCTCTAAACTCTGGCAGTAAACCCTTTTTAAAACTTTTTTTTTTACAGGAAGAAACTGCTGGAAGCTATTACCAGACCAACTATTACACTAACTATAAGGATTTGCCTAAATTCTAATAGACAAGGAAACCGTGGTAGGAATAAGTGATGCTTATGATTCTGCATGCCCTCAAAAAGGTAGAAATAAATTCCCATTACCAAAGTATTATAACCATTCCTGCCTACATTAATATTCTCTGAGAACATTTTCTTTCCTTTTTAACAGATTGCTCTGAAACTCCTAAGCTTTATAGTGATGATAAAACCAAAATTGATGAGGACAATGTGAATTATGATGTGTCTCATCTGGGTCTTTCTCTATTCCTTTCCATACTTCTCATAGTCTAAACTTCATACTCTGTGGCTGTTCCTATATATTTTAACAAAACTAGTTAGAATAATGCAATTTTTGCTGCAAATAAAATGCAGAGTTAAAAAAAGAAAGAGAAAATATTTTTAGTGGAAATTGTATTTCAAAGAGCATGTTCAGACTAGCAATATTTCACCATGTTGTTTATTGTCAACTAACTAACATTCCCTCTACGGATTTGCTGTTAGGCCTCCCAAAAATCAGTTTATAGTGGACTTTCTTACAGCACTGTTTAAAATTCTGATTTCATTTACAGCTGTCAATGTCTGACAACTGAGGGATGTGATATGAAACAATTGTTACAACAGAATTAAGGACAGATTGCACCTCAATAAAAAAACAAGGTAATGTGTTAGTGCCTATTGTTCATAGCGTAACAAATTTTTAAAGCACATGTAGGCATGAATAACATACGACATCATGACACATATGAATATTGTTACCTAAAGAATACATTAGAAGAGCACAAACTGCATATGAAAATGATAATGTTTAAAAGGATATTAATAGTAATGCCAACAAAATGAAGGTGAACAAATACAACCATGGTGTTTTATTTTTAAAACATTTATTTGAATGTTTTCCGATCATGAAGTGAAAAGGACCCACGGTGATTGATCCCTAAAATTTTGTGAAATGCCCTATAATCAAATTCCATTCCTTATTTGCTTCTGGGCATGTAAATATGTAAAGTATGTAAATGTAAGAAAGGCTCAATAGCTCCGACCTGCATTGCTAAAAAAATGTAAACATGTCAAGTCCTGGCACTCCATGACTTCCTTAAAGCAGAACTAAACTAAAAGTAAAAAAACAAACAAACAAGCTCACCATTACTTTGGCAGATCCCTCGATCCCTCCGGAGCTTTCCTGGATTGGATTCTGCGCCGCCATCTTCTTTCTTCTTCTTTCTGCTTCTGGCTATGTCACCCGATCTCGCACTGCGCAGGCATGAGATCGGGTGATGTAGCCTGCTGTAAATGGAAAAAAAGATTCACTGCGTATGCGTGAGATCAAAATTTATTTTCCCATTGAAGAAAAAGCATGCCGACATCAGGAGACGCATCCAAAAGGCTCCTGGTATGCGTTACTTGGGTGTCTCAGGTGGCTCTATGCTCCCATTCTGTCTTGATTGCTTCGGCAAGGAGAGAGGCTTCACCCCCACAGGGTTTTAAACACCCCCCCCCCCCAATAAAAGGTAATTTCCACCTTACATAAAAGAGTTGTCTACCCTTTCTGTGTAAAAATTTTAGTTTCGGTCTGCTTTAATTCAAATTTTCTAAAACATTTTTCAGCTCTCCATAAAGTGTCATAACCATACTTTCCAAATTTGCAGATGGGGAAGCAGGGGACTTTTTTATCTTGGTATGAAGGCTAATGACACACAATTTCCACATCCCCAATTGGTGGACTATATATAAATTAATATGTAGACGGTAATTGGTTATATTAACAGCTACTTATTACTTTCTATTATTATTTTTTTTAAAGAAAGGTTTAATGCAAAATAACCAATTTTTATAGTTAAGTGATACATTTTTTAAAGAAGAGTAAAAATGTACCCAAAAATGAGGAAAAACGTAGGAGACAACAGGGACTTGGATCTGAAAGAGGGACAGTCCTTTTGAAGAGACCATTGGGGTATGCAAAATGAGAGGCTTTATTAGAGAAAACTTATTGGGTCTGATTTATTAAAGCTCTCCGAGGCTGGAGAGGACACACACTATCATTAGTAAAGCTGGGTGATACAGCTTGGAAACCTGGAACAGATTTGTTAGCAAATGTTTTCAATCCTGGACCATATCCATGCCAGGTTTTCTGGATCACCCAGCTTCACTGATGAAAGTGTATCCTCTCCAGCCTTGGAGAGCTTTAATGAATCAGAACCAATATCTTTATATGTGTATACTCAACCAAAACAAATCTCTCTTTAAAAATGCTAAAAGTAATAGTAACTGTTGTGCCTGTTGCTTTCGGAACTACTACAATAGTTTTTGGTAACATGGATTTAACAGGGTTCTAGAACTTGGATTTTCAAAGTGATTTAGAAAGTACTAAAGCCTAATGATCACCAAGATAGCCAAGCAAACTAATTTTACAGAACAATGACATGAACACCATGCTATGTATTTCTTTCATGCCAGGTGCATTTGAACATGTTTCATGATAATGAATCAGATCTACTTATAGAGATGAGGCTAAAGGCATCAGTCTGAATTGCTCTAAAGGTAAAGCCACTTTAAAAAAAACAACTGGTGCAGTGTAGGGGTGACAAAGCAAATGTGTGCTTGTGCGTGATTTGCAGATTACAAAATCAAAAATGCTTCTTTTATTGGAATGATAAAACCTTATTTAAATATACATGAATGCATCATCCAGGAGTAACTCCATGAGAACTGCTGGTGTGCACTTTGCCGTTACACACAACATGTATTTTTAATGGTATTATTTTTAGATTAGATCATTCTTTTTATCTCTTAAGAGAAGTCAGGTGTGAAGCCACTGCAAAACCATCTCTGAAAATATATTATAAATCCTGTACTTGTTTGTGGTCTTATAATTGAGGTAATCTCTTGCTCTGGGCTTGATTTTTAAAATTATAACCTCCACTAACTATTGTGTCACAGAACTGGAAAAGGCCTACTGCCACCAAATAGTAAACTCCCAATCCGGATCCTTGTTTAATGCTAATAGGGAAGTATTGGGAAATAGGGAAGTATTGGCTAACTCAGGGATAGCAAAGAAAGTATTTACATCAGGGCTTCATATAGCAACTGTATTTGCTCCTTGTGTAGAGTGTCATACAGGAGCCTTTAATTGCACTTGAAGTGCATCCTTAAAGTGATCCTGAAACTCTAAATAAACAAATTATACATAAAACTATGTCCTATGAAAGGAGAAGGATAATTTATGTCTGGTGAATGGTGCGTCAAGTCTAGGATTCCTGATACCTACCATGTTCTGTGGTTCCACCCAAGTAACTGCTAAGTCCATTCACGATAAAGTAGTAAAAAAAGGATTGGAGATGCAAATACATTACACAATAAAGCAGACCTATCATCCAATTTTTGACATGACTGGGTATTGTTTCTGTGCTCAGGGATTTTTCTCATCTGCGGTGATAGAAAACATATTGAGAATTCTGAAGAAGCACAACGACATTGTCTGGCATACTTCATAATGCAGGTATGAGGACCAGTTAAATAATAATTTGCTTACTAAAGGCTAATGTACTGTGCATGTTGGCCTACTCAGTAGCTGTGCTTTTTGCGGGTCAGAATACCTTTTACTATATGTAAAGAATATGGGGGCTTTCATTACCAGCAATACCACTGCTCAGCAAATATAGCAAATACAAGGTACAAATACTTGTACCAATACATAGGGCGTGATTAAATAAAGCTCTCCTAGACTGGAGAAGATAGACTGCCATAGGTAAACCTGGGTGCTATATACAAGGGAGGCTAAACAATATAAATAATGGAAAAAATTGTTTGTATTTTTAATTGAAAAGAGCGGTGAAGACTGAAGCCTGCTGGGACACATACTTTACGTGTAAACGTGAAACAGATAAATGCATAAACAGTAGGGGCTTTCCTGAAATGTGATCTCACACATGTGCAGCATGCATACATTTAGAGGAAGTTGTGCTGTGCAGCGTGAGATCAGGTGGTGTCACAGGAAGAAGATGACAGTACCTGGTGCCCAGCCCATGCCAGGAAGAAAGAAGGTTGGACAGCGCTTGACCAATTGGACCAGGATCATGGAGGGATCGACAGCTTTCCACCAGTAAAGGTAAGTGTAATTTTTTTTTTCTTATGAGAGCTCTGCTTCAATAGTCATTCTTCATTCCTGCAAGTGTCAGATACCATTGACATGTAAATTTTTTTTTTATTGATTTTTAGGCTGCTATTGTAAACTTTTATCTCTGAAAATGTTGGTTGCATGTATGTCAAGCTGAAAAAAGATAAAGATTTGAACCTTCTCCTGACTTCTCCTGATCTGCATACAACAGTCAAAATGTTAGTTTACATGCTAAGCCTATCAGTGCCCACCTTGCCCAGAATCATTGCACTTTATATTTTACTACAGAAAATGGAACCAGTCTGGGTGGATTGGGATTCCCGTTAGTCTTAGTCTGAAATATAGATTCAAAACCTTCAGATGGTGTTCTTCTACTCCCATGGGCTAAAGTACCTTTAAAATTTTATTGTTTTGTTATGATGTCACTGTGGGTGTGATTTACTAAAATTCTCCAAAACTGCAAGATAGACTCTCATGGGAGAACCTGGATGACCCAGCAAACCTGGATTGGATCTGGTCAAGGACTGCAAATATTTGCCAAACTAGTAGCACATTAGTGCTAAGAAATCCATTGCAGGTTTTCCTAGATCACCCAGGTTCACCCATGACGATCCATCTTCTCCAATATTTGGAATATTGGCTCAGCAGTGATCTTTTGTGTAGAGAAGCTCCCCGTGTTCAAAAAGCACAGCAACTGAGTAGGCCAACATGCACAGTACATTAGCCTTTAGTAGGCAAAGTTTTATTTAATTGGTCCTCACGTGCATTATGATGTATGCCAGACAATGTTGGTGTGCTTCTTCAGGATTTTCTCATTATTTTGTCTATGAATGCAGATCAGAAAAATCCCTGTGAACAGGAACAATACCTACTTACTACTCCCCCTTCACAAGAACATCATAAAATCTACAGGACACCTGTTCTAAGAACATTTTGGAAATGACATTCAGTGTCTTTCTGAAAAATACTATTAACCTGCTCTCATCCAATGGCTTCAACACCATCGTACCCAGTGACCTGCAACTAGTGGTCTGACTTCTCCTGCTATGTAAGTTGCTTTGCGTAGAAGAAAACAAGACAACCAAATGCAGCTAAGACCCATGGCACTGGGTACACAATCCTCCTCCTAACCCTCTCTGATAGAGCAAATCTTGGAATTATTTGGCCTGGACTATGATTAGCAGTATAATGACCACAGCTTGAGGGGTAAACTGTGCTATACCAATGAGGTTTATTGCACGTGTAATATTAATACAGCACAGTCATTCATAATTTCCTGCAAACATAAATGTTCAGGAATAAATACCTGTTCGGGATTTTTATCTAAGTTGAACTTTGGGGTTGTACCATAAACTTTTATCCTAGAATTAGGCTTCTGCTCATGGGACAAGGTAAGAACTTCAGGCAGCTTCTCTAGGGGTGTCACAGCTGCCTCTTGCTTACAAGTGAAAAAGTAGATGTGTGCAGAATTACATGTCCCTTTGGAGAAATGCCGGGTTTGGGGAGTTAGATTGTAAGCTCTTCGGGGCAAGGCCCGTTCCTCCTCCTGTGTCACTGTCTGTACGTGTCTGTCATTTGAAACCCCTATTTAATGTACATCACTGCACAATATGCTGGCGCTAAATAAATTCTGTTAAATAATAATTTCCTGACTGCCTATTGGACAACCAATGGGTTGGGACCTCACAATTATAGAAAATCTAGTTTAAACATTAAAAATGCTTCTTCAGCAATCATTTTTAGGTCTCAAAACCATGGGAAAGCTATGGACTGTAGACTTATGGGGCGAACACCATTATTATTATTGGAGCATATCACTGTCCTGCCAAGCAATGCATAGGCTGCACACAGCTCAATTCTTTCCACATTAGAGTGTATGCTGCCCTCCTGTGGACAAATACAAATATACATTTCATTTATTGTGTACCATAAAGCCAACATTTCTCAATGTTCACAGTTTTTTAAAAATATATATTTAATAATTATTGGTATCTATAATGAAGTTGATATGACCAATTTATTGGTGGCAGTGGGAAATTCTGACATTTTGGCGTGTGGGAGCTGGTCATTTTTATGTGTTTTAGAATAGAAAGTGTTTTTTGGTTACAACTATAGTGGAAAAGGCGCTGTACAAACAAGGCCAGTTTAAATGCGCATGATAATCTATATAGAAATAACGTGGATCTGAGGTTTAATTATGATCTTATCGTCATACTGTCCGTTGCTACCCTCCCTGCCTTCCAGCTGTCCTACTAAGGGAACCCTGGTTTCATGGTCCATTTCTGTTCTCTCCTCCTGAAGAAGTGGACGCATCCCATGAAACGCATCGAGGATAGCATGTCTCTGTTAGTGGCATGCTAAAGAGAGCATACAGGTATTCATGCTGTTATGTTTTATAAAAATTTTTATATCAATTATTTGGTCTTATCAACTACGTTATAGATACCAAAAATGTACCAAATATATGTTTAAAAAAACTGTGGTAAATTTGTGTAAAGTCACAAATATATATATATTGCATGAAATACTAAAGAGTTAATCCACTTCGGGATGTGGCACGTGTTGATGAATCAAAACAAAGGGAAATGTTATAAATGTATAATGAAATGTATTCATTTGTTGTGTAACTAAGTCTTTATCTCTCTCTGTGCTCCTCCAAATACTTCCAAATGATTTTTGTTTTTGTACAGCGAGGTGCAGAACTATCTGTGACATATAATACTAACGCTTTGTTAAATAATAAATATAAAATATTGTTATATTGCTGTGTATGGTAATAAAAATAATTTAGGGGACATGCCATCGCATTTTAACCTTATATAAAAGGATGTTTAACACTTTTTTAGGAAAAAAATTGATTTTCAACAATTTTTTAATTTTTTTTGCGGATGACCCCTCTCCTTCTATTTACTTTATAAAGAAAATAATACCTATATGTTTCCTACTTATGTTTTATGTTTAGGTTCCTTAAATAATACAGCTTTGCTTGCTCAAATAAATTGTACTAGAAAATGTCTTGTTGGTGGCCATGAAGATAGTTTTTTCTTCTTGGTGAGGCACTGTGGTGCGCTGTCCATTGCTTGCAGGGTGATTGCAGGGTTATTTATTTATGTTATTTTATTTTTACTTTAAAAGTTGTTTTTACATTCAAGAAATTTATTATTTGGAAACTTTTACACAAGGTAAGAAAACTTTCAGGAGCCCCATAATCAATGATTTTATTCTTAATAGTAGTTCTATCCCGGGTGAGAATATTATGGCAATGTATAAATCAGCCCATAAGAGATGACTGTATTTTCACTGGTAGTATAAGATGTGTGTATAATATTCCAGAGCCACAAATTTGCCTCTGGAATATTTAGGTCTTTTGTGCCTGATCGTGGATTTGGCTCTTACTCTAAAAAAAAAAATATAACTAATATCTATATTCCTGGAGGGTTTGTTATTAGAGAGATTACATATTTCCCGGTGAATAGACCTGGACTCCAGGCAAGTAGTAAAGCACAGATTTATTATATATATATATATATATATATATATATATATATATATGTATGAGTTGCTCTACCAACCAAAGGGTTTGTATTTTTGTAAGTTCAGCCTGGAGATTTATACATCTCTGCCACTGCAAGGCTCTGTCTGTCAGGGAAGTGGACCTGAAAGAAGAAGCGGCACACTGATAAGCTTATCTCTCTATTGCATGCCATTCATCTATTTGCAAGATTCCTTGCACTGTGGTTCCCTGTATAACAGCTTCTTGAGCTGCTTCACCCTGTTCCTCTCTGGGCTTTACTGTACAGCAGACAGTAAGAGGCCGATATATGAGGGCTGCCACTGGCTCACAAATACTTTTGACACAGATATACAGAAATAGGGGGAAAGATGAGTTAGTTGTTGAAAAACACAAAGGTACACAACCTAAAATCCAAACAGTTACATTTTTTTTTATTCTACTAAATGTGTATATTATCTTATGCCATATCTGTTTTAAAGAGACAACCCATATTCACTATATAACATATATTGCAATATGATAAATAAGAAAATGCGTATATTACTGCTTTATATATAAAGGTAAATTCTAATAAGATTTTCTGTAACTTTCAGGTTCTATGACATACATTGTTCTTATTACATTTTGTTTTTTTTTTTGTTTTTTGTGTTGTAACCTGGTAAAATGATGCTGTT
The DNA here is from genome assembly GCF_032062135.1 of Pyxicephalus adspersus. Lineage (NCBI taxonomy): Eukaryota > Metazoa > Chordata > Amphibia > Anura > Pyxicephalidae > Pyxicephalus > Pyxicephalus adspersus. The sequence goes on from NC_092862.1 coordinate 29,371,067, forward strand.
CTATGTAATATTGTTTATGTTGTTGGAGTTAATATGTTACATTAGGCTTCTGCAGTCTCTTATCACCTTTATCTCACCCCCAGGTCTGTTACACATTTATACTCCAGTCTTGTAGTAAATAGTGTACATGTTTTATTAAAGTTTTGTCACATAGATCTCTGTTTATCTCCATACAGTAATAAATTTATCTATAATCAGATTAGATGCAGCAGACTACAAAAGTCCAAAATAACAGCAGTTTTTTTGTTTATGCAAGTGTTACAGCACACTCCACAGCTTCACAACAAAACAATTACCAGTAGCCCGGCTGGGCCTCTGGCTACCTCTTCTATCTCTTCCTAACACAATCACTATATCAGTACCGTTAACTCAAAACTTTGTAGTACTGTTTGGCCGCTGGCTTTCCCTCTGGCTCCCTCTCAGCCTGGAACACTCTGGCTCTCTCTCTCAGCCAGGAACACTCTGGCTCTCTATTCAGCCTAGAACGCTCTGGCTCTCTTCAGCCTGGAACCCTCAGACTCTCTCTCAGCCTGGAACACTCTGGCTCTCTCTCAGCCTGGAATCCACTCTGGCTCTCTTCTCTCTTCAGCCTGGAACACTCTGGCTCTCTTCAGCCTGGAGCCCTCTGTCTCTCTCTCAGCCTGGAACACTCTGGCTCTCTCTCAGCCTGGAATCCACTCTGGCTCTCTCTTCAGCCTGGAACTCTCTGGCTTTCTCCCAGCCTGGAACCCTCTGGCTCTCTCTCAGCCAGGAACACTCTGGCTCTCTATTCAGCCTAGAACACTCTGGCTTTCTTCCGCCTGGAACCCTCTGGCCCTCTCTCAGCCTGGAATCCACAGTTCTCTCCTGTTGCACCTGAGTGCAGGTGGATATAACCCAAATCAGGATTGGGTTTGGCCAAGGAACCCACCCTTCCACTCCCTTGGCCGGCTCCAGGGCCCTAAAGTACCTGTTTTTTCTTCTTAAAAACCCTATACACCAAGTATCAACATACTCTTTCCCTGGAGCCATTTCTACACTATTTCTGACCTTTTTTGGGACACTATGTCATAGTATATATGGTATATATTAAAATTTAATTTGCTGTGGAAAGTTTACCTAACTTCTAAAGTCCACCAAACAGGACCTGGTTAATACCTCAGGATGGCTTTTTTAACCTTGGTGGGTCTTTTCTCTGTACACCTCCTCTCTCGGTAATCTCATCTGTATGCTGATGACACTCAAATCTATCTGTCCACCCCTGACTTGTCTCCTTCAGTCCTGGATATGGTTTCAAGCTGCCTGTCAGCCATCTCATCATGGAAGGCTGACAGATTCCTGAAACTCAACCTGGATAAAACAGAACTCATCATCATCTTCCCCCCTCAAATTCCAAATCCCCCCCTGACAGATTTCTAACTGTTAACACGATTATTCGTCCCTCCCCTCAGACACTTTGTTGTGGCATCACTTTCTATTCTGCCCTGTCATTTACCCCCCATATTCAGAACATTTCCAGGTCCTGTCACTTTCACCTACGCCACATCTCCAAAATCTGCTCCTACCTGTCCCCAGAAACCACCAAACTGCTTGTATACGCTCTTATCATCTCTCGTCTTGACTTCTGCAACTTCTTACCTTTCTGAGCTGGTAAAAAAAATACTCCCCTAGCCACTCTTCCAATGACTTACTAATGACTTCCCCACTCATAACCTCCTCACATGCGCGACACATGATTTTTCTAGGGCCACCCTGACAACCAGGAATGGTCTTCCTCGTCCTATTCGGCTTGCTCCTACTTTTTGCTCATTTAAAAGAGCACTCAAAACCCCTTTTTTCAAACTTGCCTACCCATCTTCTTCTGTCTTTTGAAACCGTCACTAATTCCCACCACTACATATCTCCCATCCTATTGTGTATTACTTTCCTATCTCCTAGATTGTAAGCTCTTCAGGGCAGCATCCTCTCCTCCTCCTGTGTCACTGTTTGTATTCGTCTGACATTTGCAACCCCTATTTAATGTACAGCGCTGCGTAATATGTTGGCGCTATATAAATTCTGTTTATTATTATTATTAATAATAATATTAATAATAATTAACAGGAGCACTATCTTTGGGGTGGTCAGTAGTGTTGATGTTCGAATTCGGGTTGTCCCTATATTCGACCTGAATATGGCTGTTCAAATTCGGGTAGACCCGACCCGAAAAACACGGGATTCGACAGCAAAAATTCAGAAAAAAAAAAAAATTTTTTTTTTCTTAAATTATTTATTTTGTATGTGTTTTTCATTTTAAACTTGTTCTTTTTTATTTTTTACAGGTTATCCGACAATGACATTATGAATCATAATGTCATTGTGGGATTCCTGGACCGTGGGAACTTTGCGGTCACAGCTAATTGAAAGCAGGTGCCTTAAATTAGCTGTAACCGCAGGCAATACGAGGACAATAGAGGTTGAATGGAGATACTATCTCCATTCATACCTCTACTGCTCTGTGATTGGCTGAGAAATAGGAAACCCTGATGACAGCTCAAGCATCATCAGGGTTTCCCTTTCCTCAGCCAATCAGGGAGCAGAGCAATCAGCGGAACTTTACTATGCTGACAGCTCTGCTCCCTTGATCGCTCCACGATCAGTGCAGCAGAGCTGTCAGCATAGTAAAGCTCCGCTGATTGCTCTGCTCCCTGAGGAAAGGGAAAGCCTGATGACAGCAAAGGCATCATCAGGATTCTCCCTTTCCTCAGCAACTCATCTCTAGTGCTGAATGGCTGAGAAATATAAAACCTCAGCCAGAGCACTAGGGGTGAATGGAGAGGCTTGTCCTTATTTAACCCCTAGTGCCCTGCAATCCCTCAATGTCAGGAGGATTTCCAGGTTCTTTGCAACCCTGGAAATCCTCCTGTCATTGGAATAACCTGTAAAAAAAAAAAAAAAAAGTTAAATTACACAAACACACACACATTATTCAAATAATTTTAAATTAAAGCCTTGTCCTATTTTTTACTTATATTTTAACCCTTTCAGGGAATGAGTAAGGGGATTTATGTACCCCTGTACTCATTCCCCAGGGTGGGGCGGTGGAGATCTGGGAGTCTCCTTATTGAAGGGGGCTTCCAGATTCCTGAAGTCCTGCTAAAAATGTTTATAAAAGCCCCCATTGTTTTCATAAAAGCTTAAAAACGCTTGAAAAAGCCTCCATTGAGTTCAATGGAAGCGTTTTCCCGCGTTTATCCAGCGTTTTAATTTTTTAAATGTTGCAAGCAACGTTTAAGATAACGCTCAAAAATGTGCCTGAAGGAAACGTCCTGGTGTAGATTAGCCCATGGGAATGCAGTCCGTGTAGACTAAAGCTGCATACACACGTCCAATAATTATCCTTAGAAACGACTGATGAACAACGGATTGGCCAAAAAAAAAGGAACCAAGGACACCGACGAACGAGGATTGTCGTTGGAAATGAACGACCGCCACGGTGGATCTGATTGGCCGACGATCTTTCACTATCTATCGTGTACGGTCGTTCAGTGATTGTGCATGTTTCTGCGGTACACTTTCTCCTTTACATGTCCCTCCCTGCATCGTTCAAACGATTGTATCTAGCGTGTGGACACTCTTAGTGGATTATATTTGAACGATCATATTGTTACAGCATGTACAGAATTGTGCACAATATGATTGTTCAAGTATAATCGTGCATAATCGTTGATCGGTCGTAATCGTTCGTTTTCTAACAATAATTATTGGAAGTGCGTACCTAGCTTTAGCCTAATATTGATGTGACAGGTGCTCTTTAATCTTCATGTGAAGTACAGGGGTATGTACTGTAGCACTGAATGAGGATCAGCACTTTATTATATTGCACTGTGCTCTTTGCTAGTTGTTGGAACATTCTTGAAACAAAACAGAATGTTGACATTTTCAACGTGTTTTATTTCATTTATTATCAGCCTAGAGGCCATGCGTTCTCCCAGTATAGAAAATGGAGGCTAGAGATGGAACTATACATACAACAGTGTCCAATTTGTAATTGTGGAAAACTATCAGGCTTCATGGTTTGGGCGAATTGCACCTTTCAAGATGACCACCTTTTTCAGACTTCTTATTAAATTTATTTACCTATTTTTGGGGGGAGGGGTCCACTCAGAGTGGCTAGAAAGGTCCTCTATTTATGCAAAGCAAAGGTGGGGGGGCGCGTAAGGCATACAATTCTTTCTGGTGTCCACGCTGCTGGAAATGCTCAACTGTAGGCCAGCCTGGAGGCTTATCCCAAGCCATGGTGTCGTTTCCTCCAAATTATTTAATTATTTCAAGCTCAAACACTGTGGACAATATTTATTAAAGCTCTCCAAGGCTGGACAAGATACACTTTCATCAGTGAACCCGGGTGATCCAGCAAACCTGGAATGGATCTGGTCCAGGATTCAAAACATTTGCTAGAAAATTATTCATCCAGCTTCAATGATGAAAGTGTATTTTCTCCTGCCTTGGAGAACTTTGAGCAATTAGGTCCTATGTCTAAACTATTCTCTGCTATGCATTATCCCCTACAGGGTGTTGAGACTTTCTGAAGACTAGATCCCCTGGGAAAAGGCATCCTCTCATTCATATACGTCTCATCACAGACATTGCATGGCCTCCACCTAATGTTGCCCACTGGGAAAAAGATATTGGCTGCTCTTTAAACAAAAAAAACAGGAACAAATCTGGGACACAGTAGCACACAATTTATTTTAATGCAACTTTTAACAAAGCCAACTATACAGTACTCATGCAATGGTACTTGCCGCATTGAATTGATGAACAGACAGCAAGCCTATATCTTTTTTGAGTCGCTGTGGAGTAAAGGAAACTATTTTCCACATTTGGTGGGATTGTCCACACTTTAGATGTTTCAAGATCAGAATTTATAATCTGGTATTTATGGTCTTGGAAAACAACATCTGAAAAGAACCTTTTAAGGGAATGTTGCTTTAAAAACTTGTTGTGCAAGCGCCAAATCAATTTTAAAATTTAGTCTGAACAGCTGTAAAACAGACAGTGAAAGTGTGTTGGTCTTTTACTCCCACTGTGGCACCAGTGATCTGCAGGATGATGTGAAATTTTATTTGAAAAAAAAATGTGATGACAATGCTCCTTGATAAGTGAGAGAAATTTGTGATCAGATGGTCACCCTAGACTTTCTGCTATTTACCAGAAGACTTCCGTATGTCATTGTTGATGCAATTTAATTTTTGTAAAAGTCCCTATACCCGTCCCTGTCCTTTTCTACCTGATCAATTATCCCTATTTAATTCAGCTCCTGTTCTTTAGTTATGCTTTCACATTTATGATTTCACTAATTGTTCCTCTTTACTTTGCCTGGTATGACAATGTTCCTTGTCTTTATTTGTGAAAAAAATGTCTGGATTTCCATGCACAGTGCCTATCCTGGATTAATGGACTAGGAAGTCTGTGAGTTTGAAAGCTTGAATAGCCAATGGGCTTTTTAGCCCCTTATTTGAGCTAAGCTCACAGTGTACATGATGATACCTTACCAGGATTAGTCTATTTTCTTCTGGTACATGGTTATGTCCAAAGGGGCATTCATCCAGTCTTAGTATTGTATTTACAATTGTGTTACTCACTCAACTTGGTTTACTAATCTTGGTATATTCTTTGGATTTCCTTTTTTAAAAATGTTTTAAATGTAATAAAACAGAGATACTGCAAAAGCAGAGAAGGAGCATCACCAGAGGTAGGAACCTTCAGGCTTTCTACTGGCAGCTCTTACATATGTTGGGTTGACATATATATATTTTTTCAGACTTAGCACTAGAAGATTAAGGTTGGAACCTTCAGGTTAACTACTGGCAGTTCCAGTTTAAAATCCACGATTTAGCTTAAAATTCAGGTAGGAATAAAGGAAACTGCAACTGATAATTTTTTTTTGAGCTGGGGACCTCCAGGCTTTCTACTGGCAGTTTCAGCTTTTATGCTTAATTGGTCTTGCAAAAAAGTTTTATAAATCTCTGGCATTCTTTTTTCTTCCATACCCGTTATGTTCTGCCTCCACCCTTCTCTCTGCTACCTTAGACTTTCCCACATGTCAATGAATGATGTCTGTAGTAAATACATCTCTTGCATATGTTGGGTTGACTAGATCACCCTCTTATAGGCAAACTTCAGCCAAAATGTTTGAGTAGTTGTGGATACAATAGGGTTCAGTTAGAAACACTGTCGGGTATCCTGTGACCGACAACTGTCCTTTAAACAGTGAGAAAAGAGTAGGAACACAGATAGTCTGTTATGACTACAGAACACTTTTTTCTCTCCATAGTTGTTGTATTAGTACACAAGGGGATCTTGAAATAAGTCTAAATGATTAAATTGCAGATCCCAGGATGTCTTTAGCTCCCAAGTGTTCTGGCAAGATATATTGGTAATTTTTCATGTATGGAACATAAGGAAAATAATTTAGTGGGGTATACAGAAACATAGAATTGAGGGCCCTGATTTATAAACAATTCACAAAATGTTGTAATAAATTATTCTGACTTTTTTACCCCTTGGTGAGTCCCACATAAGGTACAATAATATTAATCAATTTCTATAGGTTTCTAAAGCTGTGCTTTGGGAATGTTCTGTGTTTCGAGTTAAAGCATTGAAAGTGTAACCCTCAAAACTATCTCACTATATCACTATGTCCTGAGATGACTATAACTCACAATCTCAGCAGTGTCGACTTGCTGAGAAGGTAATTCAAATTATGAAAGTCTTCTCTTAGAACAATGAACATACATGTACTCAACTCACTGAACCTGACCACAATGTTTTCTAGATATAACAATGGATTCTAATGCCTTTTACTATTAGTTAAGGAATAGAAGCCCACAAATGAATCCGTGATTTAGCCTAAAATTCAGGTAGGAATAAAGGAAACTGCAACTGGTATATTTTTTTCAGACTTAGCACTAGAAGATTGAGCAGGGCATATGGGGAATGGTTTTGGCTGGCTAAAATGAGGTCAAAACATAGAAACATTGGAATTAAACCACTAAAAAAGTAGAGTCTTTTTACTTGAATAAAAGAATGAATAATAAATGAAATGACCTGCTGTATTTTGAATATACAATCATGTGTTAAATAAAAAAAATGATGTTAGCACGTGATTGGTTAATTGATGTCAACCCAGCTTCGTCGTATTAAGCTCAATTAACATTTACTCTGTTAGGTGAAACCTCTATATTACTCAAGTATATCAATACCAATAAAAGTTTAGGTTATCACAAACTTTGTACTTGAACGCACACATTCCTGTTTCTACCTCTGTGTCAAATCTTTCTTTGTATAACACCAATGTACACTAAAGATTCAACCCTGACTAATAACTTCTAACTAATTAATATTTAATGTAATATAACTCATGCTACGAGAATATTCAGATAATATATTCTTTCCTTCAATAAAAATATTATGCCCTTTCTGGACGATTGGACATTTCCATAGCACAAGCCTATAATATTAATGCTTATTTGCTTTAGAATGGCCGCATTACATCCACATTTAGGCAGTACATTCAATTTGCATTCCCTGCAAAAAAAGATTTCCGAATCCACCATGTGCATAATGGATAAGTATCACTCGGTCCCCTTCAGCAATCTAATCATTGCAGGTAATGGTCTACGCTTTTGACTGGATTAATGCACCTTAGAAGGAAGGCTTTAATTCAAATATGTCTTATAGTTCACAACTCAAATGGGCTCCAAGCTTCAATCTTATACTTTAGCCCATATAATTTAATGACTTTTTCTACAGTTCATTCAAAAACGAGTGTGCAGGCTTTCTGCTCATTTTAACTGCCCTTTCTTTACCCCGTAGAATGAGGTCATATTGAGGTCATAGTAATTGCGCTTTACAAAACCAACAGAAGAAGGGATTTCACCCACCAACGCCTGTTCAGTTGCAGCTTCTCCACTTTATGAATGTCATAATAAATACAAATAAAAAGAATACTGCATTGCTAATATGTGCATTATGAACTCACAATGATTTTTATTGCCATATTCAAATAACATGCGTTAAGTTATTCCTCTTCTACCCCAATTGTCACAATTCTCTCTAAAATCCTCTGCTTTCAAATGTGAGTATGTCATTGCTTGTTTGTGATTTTCTATGATCTGTTGAAGGAATTTATTTCTTCTGTCTCAAAGGTAAATTGATGTGTCAAAAATAAAAATGACATGACACATTATAGTTCTCTGGAATGACATGGAAATCATAACTCAGCCATGGAGCCGGTACGTAAAATAGTGATGAGTATGTTTCAGAATTCTGTAAAGATTCATGTTATATGATGACTGAAATTGTTTGCATTATTTGTGAACCCACAAAATGGACTAGGAGATGTATAGTAGATGTCAATTAACCTGGCACATTTGTGAGCAATAGGAGTGCACTCAGAAGGCTGACAATGCTGCTGGTATTTTCTGTTTATGTAGCGTTGTAAGTCTGTAAAAAGAAAAGTTGTTTGGCTTTGCAACGGATTCATAAAAAAAATTTGCTTAAGGAAACTGTATACCATGAGACAAAATACCAAATGTTCTGAAAAACAGAATTGGACCTTATCGGATGAGCAGTGGACACAAGTTTGGTTTAGAGTAGCTCATAGTTCCAATAAGATTACCACTTTGGAGAACAAAGTCCTCTTTGGGCGATATTATATCCTTTCACGGGATTCTAAATTATCCCCAAGCTTATTCCCGTTTCCAGGGCTGTGGAGCCCTGGGCACTATGCATTATGTTTGCTGGTTGTGCCTATGTGTTTAACACTTTTGGGCCATAGTTTACCAATATATTATTCTTAGACTCCATCTTCAGCTACAATTTGATCCTTCGGAAGCCCTGTTCTTAGGCAACCTAGATGACTTGACTGAGCATATTCGCTGTTTCATTTTCCATATGTTCAGTACTGCTAAACTGACAATAGCCAGCACATGGAGGTCCCCAGACCTACGGTATATCACTCAAATGCTTCTTCATTTTGATTAGGCATGCTGGTTGTGGTTGCTTGACATATGGTGAGTTTCCAGCAGTGCAGAAGTTGCCTGGAAAATTGCTTTTCACTATCCATATGCACCTATCCTTATATCCATAATAATATTCAGCATATGTAATGCTTCATAAAACTGTCACTCAATGTAGAAATGCTTCAGTAGATGTGGTGTAATACAGTAGATGATGGTCAGTGACCTGGGGGCATACTACAGAAGACAGTCGGATACTGGTGACATGCTGCCGGAATGACAAGAGACTGCAGAAAACAGATACTGGGGACATGTTACATAAGACTGTCACTGCTAGTAGAGTTCTCTAATAAATTAGTGACTTTCCCATATGTGTTCCCTACCAATGGAAAATGATTTGAAATATTTTTTATTTTATTAGCAAGATTCTTTAGAAAGATTCTTTTCTAAAGGTTTATTTTATTTGTTTATATAAATCTAATCAGCATAAGTATAGTGAGCTTTTATGAACTGGTTCAATACCAATAAATGTAAGTACCTAAATTTCACTTGCTATCCATCTCTTACAATCCTCTATAAACAGAACAAAGAAAGAGAGAGTACAGAACAGGATACCAGTCAGGACCGTTGTATACAAATGTGTTGGCAAGGAATAAGCTGATATGAGAAGATAGCAGAATAACAGAGAGATGAGCCCATCAGTCTGCTGATTCTTGTTTCACTGTTCAGTCACTAGTACAAGACCTGTAAGTATGACCGGAAGGACAAAAATACAAAGCCTTTGGCAGGTTATACTGCCCTCAGGTAATTTTTGGTCTTTTATAATTGTACAATGTCACAGTTATGCGTCCATTTCTTTTATTACTACAAAATATATGAAATCAAACAATGTAATGTATGTAATTTAAGAATAGACATTTTAGCTTTAATTTAAAAGGTTCAATAAAAATAATATATTAGTAACTGTTTAGAAATTACAAGCATATATATTTCTCCATATTTGTTAAGGAACAAATATGGACAAACCAACATAATATTAAAAATGATCATTTGCATTACTTTGTCGAACATACCTTGTATTCAGTGATTGCCTGGAGTTTGGAAGCTACCAAAGATCCATTGGACATCACCAAATGCTGGGTTTCCTCCTTAGTGATGCTGTGCCAGACCTTCCATGCAGCTGTCTTCCGGTACTCATTCTTTGGTCTATCTGCTTTTAGTTTTATTATTACCAAATGAAATAAGTGTTCAGTTCGGTAGGCTGGGCAGGTCACTTGACCATTACCAAATGTTCCGTCTTTTTTGCTTTCAAAAGCTCTTGGGTTGCAGAATGGTTTGGGCCATTGTCCATCTGAACTGCTAAGCCCTGCCCTATTGGTTTATGTCCTGAGCAGATAGAATACCCTATACATTTCACAATACATAACGATGCTTCCCTGATATCATCGAGGAACAATGAGCACCAGTTGCCAAGTTTCATTGGCAACTAAATGTTCATGAGCACTTTTTGCACAATGTCTCAAGGTAGTAGACCTTTTCCTTTACACAGATGACATAATGACATAAAATGGTCAATAAGCAAAGCAATTTTCTAATGAAAAAATGGTCTGCAGAGTTACAGCTTGCTCTATACAGCAATAAAACATTTGAGATGGCTTGCCAACTTTAAATAATTGTAAGATCAATGCAGCAAATGTATCTTTGCACTAAGGGGCCAAAGTGCAGTATTGCCTATTTCCTCCTTCAAAGCTCTGAAAGTGCTGGCCTGTGCCAAAGTCTTTATTTGATTTGTAAATTACATTGCCATGCTTTCTACAAGGAACATGATTTTAGTACCATTATAAAATGTACATTTTTAATAACCACTAGTTTCAAAATTGGTCGAATGAGTAAAAAGAATATATTTTTTACATTGTTTGCAAGTCAATAGTGCTATTGTGAGCCAACTCTTTAGCACCACCCAAAACAGCCGGGTTGTTACTGAAATGTGCCGGGTGGTGTGCCCAGCTAAAAGGGGCTGGGACTGGCATTGGTTCATAAAAGGTTTACAGGTTAGAGAGCTGACGTGGATATGGATTGATTTTACATTTTCACTGAAATGTGAGTTTATGAAATCACTGAGCAACTTATTTTAGCTCTAAAAAGTATTTAAAAAATAGGAACAGAAGTGTTAATTTACCTTTGAACCTTCCCAGATTTAATGATAGCAGCCATACTCAACTAACCACAGACTACATTAATTATATTATTAATATTCTTCATTAATAAACTGTTTTTATATACCACCAACATATTATGCAGCACTGTACATTAAATAGGACAGACAAACAATGGCACAGGAGGAGGAGAGGACCCTGCCCAGAGAGCTTACAATCTAAAAGGTGTGAGAAATAGCATACAATAGGAAGGAGGGATAATATAATACAATAAAGCACAAATACATAAATGTTCACAATGAAGGAACACACATTACCATCAGGAATTTCATAGTGAGATTTTTAATAAACTGGCTTATCTGATGCAGGAAGTAGTAGAGTTTGCCTTTGTAAATTATATCAGTCTGGAAAATATAATTAAATGGATAATATTTTCTTCAAATTACTGTTTCATTTTTTATGCTTGTTGATGCAGTCTTAACCTTATAGGTATATAGGACAAAGAATGAATGAAATATAATAAAATAAAAATAATATTACGGTAATTGTATTTTACCATAGCCAAATGAATAGCCATCTTACACAGTACAATGTTATTATTAAAGAGATCCAGAAGCTATATTTATAAACCAGGGAATCTGAAATTCCCTCAACCATTCCCTGATCACAATGAATTACTGCCATTGAAACACATGGACCTGGAAGATTTTCATAAAGAATGTCTGATTGCCTGTTTTTTAAATTGAGCCCTAAGACAACTTAACAGTTTATAGCCATATTTGTTTACCCATGTGTTTCCAAAGTAACTCTTGTTGGCCTCTAACCTTTCACTTTTCTGGTTCACATGCTTGTCTCTTGGCTGTGCAATGAATTTGCCTGGGTATGAAATTCTTTGATTTTATTTGGAGTTTGCAATAGGAAAACAAGCAAAATAACAAAAATCACAAATACAGAAACCTGGTATACAAAGAACACAAACAACAAAATAAGGTAAACATGATTGCCAGAAGATAACTTTAGCAAAGAACCAATTATATCAAACTGAGTGAAGTCTGGTTAGTGTGAAAGAGAAGCTCATAGCGGAAAATACTGATAAGCAAGCTTACCTTGATGCAACCTAAAAATTGTGAATTTTTAGGGAATTAATAGCTATGAATCCAAAGATCTATCATACTACTGCAACTAAAAAAAAACATATTGTAAACTGCATCTGGTTAACATATCCAAATCCGTCTGTATATAGAATCCTTGTGTTCCCTGCTTGGAGCTGGAAGAGAAGGAGATAGTATGGATGGCCAATCATACTCTACCAAACTGCTCAATGCTTTCAATCTAGTACAGGGACATATAATATGGTAGGGACATTAGATTGTGAGCAGAGTGACAGTTAGTGACACGACTATGGACTTTGTACAGCGCTGTGTAATATGATGGCGCTATATAAATACTGTGTAATAATAAATAATAATAATAATATTACAGGAAGTTTCTTAAAAGAAGAAGAAAGCAAACTGAGCAGAGGGATGACCTGATTAGTGAATTACTGCTCTGTCTGTTAATTCAGCAGGCCTGTAATATGTAGGTGCATCATCTGTATTGCTTAACTGCAGTGAAAATATAAGGTGATCAACCTGGCTATCCACTATCCAAAAATGGATTAATAACAATCCCTAGGTAGGTATGACAGTTGCTATATTTCAACTTTGCAATTAGCAGTTTGCCTTTACCATACTAACACTGTAACCAATCATATAATCATTAGTAATCATAAAATGCAGGGGCATTGCAAAATTTCTGTTTTCTTTGGCTAAACTAGAACAGCTATGCAGATCAGGAAAGTCAGAGTAAAATCACAATTTCTGATCTTTATATGTGTTCCTTGTCAATGACCGTGCAAGTACTGAACTTATTTTAGCATAACAGCCAGGAAAAGAGTGGAGCTCAGGAATAGAAGTTGAGTACTAATAAACTCTATCAGGTATGCAGTCAAGCTAGAATTGAGATGTTTTTAATTAAACATTCACCATGTATGTCTAAAAGAAAAAAAAAACCTTTGATAGGTGTTTTCTATTATATGTTTAGCTAATGACTACACAGTCTGAAGCTGAAGAATATTGTCTTTTGCACCCATTTATCTTGTTTTGTTTGCATTGATTTTTAGCAGATCCATTGATATATATTTGTGTTTGTATGTCTGTGCAGTGTCTTCATGCAATATTGTATTGTATGTGATCACCAATATGTTGGTTTTTATATATTATTACAAAGGTCTTTTTGATGTAAATGTAAGTTTGGTACAAAATGTATGGCTACTGTCTAATGTTGTATATCAGGTATTGACACACTTTACCAATCCAGCAAATTTGCTCCACTGGACACACTACAATTTTATTTTACAACAAATATATGTAAAATTGTTTCCACCACTGGTTTCTACTTTATTATGCTGTCTAAACCTTAAATCCACTCATCACTCTGCATATCTTTGTGTTTTTAAAACATTCCTTATATTTCCAAAGTTATTTATAGAATAAATTTGAAGAATTAGGTAATTACAGTACTACATTAATACATGAGCATTTGATGCGTAAGGGATAAAGTCCACTGCAAAATAGTACCCCACCCCCCCACCAGCAGATTAAAAAATGCAATTTCCCAGTCTATATTTTAACTTTGATTTATGAAAAAAAACAACATGCCTTTTTATATTTTTGGGGACGTGTTCTCATAGGCTTCCTGAACGCCATTTCAGTGACAATAACGTGTTTAGGAGCTGTACAATTAACTCAACAACTTGTTAGGCCTCTTTAAAATGTGTTCTTATGAATATAGGACTTTGACTATTTTTTAAAGCTCCCCAAAGCTGGAGAGAATATGCTTTCATCAGTGAAACTGGCTAATCGAGAAAACCTGAAATGGATTTCTTCAAAGTAATTTGTTGTTTGCTAGGAAATGTTTTGAATCCTGAATAAGATCTATTACAGGTTTGTTGGATCACCCAGCTTCACTGATATGTTGAAAGGATATGATCCCACAGGCCACCTAATATCCCCAGCAGTTTTGTTGGTGATTCCATGTCCAATGGCTTTGCTACTACAAAAACTAAGAAAGTCAGTAACCCTAGACAATGGAAACATAATATTTCAACAAAGTCTAAACTGTACTGTGGCATTGAACGTTTTTGTTTCAACCTCAAAAATATAATTTTGCAGTAAAATATAAACTGCCACCACTACATGTTTACCACTTAGCGTGACTTTATTACCAAATTTGAATAGCACTTATGCTAGTATTTAGTATAACTACAGAATAAAATGTTTGATGAGATGATAATTGCAAATTCTTTGATCTCGACTTTTGAAAATCTTATCACCACTTTTATTCCACCACATTCATAAAAGGACAGTCAGATTTTGTATGGTGACCATTAGTTTTTATATTACCATGTGGTGTTGTGGGGTTATTACGCTATTAGGAAAGTTGGTTTATCTTGTCCATCAGGTCTAAGGTTTTGCAATACAAGAAAACTAGAGGTTATCTAGACCCTCCCCTGCCCAGCTGCATGTGACTGATTTCATGTGACAGCACCGGGACAATGACCAATGAGCAAGTAGCAACACTGTCACAATCCACACTTCTGTAGGTGGTTTCTCCTGCTCATAGCTAATAAAAAAGTGATGTGTTTTCTGGACAAAAGATTATTAACTATCAAATTGCATTTTTACTAATTTTACAATGTAAATAGGTTTAGTAAATACTTTTCTTTGCTGGCAGTGTTCAACTGGTAGAAAACAATTTTTAATTTTCCCCTTGCAGATATTTACAATACACATCAAATTGAAATACCATAGCCTATTGCTTGTATTGGCCAGTGATATCTACAATCATTTATACCATACACTATAATTTCAGCTAAGGCTTTTTAATTACACAGGAGACCTTGCAGACCCAACTCTATAATTATGACTGTGCATTTTATGACTATATACTTTTCTTTCACATTTGGAAAATGGTTTTCTAGCCATAAATTACTGTAATATATTATCACAGCCATCTATTAGTACGGTATTGCTTTACTGTTGTTTAAAGAAGTACTTAGAAGCCCTGCTTAATTACATTATATAGTTCCTCACCTTATTAACTAAAGTAAGGTTGTTCTGTAGTAGATTAATCTTGGACAGCCATTAAAACATGTCTAATTAACTGGAGAGAAGAGACAATATTAGAAGATCCATCACTTCATTTTTTCTTGGCAAATGAACCCTCTATACAGACCACCCTATGATTCTTCTAAATGAACCACAGAACAAGGATTAAGTAGAAGATTTTTTTTATTTAATCGTTTCATCTTGCTGTAGTTATATGGTTCTTTTACCTTTCGTTGCATGATACTAGATGATACTTAGCTGCTAGAAAAGAGACATAGAGTAAGATTTTTGTGGTTTCCTTTGATTGGGACTTTTACTCGAGCATGAAAAAAATAATAACCATAAGGACACTGGTTTAAAGCATACACCATCCAAGAGCACACTGGACGTGACAACGCATGTTGCGGGAGCCCATTTTGTCCACTGTGATGCACCCGTGTGGGTAATTAATTTGTAAATAAAATCACAACATACATGGCAGTCATGCTATAGCAAATTTCTCTCCTTTATTTCCCCAATATAAGCTTGTGTTAACACATTATTAAAATGGTTCTCTTTTGTGCTTTCATTGGTTCCATTTCTAGTCCATATATCTAGTCCAGTCCAGTTATGTAAACAAGTACACCCCCAGGAACTTTCAACAAGCAAACATTAGATCTTTATTTGGACAGTACCTACAGATAAAGGTGATATACTTGAGTTACATACATGTGACAGTATAAATTCACATGGTATATTATTTTTCATAACTATTACATAAATACATATTTGTATTGCTTGCAAAATAAGTATACCCCTACATTTACCACAGCTTCAAATCCATAGAAGTAGGATTTCACTGTAAGGAAAATGGACTATAAATACTCTAAATAATAAATGGATGCTAATGTATCCAGAGTTTGAAGATGACTACTGAAAAAGTTGTGAAAAGTACATTCTTTGTTTCTGTTGAAAGCTTTCAAACTGAATGTATAATCTTCTCAATGATTTTGTAGATAGACATGTAAATGAGATCTGTTTTAATTAATCTATTGAATGCGTTCATTTATTAAAAAAACTTGTTTGTTTTTGTGTGTAATCATATGCACATAGGGACATCCTTGTTTGGTCATCATTTCATCACGGAACTACAAAAAGGTTCTGCTTTAATTTACTAAAAGAGAAGGGGGGACTCGCTCAGCAAAGCAAATACTTATTTGGCAAAATGTGTGTTCATTTGTGATGTAGTGTAACAAAGGTGAACAATTGTTTGGTTGAACATCCCCTTTGCTAACTGAACAACATGCATGCTTACTTTAGTCTACAGCAGGGAAGGTTTCTATAGCATTCATTCTTTTTGACCCAGTGACTAATGTTGGTAGAGCATAAAGTAAAAACTTTATAGTTGCCCTAAGAAAAGGAATCTTCTAATGGGAACAATATTGAGATGGCAATTGTCAAAGAGAGACAATGATTTTTTTCTTATTACAAAGCAAATCTAGAAAAAATAAATGTTTTGGATTTACATTGAGATCGGGTAAATATAAAAAAATAGGCTAAAGAATATCATTCAATCTTTTCGCTATCATTAATTTGTCTTTTGAACCTTCTAATTGCAACAGCACTAACAAAATGTATCTATAAGTAATGTATTGGTAGCTTTAGTAATTAGGGTGTTATACCAGACAAATGGTTAAGAAACTCCTATATCATAGATCACATCATAGATGAGGAGTTTCAGAAGTTTGCTTGGTAAATGTAATGAAGATGAATAAGCATACATATAATAATTAGTCATTCCTAATTACATATTTTACTAGATGCTTACTCATAACAAATTAATGTATGCAATTAAAAATAATTTTACCCTTCCAAATAATTAGTTATTGAAATAGCAATTTAAATAAGATGTACTGACTGAGTTGACTTTCTAATTGCATTACATTATTTATACGTTAATGTACTTCAGCTGTGAATGAAAGATTTATATAAAGCCCATCAATGTTTCTATGTAGTATTTCCTATCTGCTAAAATGTTTACTGTGGAATTGTTCATAATTTCAAACTAAATGATCAAAAGGGAAATTAAAAATCATTTATGCTTGGAAAAACTAACATTTTATATTGTTCAGTGTACAAGGTGAAGTTTTCAAAAAAAGATCAAACACCCATAAAAAATGGGATGGGAAATGACGATGAGCCCCATTTTATTAACGTTGACAAGTATTTCTGTTATTCCTTTTTGTCTTTAATGTATACAAAGTACTTAGTTGTATGTTTTACCCGATTATACTCTGTTATGATGATAAGTCCTGTAAAACCAACAGAGTCAAACAGAAAAAAAGAGTACTCATCGTAAGAGAGAGGACTCTACTTTGATTTTTACAAACTCTTGCCTGACCTTTGTGTCATTTCCATCTGTCACTGCTACCTCTCTGCAAACTTTCTTTTCTTTCTCCATCTGGTGTTTCTGTGCATCAATGTCACTGTGTGACAAACCTGACTACATTTAAGATGAATTAAATTATGTCCCAAGTCTTTTGCCATACTTGAAACTTTTAATTGGACCTTGGGTAAGATAAGGTAAACGTTTGGATATTTTGATAGTCAAAGGGCCTCCTTTTACATAGTAACCAGTTTAGGTAAGAAAGTATTAAACAAAGAAAACAGAGCATTTAATATTATAATGAATTTTAAACATTTTTTAATAGTTTACAAAACAAGCTTTGGTTTTTTTACCATTTTAAATCGCATCCTGGGACTGTTTTTTCTTACGTGCCCCTCCCCAATATACGCCTTCAATCTGGAGTTGCCCACCATATAATACCAGTAATGTATTTGTATGTCATACAATATACTTAATCTTCTGTTTGAATCTATCATTATTTATTGCAAAGAATGTTGTTAAGGTCATTACCTCAGCCATGCTCACTGTACCTCTAGAATTTTCTAGATGGTGAGTATTAGCATAAAATACATGCTGAGGACACCCAGAGGATGAGGGAGCCTAAAGGGTAGCTAACTGCCTTTGGTCTTTGTCCTCTTTACTCTCTGAGTCACAAGACGAGGACCCAATGAAGCTTACAGTCTTAGAGGTGAGGGAGCATAAGATAGATTATGCAGGATAGATGAAGTTGTGGTTTATTAGAGATTGTTGAAAATAATTGAAAGCCTAATGGGATGAGGTTGACAAGTTTAGAGCAGGGGTGCCCAACATGTCGATCGGAAAGGCAACGCGAGTCGATCGTGGAGCCCTGCCTTACCCCTTCCTGCTGTTTACCAGCAGCCCTGCTGCACGTCTATAGGGATGCTGGGGATGTCTTTCATCAGACCAGGAGCACCAGGAACTTTGCATCCAAGGCTTGTGTAACAGTAGGGAGTGGGGAGGGAGGCAGAGAGGGCGGGAGGGCAGTCTAAGGTGAGCAGTGCTGGGCGGCCATGTCTGTTTAGGCTCGGGGTCAGGGTTCAATTACAGAGATACCTTTGTACATATTAGCAGTTCTTTTACTTGTGCAGTACGTCATTCTCCTATGACAGGTGAACTGTAGCTTACCTATCACTATAGTCTTGTAGTGCAATGTCTGTGCAATGTTCTGCCATTCAATGTTTCATTAGCTTCAGTCACTTCTGTGTCATACTTGGTAAATATATATATATATATATATATATATATATATATATATATAAATAAATATATGTTTAGCATTTCACCATAAACATAGAATGTAGAATCTGTAGAATGATGTCATTTCTGCCCTGCTAGACTACACAATACCGCTTTTTTCATCTCTCTCATTGCCAGCTCAGGCACATAATATTGTGTACTATGTTGACATTGGGGATCTACAATAGTGATATTTTGGATCTACAAAAAGCACTTGATTTCTTTATATGTTCTAGGCACTTCAGAGAACATCACATCTAAGGAACTATGTTTTAATATTTCTATGTCAGAATGAAGTGGACACATGCATATGAAAGGACAGCTAATACCGTTTTAAAATTATTAACTATAGGTTGGGTTTCAGATTTTCTGAAGTGGCTGGGATCAACATTTCACCTCACATCCAGATTCTTCTATATGTGTTTCACTCTTCAACACTCTTAGGCCATTATCATTGTCTGCTTAATTAGAAAAAATTAGCACATGATAAATGGTCCATTAAAATGACTTGTGGGGTTTTCTTTACTGCCTTGGGCAGTCCATGATGATCCTTACATCATTTATTATCAGAAGGGGGCTATAAAAAAGCATTAGGATCATTCACCCTATATTAATAACTAATATATTAACTCTATGTTAATAACTAATAAAATATATATGAATCTGAAGTGTTTTGCTCTAACTGTCCTGTAAAAATAATGGAATGGGAGCAGAAATAAATGCCCTAGGTATGGTATTATGTCATTTAAGTGGGGGGGGGGGGGTCATTTACTTCTTTTTTCCCTCCTTCTCCATTTCTTTATATATGAAAACAGGTACTATATGACGGTGATTTGATGGTGAGCTTTTTCTTTATTTTTCAGTCAGGAAAGCAGGTGTCCTCATACCCTCAATGGTCCCAGATCTTGCCAAATACATATAAGAAGGGAGTTAACAAAATAAAAATAATAGAATAAGAAGGAAGTCAACAGTTAGTCACAGTTGAAAAAAAAACTTACCACCCTCCCTCCCTCTCCTTGACTTGCTTTATTCTCTTCCCTTAACGAGGACTTTGTATTTCAATCCTTTTATTAAATTTTTCACAAGGTATAAAGACAAAACTGGAAAGGACATACCCAAACAATCATCAAAAAAAACAAAAATAGGATTGTAATTAATTACCAACATGTACAATTGGACAAAAAGGAAATACATAAAAATATTGACATCAAGTCAGTTCCACTCAAATTCTAATAATAAAAAAAAAAAGAGGAGATACCCACCTGCTTATTCACCTAAACACTTTTTTGCTGTATGACCCATATATTGATCAAGTAAATATTTCCACATTCTCTCAAACCTAGGTGGGCGCATAGCAGAACTGAGGGACACACTAGGGATAGGTGGGATGGGGTGGGGGGAGACTTTTAGGGTGTTGTAAGCTTGAAGAGGACTTTGAAGGTTAAAGGTATCCCTATGGTGGCCTAAGTTCCCTATTGATTAGGTATTTACTTTGTATTTAAAAAAATAATTGGTGTTGCTGGCTAGTGTTTAAAGTGTTAATTATTAATGGCTGAATAATCCAATAAAATTAGGCAGCGACCAAATAATTCCAGCTTTGAATCTTTGTATCCTGATGAATCCCATAGTGCTTGCTTTATTTCTTGTAGGCCATACCTGCCCTGGTAAAATGTAATGATTTTGTGCAGGTCCTACTACTTTTTGTCTTTGCATTTTGTTTTTTTGTAAAACTAGAACTAGAATGTTCCACTGACTAACTAGCTACTGGTTAAAGATTAAAACAAGTCTCTCTGTTTTATTTGAAGCATTCTGTTCCTCTGCATAGGCCCCCAGCCCAAAGAAAATGAGGGTAGGGTAGTAAAATAGGCAGATCCACTGTGAGTAATTATTCAGTAATAAACCTTAAAACAGAGGGCACACATGTACTGATAAGTACAGCCGGGGAGTGTGGGAACTTGCGGTCACAACTGATTGCAGGCACACGAGTGCTTCCAATCAGCTGTGACTGCAGGCAAACTGTCAATGGAATTTCTTCATCTGCAGTTCAGTTCCCACAGTCACCGGGCTGATAAGTACAGCCTGGTGACCGTGGGAACCGCGGTCACAGCTGATTGGAGGCATACAGTTTGGCGAGAACATGACCTCGTGGCGAATCACAAGGCTGTTCTCACTTACGTGTTCTGTAAGCGAAAAAAGGCCCGATTCGCCACGTGATTGAAATTAAAATATGAAGGGGATTGAAAAATCCCTAGTTGTAATGTCAGATTCTGTTCATATTGCATTGATAACAGCTTATAAAAGCAGCAAAACAGCCTAATATGTCTACTTGACGGCTGGTAGATGTGAGTATATAGTGTGAGTATACTAGTGTTTATATATCAAAGGTTTCTATGTACATGACGGTGTACCAGCCAACAATGCAGCACACACCATGTGTAAAGACACCAGCCAATATGCATTATGATAACCATTTATGTTATTTATATTGACTGGCTCACCAATACAGTACAAAAAATGTACTTTTAAACAAGATTTACCAACACATGCGACTCACTTCCCATAATCTAAGTGTGGAATAATTTAGATTGACTTTAGGTCCTATTGTATTAGTGAATTAGAACTTGATCTGAAGTGAAAAATAAATTCCACCCATGTGTTCCAGTCCCTAGAAGCTTCTACATGTATGTATGATATATATGATTCATATGCAGTTCTGAATTTCAGATTTACTCATTACTGACTAGATGTGGATGGGCTCAAATTTTAGTTAGGCAAGACATTCATTCATTTTACAGTTTACATTCATTTTACAGTTTACTCTCTAAAGGACTAAATTGAATCGGTGATACTGGAGTTGTAACAACGGTGGCACATCCAGAGGAAAAATGTTTTGATAACAATGGCTTTGCTAAATGTTAATTTATGTTACAATAAATTCTGAATGTAAAATTACATTTCTTTTGACCGTTAAAATATATAAAAGATGCATCTTAGGAGGGATGATCAGGCCATTTGTGATGTTGTATTAAGTTATTTGCTTTTAAGATTTGAACCCCCAACTAAGTGCCAAAATGTATTGTAGTCTATGACAGAGCTATCTTGCTGGTAATTTTTGCCCATGCTTAGGACTAATAGGCAATTCAGTGTCCACTCTGGGGTGTTGTCATCCCATGCATTTGATTGGGTTTTCCTAATGTAGCAGATGCTAAAGTGTACAGAACAGATACAAAATGCACATTGAAATGCTTGGTAATGCAACACATTAGGACAGACAGGTGTGAATGGGGCACAATTAAAGGTGATTATTAGAATGAAAGCTATTTCAGATAATGGGTGTATTATGGATCGGATTGTTTTTCACATCAAGCCGAATTACCACCTAATATTTCAATTAAAAAACAAACATTTTAAGCCCTCTTTACTGTAAGGTGGTGAGTAAATATTATATAGGTAGCATGTCCCATATCTATAAAGCAACTAAGATATTTGAAATGACCTTAACCATATTGTACATCATATTATATTATGTCTGTCAGGGAGTACAAATAGCTGCTTTGCATTATTTCTTTATTGGATTGTTGGATAAAGTCAGTTACTCACTAAAATATATCCACTGCAATACATCTGACCTACCATTGCGTTCTAGGCATTGCAGCACCATATTTACAACAGGTCGTCCCCGGGTTACATACAAGATAGGGACTACACAAGTCGTTTGTATGTCGGATGTCCTTAACTCAGGGACTACCTGTATATACTTACCTTTCTTTCACTGCTTAACTGCTCTTTTCAACTAGTATGTAAATGATGTTTATGCTTTGTGGTTGACTCATCATTATCACATGAAGGCAGTCACATCTTCCCCAATACCCATAGACCAGAACCCAGAACAGGACATTAAAGGAAAGGTAAGCTCACACTGGCCATGAGGTTGCGGTTCCGTTACGCTTCCCCATGCCTGGGAACCTCTGGGGTCTCTGCGGAGTGCCTGGGGAGATGTGACAGGTACCTTCTGCCTGCAGCAGCCCTATAAAGAATGAATTGGGGCAGAAGGGAGTAGTAACTGCACCATTTACGGCTACCATCTCGTAAATGTGATTCTTTAAGAAGACCCACTATCTTTACCAGCCAGTATGTGCTGCCAAAGGATGCGGTGGAGGTGGGGGCATTAAAACAAACCTGTTGTCTTGCCCTGCAATGAGAAAGCGTATGTTTACTTTAGGGCATATGATGGTAGTGGGTATAAGGTCTTCAGTATGATTATTGAACCAAGCAAGTCTATTGACTTGCATTGCATGATGAAAAATTGAAAGACTTTAAGGCATAAAATGTTGGTAAATATATGGTGAATTACCCAACACTATCACATGGAGTGAGTCCCATGTTCCTCTATACCTATAGACCAGAACCCAGAACAGGGTATAAAGGAACATAAAGCTTGTGCTGTCAAAGAAGGTTGGGGTGCAAGGAAATTAAAGCAAGTCTATTGCATTGTCCTGCATGATGAAAACATTAAAGACATGGGATATTATTGAGTAAAAAGTAATTAGTCTCATGTTTCTCCTTACCCATAGACCAGAACCCAGACTACAAATGGGAAAGGTAAATATGTGCTGTGGAATGAGGAAGGGGGGAGGATAAAGCAAACATATTGCTTTACCCTCCATGGTTTACTTGAAGGAGAATGGTGTTGCTGGGTATATAGTCTTCATTATGGTGTTGCCTACAGAATGAGATATTACTAATTTCCTTGCATAGCACAAGCAAATATACTTCTTACATCTCTATTATATTTACAAGATATGTCATTCAAGTGTCAGTAATACTGACTGATATTGTCTACTGTTTTTTGAAATGCATGTCACATTTACTGTAGTCTTAGAATATCAAATAGATCTGTAACACATTGTTTACTAAAATTCACTTGAAAATAAGTTCAGAGAAATAGGATTGCTGTAATCTAATAATGAGAAACATGGTATGTTGTTCTTTTTAATGGTGTATTTCTCATTGCATCATTAACTATATTTTACTCCAAAACATCCTTGATTAATGAATTGATTTTGCTTGCCAATGCAAACAGCTCCAGGGCAGACATAGACATTATTTATTTTTTATTAGCTTCTAATATGTCAATTTTTCTTCCTTATCTGTCAGCTCTCACAAAAATACATAAATCAAAAACTAGAGAAATACAGATACTAATAAGATATAATTGTTGTAGGGTCTGTCCCCCTTTAAAAGTTAATACAATTAGAGAGCTCAGTGTTTTCTGTTTTCGGTCACACTTATATTGAATTATAATATATATGTATTATAACAAATATAGATACAAATAAATATATATATATATATATATATATATATTATTAGTTATTATTTATTAGTTATTTGTATTCCTTCCATTTCTTTTCTTGAAAGTATTTTCATGTTTAGTATTCATAGTAATAGACCATGTTAATTATTCGAACACTTCCTGTGAAGATCATATCACAAATGCCGTGGATAGAAATATAAATGCTAAATATGAAGGTAATTAAACAACCCAAATGTTAATTTAGCACTGCTGCATATATTAATATTTAGTTTCATTATACAATTAAAAATGGGAAATGTTGCAATTTCTTACAGAGTGGAAATTTATACTTCTCTGTACGAAACAATTACATATCTAAATAATACTTCATCTGGAAATGCATTACTTGACATAACAAGGCTAACAAGGACAGGACTACTGACAATTGCATCTTTTTTCTGCTTAATCACATAGCGGGGTGTACAGGAAGTTATTGGCAGACAAGATTTACAGCACAGCCAACAGAATTTTTTGTATTTATCTGTACAACGAAAACATTACGTGTAAAACATATTTATATGTATACTTTTATTGATATAAGTTCTAGCAAATAAAAAAATACATTTCACAATTCTTCTTTGCAAACTTGGTTGGGGGTAATCTTTGTGAGCCAATTTGACCAATATTCACCCATATTTTTGCCTGTTTTCAAACCCATATTTGCTTTTTTGCATTCCCTCTATTCAATAACATGATTTCTGCCCATTTTCAAACATTCTCTTGGCAAAAAAAAGGAATTCCTCCGGATTTACCCAACATCTTAAATAAGAAAGTGCTTTCTGAGCACTAGAATGTATTTAAAAGTTTTTACATTTTGGACTCTACAAATGTGCCCATTTTGTGAGGATCCCATTAGACTTTTTTTTGGGATCTTTACCACCCAACTCTAAAAAGAAAATTGTAGTTTTTATTGGTTGGCTCTTCATGGTTTTTAAATAAATAATTATTTTTCTACATACAAACTTTGTTTTTTTTGTGTTATGTTGCATTTTTGTTGCTTTTGTTTTTTATTTTGTACAAGGTGTATAAACAAACATTGATGCATATATACTTTTAAACAAAATTTCATTGTTTAGCTCTGATGACACCTAGGTTCAAACTTCCCTCTTTTAAGGGGCATTAACATTCCTGGTCTGAAGGTTCGGGAGAAAAGATGTTTATGTTTTATGTTTTTTTTTGGCCAATATGGTTTGTTTAGGTCAGAAGCTATTGTTCAAATGAGGTTGGACCATTGATGACACTACAGGCATGCTATATTAGATGTTCAGAGACTGAGAAACATGCCGTAGGACTTGTTGGACACTGGAGATACTTGTTCTTCCTATGGCCCTCATAAAAATTACTTATGCCACATTTGATTTTTCTCTCAGTAAGATACAATATAATATTATATAAAGAAGCATCATTAAATAATATTTTTCCTTTCTGGAGTTTATCCACAATTTCACGAGTGCCTCACAATAAGTATGAAAAGGCAGAAAGGTGAGCACCAGGGCTATTTTAGGGTCCTATTATATGTCTTTTGTGCTATTTTTTTTTGGTTAATATGCTTTTCTAAGCCAATGAAATAGATATATATAGATATATAGGTTTATAAATAATATAAATCTATGAAATGTGGTGCTCACATAGTAACTTGTGGGGGAAGTTCTGTTGAAGAATGCTGTGATCCTGGAGGTGTTATGTCCATGATGGCCCAGCCTCACAGGATAAAGGTCCTTCCTGGAAAAGGAATGGTGAGTCCATTGCTGGGGATAAGGTAAAGACTAAAGCCCCTTTTTTAATTTAAAAGCTGCTAGGATTGATTATTTTTATATATTCATCCATAAAAGTTAAAATGGAGCTTTGACACTAAACTCTAACTAGATATAAAGATTCAATAACTACTTATTGATTAATTCCTTTAAGAATCGAATGTGCTTACAACTATCACAAGCACATGAATCTGTTTTACCAAAATTCTGATATACTCTACACAAAATTGGACTAGTAAGGGCAGCAGTGGAAGCTTAATACTGTCTGCATGCACACAGAAAACTTGCAGACAGGAGAAGGCAGCAGAGTGGTAAGTATGGTACGTAACCTCATTGTCTAAGTATGGTATACGTGAGAAGAGGGAATGTATTACTGATAGTATATCTGAACACATTTTTTTAAAGATTAGGATAGAGCAGTGAGGGGTTTAAGCTACTATACGTTTTTATTACTATCTGTGTCCCCCCCCCAAAAAAATATAATCATTCAAATGACCTAAAAACCAATGTTACCACAAATAAAAGTGAAGTCAAGTCCAAATATTCAAGATGCTATAATAGGGGAAATATTCCAATGTAGATACTTGTTCCTGTGACAGCTATCTAAGGATCCCTTACACTGGAAATATAGGGGCTGATTTATTGAAGCTCTCCATGGCTGGGGAGGATACACTTCCATTGGTGACCCAGCAAACCTGGAATGGATCTGGTCCAGGATTCAAAACATTTGCTAGCAAATGACTGTGAAAAAAACAATTCCAGGTTTGCTGAATCACCCAGCTTCACTGATGAAAGAGTATCCTCCCCAGTCTTGGAGGGTTTAAATAAATTAGTCTCTCCTCTTAAGATTACAGGTTTGAAAGTAAAGGAAGTAAAAGAAATAACTGACAAATTTTAATCATCCTATGCTGTATCCAAAATAAAAGTTATATATATATATATATATATATATATATATATATATATATATATTTATATTATTATTATACACTTTACCTTAACAGTCTATTGGTTCTGCTGTCTGGTAGACGTGTATGAATTACAAAAGTGTCTAAACAAAATCAAAATTCCCTTGGCAGATAATGATGTGCAAGAATCTATACTTCAAACATGCACTTATCATTACACAGTATTTATATAGCACTGACATATTACGCAGAGCTGTACAAAGTCCATAGCCATGTCACTACCTCAAAGGAGCTCACAATCTAATGTCCCTACCTCAGTCATATGTCTTTAATACAGTCCAAGGTCAGTTTTTTGTCAAGTCAATTAACCTAACTGTATGTTTTTGGATGTGGGAGAAAACCAGAGTACCCGGAAGAAACCCACGCAAACATGGGAGAACCTGCAAACTCCATGCAGATAGTGTCTTGTTTGAGATTCGAACCTGGGACCCAGCTCTGCAAAGGCCGGAGTGCTAAACACTGAGTCACCATGCTTAGCTATTAAGCTGGAGTATATAAAAAGGTATAGTTTTTTTTTTTAATGTGAAATAGATTTGCATTAGAGATATCATTAGTTTAATATGATCATTTGTTTCAAATATATCTCTTTTTGAACAATATTCAATACCTAAGTTAGTAGTGGCCTCATATGCTATAACATTAATTTATAACCATGTATTTATAATATGTTTAACAAATAATATTTACCCTAAATCTAAGTAATTAATACAATTGTATAAATAGAGACATTATAATGCAAACACAGAATTCTATTGTGGTATATATAAAAACCAGGAACAATGATGAGCAAAACATTTTACCATTCAGTCACTAGAGGGCAGTGCTGCTCTTAGAAAATGGAAAGCAGTGAAATATATTACCCATGCATAGGAGTAGCATGCTGAGCAGCTCTATTTTACAATCTCTTTTTCTGCTAACAACTGAAGTATGAGACCAGGCTGGCATGAAAAAACATTTTATTTTTACTCACATGTAGGGACAATTTTCCCAAAAAAATAAAAAAAAATAATTTTTTGAACTCAGGTCTCCTGTAAGCATGCAAAGAAAGCATACAGATTTTTTTATTTGTTTCTTGAACATGCAGGGGGTCTACTTTAGAGAAAAACAGGTATTGTTACTGTTTCCAAGGCTGCCAATGGTCTTTCTGTATACAGGATGCGGTGAAACTTACCTTATACAAAACAAATCTATTTTTATATAAATTGCAATCTGCAGACAACACCTTTGGAAATATAAAGTGCCGAGATTGACATTTGACTGAGGCGTCTGGTAAGGGTGAAGATATTTGAGTACAGCAAAAACTACATAAAATGTTTCATTTTTTATCACAAAATCAGATGCAGTGATTTCAGGTTATTTTTATTAAAATAAATAATTATAAATAAAATTTAACTTAGGTTGCTGTTGCAAGCTTGAAGTGTCCTTTTAGTTTTAATATTATACTGCCAAACAGCATGCCTAATTTTTTAAATTACATTACGTTTGTGGAATTATGACAGTAATAAATATTAAATTATAATAACAAAATATTAATATTGTTAATATTATTGGCATTATTCATGGATTCCACAATTTTAATTGAAAAAATGTCAGCATACCATTGTGGCAATATGATTTTATACCTGAAAAGAAACTTCAGCTTGCAACAGCAACCTAAATCACTGTTGCAAGTTACCACCTAATTATATGAAAATATTAATAAATATTATTATACTAAATTAGATTATTTCAAACAATTAACAGTTTAACTGTGAAAATAAACTCATTTCCACATAAGCAGCCTAATTAATTCCCATGAGGTATTTTGAAACTTTAGGAAAAGCAGACTGAGATGAGCTTTTCTTTTATTAATAGGAAATGCTCAGGTTGGAAAATTAAAATAAAAATATCTCATATTGCTAGGAAGTTGAATAACCAACTTCTGGGCCTAGAAAATTTCCCAGCTCTTTCTGTTTCATATGTAATATGTCTTCTAGTTGTAATGGGTGATTGGCTTCTGGCAATAAAATAATTAACATACATATCAATGGACTGTACAACCACTGACCCTTAAGAGGATAGAAAGTCCAATTTTTTTGATAGTGATACTAAATTTAAGAATAAACCATTTTAAACCTTTACACCATTTGTATTTTTTATATATTTTTTTGTTTATAGATCCATTTTTAACTATACAATACAAAACAAACAATTCATGGAAGCATTGAAAGTAGAATTTTTCATCTATATATATGATAACCAGACTTGCTGCCACATTACTAATGGGTAATTTGCTTTTTATAATTCTTGCTTAATTAAACTCTAACATAATAACATTTCATTGCTAAAACATTGTCATTCATCCCTACATGACATAATTACAATGTTAATAAGAAGAACTGAGGTAACTGTCACTGGATTAATTGCTACATTTGCCCATAATCCTGTCTAGCTGAAATAACACATGGCTACAATGACAAGGATTTGACAGAGCCAGAAGTCTAGCAGCTGAGCCAGGTAGGTGGATATTTGGGACATAATAACTATAAATGGACAATGTTCACTTACTTAATTAAATATATTATTATTCAATCTTTCTTGGCAGCCATTACTTTCAATATCACTGCATGTCAGGTGTTGCTTTTCTAAGACTGACTGTGAGAGCATTTGTAGGTTTTAAACACAGATGACATACTGGTTTACCTGACAATGATTTGCATTTCGGTATTTAAAGAGTAGCAGCAGATTGATAAGTTTATCTCTCTGTCGCTCCCCGGGCATGTCCATAGTTTGCACCATAGTACTGCAGCATATTAGCCTCTCTGTATCTAAGCTCTGATGTACATGGACTGAAAAAGCCTGATACCAAAACAAATTAATATTAATACATTTACACTACTCCCAATTAAATTGAATACATTAAATGATGCCCTAATAAACAAAGTTTCACTAATGTGTGCCTATTAAAATTGCTTAGATTTCTGATTTAAAAATGTCTGGTAGATAATCAGTATAAGTAGTCATTGTTTACACACACATTTTTTTTTTTACCAATAACCTTATCTTTTAGAGAATCTTCATTACCATCCTGAGCTACTAAAGAACTATATATAGCTTAAATAGTTTGGTTTCTAAACTTCTTTTAGTGCAATTTATTGTTGCTTTTCCTGCTTTCATCTGAATATTCATTGCCTGCCTCTTGAACTTCAAATACATTGCAAAACATAGATTTTAATGTTTTTGTATGACAAAATGGATAATAAACAAAATATGCAATGACAAAAAACAAAAATGATTAGGAACAGGAAGTGAGAAGCAAGGGAGATTCAGTCACTGGATAGCAAGTATTAATGTCTTTCTATAGCCCCCATTGGCAGCTTAGAACAGTGACAGTGGTCCAGTGTGTAAGGTAAGTGTGTAAGGTAAGTAGTCTGTGACTAAAGAGTTAAAATTGGATCAAGATGGTATCCTTAAATGGGCCTTTCCTGCTAATAAAGTCTTCTAGACTCTTTTTGGGTCCCAAATAATACCTAAAGCCTCATTAACAAGCTGAGGACATGTTGTTACACACACATACAGAATTCCTACAGGGTATCTTACAGATATAGGAGTTTGACACTCAAACCTAACTTCCATACCATGTCAGAGATAGCATAGGCCTAACAGAAGCAATCACATGATAACAGTATACACAAATGCAAGAAAAGTTGTATTCAGCTTGTTCACTCTCGAATGGTACCTTCAGGTAGTGTCCACTTACTGAGAATTATTTAGGGGTGGTAGTGAGTGGTTTAGTACTGCTCGGCAGGTTCGCCACTTGGGGAGGGATAGGTACAAGGTGTACCTCTGTACTGGGATCCATTCAAAAGAGCTACCTTGGAAGGTTTACAAAGGGGGAGAGGTGCCAGTATGGGGCCCAAAAATTTCTGATGGCAGCCCTGCTGTCCACTTACATCTGCAGTCAAATATTGAAATGATGGGAGAGAGTGTGCAACTTTTTCTAAGCCATACCCCATCATCATAAAACAGACCAGACATCAGTGGGTTTAAAGTCTATATTAGCCCTCTATTACAAGCTACCAAATATAAACAATACATATAATACAATAAGAAATAATAACACTCCAGGTCACCAGTCTTTTAAGGCAACAGGAATGAACTTCTAATAGGAGACTATTTGTGAAGCTCAAAATCTCCATTGTCCTCAGCCTTGATACATAAAAGCCTTTCAAGTCCCTGTACCCGTAAACCCAGCTACCAAAACAGTAAAACTAAAAGTGAAAGTGAAAGGGACAGGCAATGTCCCTGCAATGAAACATATTCACCTTCCTGATCACTCCCTTAGCTGTCAAAATCGTTGAGCTACACATGCTGGCACATCCCGGCTTAACCTGGGGCTGCCAGGACTCAACGCTGTGCAAGAGTCAATCCAGCCCCAATAAGGATAGCTGAAGATCTAAACAAAGAAGATAAAAAGGAAAAAAATAGTGGTGGCTAGAACAGTAAGGGTAGGGGGGGGGGGGGGGGGAATACACTGGTTTTAGTTCTGCTTTAAGTAATAAAGATTGCAAAATTTATTAGGGAGAGAGAAACAGAAGCCTCCAGGACACTACCCAATTTGTAAGTGTCACTGTTCTGCTCCAGACCAGCTTTAAAGAACCCTCTCAATAGGGCTGATTTTTTAAAGCTCTCCAAGGCTGGAGAGGATACACTTTCATCAGTGAACCTGGGTGATCCAACAAACCTGGAATGGATATGGTCCAAGATTGAAAAAAATTACAAACAAACAGCAAGTGATATTTAAGAAATTAATTCCAGGTTTCCTGGTTCACCCAAATTCACTGATGAAAGTGTATCTTCTCCAGCCTTGGGGAGCCTAAAAAAACCAGACCCAATAAAGCCAACCTTCACCTTTCCTGTCATTCTAAAACCTCCATATAGCTGATACCCCTTTTTACCCCGTCATGTGGCCCTGCACCTTTTTTTTTCCTCTGGATATATCCTGATATGGTCATTGTTTGAATGTATATTTCATCAGGTGTAAACATTGTCAAAGTGTAACCAACTGGGTTGCCATTTGCTATCCAAATACATAATGAACATAGGTACATAAGGTCCAGCAAGATTTAGGTAGCAAAGAATTACATAATTTATTGGTGGCTTTATAAAATAACATATTTTCCTGAATGCCAATACGGGTCAATATCCAAGTGATCTGAGTTTGTTTAACAAGCAAGTATTTGTCCACCCGTTGCACTGAACAAAAGATTTATTTATTTATGTTCTAATAAGGCTGCTGTATAGTCTTAAATCTGTACACTGTATGGAATGTAACAGTGGGTCATCTTTAACTTAATACAGATAAGTTTCTTAAAAACAGGTAATGATGCTGAAATTCAAATGAAGAATTCAGCTCCTTAAAAAAAAGAAACAAAAAAATCAAAACATAAATTTGAAAAAAATAAGATTAAGGAAAGAAATAATGCATTTGAGTAATAGGTGCACAGAGCAATACCAAATCAATGTTAATGTCGACGATAATGTACTCTATTTCTAAAATGCACTCTCGCTCTCGTATCTGCCTACACACAATCTCCCCATTTGCACAATTCTGTTATAATGATATCTTTTAGAGGTTTATGTCACATTAAGGTCTTTACAGATTGATTTTAAACAGCCATATGGCCTAAGCATCTAAATTGTGACTTTGCTAATGTATGTTTTCATAGCCAAGAACACAACATGATTTTACATGCATTAAGAATTCTGGGAATCATGCTTAATTTGACAAATAGGCTTCTGCTTACATCAGTTACAAAGTTACAGATACATTTAACAAGGATACGTATGTCTACTCGTTAACCAATGCAGCCACCTTCATGCTTTTAAGACGCAATGAAACAATGCACCAAATTTAATTCGGCACACAAGTCGTTAAAGGAGATCTGAGCAATTTAGCCTGATTTTGTAAATTGTATGCCTTTTATTCTTTTAACAGCGTCATTGTAAGCAAGGCTCTTGTTAAGATTTAAATTGACTATCCATTAATAACCACGCTAGCACTTTTCATTCTGTGGAAGAGATAATCAGATAACTTAATGTTGTTTTCCTTTTTTCGTCTGTATATATAAGTCAGAATATCAGCAATATGCCTCTAAATGGATCAATGTTAAGTCGTTATGGGGCAGGCGACTGAAATGATTTAGAACGATCAACATAAAAAGATATGTACTGAGTGATCATTTGATGTTGGCTTATAAGATTCATATGGAATTTATTATGGTTTCCATGTAAATGAGCATATATTTCTCTGCCTACCTTGTATATCATATCAATGCAAGCAGGAAAGATTAAGACTGATACAGCATGGAGAAACTGACTCACAGTAGAAATCAAGGATGTCTTTATTTTATGTATTTAGGAGGAGATAAATCTGATGTAGCCTAATCATTTTATGGTTTATGGCCCTTGTAATTGAGGCTTTATCACCTTAGACAATAAGACTTTAATGACACATCTGCTAAATTAAAAGGGCTAAAAGAAAACTAATATAAACAAACACCATGTGAAGGTAATTTTTTGGTTAATAGTAATTTATTTACTGGTCAGACATTTCTATAGCTTATTGTTAAAGCTACTGATGCCAATACTAAATTCATTTAGGCTTTTTGCAACTGTGCATATGACCAATAATTGCATAGAAAATGCATGTGTTTGGTTTTGAGATTTTATCCAGATGATATAATTTATTCAATAAACTAATGTGTACCTAAAACATGTTAGGGACGTACATTTATAATCATCCCTGACAAAATCTATTGTCTGTACAGCAGGGGTGTAGTCGTAAAAAAAGGAGAGAGGGCACGGTGCGTGCCTGCCCAACTACACCCCTGCCTGTGTCACTCAAAGGGGAAGAAACTTCCCCCTGAGTGACATCATGATACCAGAAGTTGCCCACTCTCCTATCGCAGGTCTGAGCCTGTTCAGAGAGACAACCTGGCCTCCTCCCTGATCCCGCAATTCAAACAAGGAAGACATGGTCCGTGGCTCTGACCAGTGGGTCCCCACCGCAGCGGGGTCCTTCTCCTTAACCCACTGGGGGGCAGACCGGCCAGAGCCATGGACTACTAAAGAATTCTTTGTGAAAAAAGAGAGGGCACGTGTGCTTACTCTCGAAAAAAGTGAGGGCATGGCGTTCCCATCTGTGCTTGCCCCACTACACCACTGCTGTACAGCTGCTCCCAGATGTAAATTTGTGATCCGTCCTTCCAGATCACTAAAAAACTGGCAGGAATGACCACTGCTGTTTTCCATTGGGGATGACGCAGCGGGGTGCCTCCTGCTCACCCTCCCCCCTTTTCATAGTACATAAAAATGACTGTAAAGTGCTCCTTCAGTTTTCTGTTAGCTAGAAATCAATAAAGATTCCCAGTAAATATCTGCATAGTGCTTAAAGTGGATCTTTCATTGAAATAAAAAAATGTGACTTACCTTTCTATCGCAGAGCCCTCGATCCCTCAACAATTGGCTTCCATTCGGTCCACTGCCGTCCTGGATTCATTCTTTGTCCCTGCGTGGAGGAACTACAGAGCGCTACCATCTTCTTCCTTTGTCTTCTGGCTTCAGCCTACATTACCTAATCTTGCACAACGCAGACACGGGATAGGGTGAGGAGCCTCCCCTTCTTTTTTTTTTAAATATTCAGAAAAAAACACATTTTCGATTTTTTTTTAAAAGGTTATCTACCCTTTTTTATATAAAGTAAATTTTTGGTGATAGGCCTGCTTTAAGAGTCTGGTCATAATCTATTTCTAAAAACTTCAAAATTTCCAGTGATGCAGCCTTCCTCATTGTAAGTCACAAATCCATGGCAAATAACAATTATGAAAAAACTTAAAAGTTTTTAATCCCCCACAATTTTGCACAATTTTGGTAAAATGCCTTACATGTGCATAGGGGCAGATGGCGTGACTTTTTTTGTATTGCTATCACAAGGAGTATAATATGATAAGACCCCTATGTGATAGTACTTTGTGAGTGACAGGTATTCTTTAGCTGTACATTAGTGGGTAGAATCACACAATGGGTGCAGATTTAACTGACAATATTCCTTTGCAATGTCTTTTGTCATCATCACTATGCAAAAGACCATTATAAATTTGTCATAATGTCATTTTTGCTTTTCACAGTCAGAGCATTTAATTTATTGTGTTGCATAACAAATATTTTTTTTTTTTGTTGGGGGGAGGGAGCTGTGGTTGCTATAACTTGGTTTTGTCTGTATAATGTGCTTGACAGTTGTCTGCTGCAAATATATTGAAGGGTCTTTGATGCCTGGGAAACAGTACAAATTTCCAAACTTTAAAAAGTATAAAAAACGATGCGTGCCAAAATATGTAAAACAGATACATACTTAACAGGGAAGTTGAATGTCTGCTTCTGTGCAATTATGAGATCATTGCTCATTTTGTGTCTCTTTTATATATTTTCCAGTTCATTGCCTTTTTAGGTTTTAAACTTTAAAGATGCAATAAAAAAATGGTTGTTTGCCTGGAATTACAGATATTTTTAAATAGTTGGATGGTGCTAGAAATTCTGGTAAAAATATCAACTACAGTCTATGTGAGAAATAGAAAGCCAGCAAGTGAACTGACTTGTCAGCAGTCATGCACATTCATTTGTATTTATTTAAAGCATGAGTTCAAAATCAAGAAATATTCAGGCAAGTTTTTTTTTTATCCACAGCTCAATTGGTTATCTCTTGTTTTCTGGTTTGAGCTGAACAATAACATTACTGTAAAAAAGCCATACTTCCAAGCTATTCTTATAGCATAGATTTGCTCTAACACTGCAATACACAAAGTAGATAAAAACCACCACTTGACCCCGCACCATCATCCCTACATATTTTGCTCCAGCCACATGAAGCACCTGAATGGGGTAAAATGTTGGAGAGGATAGTGGGGGTCTGGTAGTGAGGTGTTGTGCACCTTGTGTATTGCAGGATGTTAGGATTTAGTTTTACAGTATGCCTTTTTTACATGGAAATTGATATTCAGGAAAATGGACGTTCCAGTAGCCTGCCATGGAAGCCAGTTAATGTTTTTGGAGCGGCCTTCTCATAATTTAGTTCTGAACCTACCTTGCTGTTTTTGCTGCACTGAAATCCTAAGCAGTGTTGTTAACCTTGCTCATTTCTCTTTTCATGAATTACATCAATACATCCGTCTCTCCTTATCCCCATAGATTCTCGGTTCCATTCCCAGCACGCCCTTCCTTCCTGTATCAGCTCTACCTCTTGTTTTTTTCAATACAATGTTTTCAGCCCACTACACAAAGTTAGGAGGCGACATAATGGAAAAGATAAATGTAATGAAGTACTTTTATGGAGAGCCGTGGATGTGCAAGTACAGTATATATATAAATATATATAAACTGTATATCAAAGTTATAAAACCTGCAATTACCATGTCAATGATGTACCCATAACCACATATGTGCCCACGTCTGGGTTACAGGTGACATAACATCATGTTGTATACAAAAAATACCTAACTTATCTTGTGTATCTTGTGCAGCTACTGAGACGCCTGTTTCAATTGTGCCCAGTCTGACCATGTAAGTCTCATGACTGTACTGATGTAATAAACACATGCTGTTATGAAGGTAAATGTGTACATTTCAGAGCTAATATCTGATTGTGTAATTATTGTTACCTGGACCTAATTCAAAGCTTTGCTGGGATCAAAGTAAACCTATAGGGAAAGTTGCTTTATGAACTTTAAACTTGCATATCAACTATGAACTTACATAGCAGGAATATCAGGCACATACTGGTGATCCCAGTATGGTGTCCTTATACTTCCTAAACCCTGGCTACAAAAATCAACAAACTTTCTGACCTCCAACCCTAACACTGTGTGTAATTCTAATGTATTAACTTATTTGTTAGCCCCATAGGCAATAATGCAATGCATGGAGGAAAAGGAGTACTGTTGTTGCCTGTTATATATTGTAAAAAGGTCTAAAGAAATCATCAAAGGTACAATTTAATAATCATTGTGTATTTAATATAATTCACAAAATTATATTCAATAAACTTACAACTTGATGCAGAAGATTACATATTTTGAATTAGTTCTATGGTTTAGCAATATATGTGCGAAAAATGAACCCAGCTTCTAAAAAGTACCTTATCTAGAGTGTGTGTCCTTGATTTAAGTTTACTTTTAGCTGTTGGGGTCTGCATTCACTTTTTGTATGATTCTGTGTTGTACAAGTCCCCCCAGGGTTTATCTTTAGATGTGCCAGATTGCAAGATTTTAGCTAAAAGCAGCAGAAGAAATGCAAAAGGCAACTGTAAAAAAATGCTATAACAAAAAAATTGTGTTTTGTTGGAAACTATGGACTACCTTAATTAAAAAAAATAAGTGGTATGTGGTGGAACAGATAAATGTGCACCTATGGTAATTGTCCCTTTGATGCTCGCATAGCACAACCAAATCCTACTCTTTCTAATAAAAGCAATGCATCCAATATGATAGCAGCGTAGGATAATGTAATTTCCAGTTGTGCTCTAATTGCCGTCGTTCATAAACTGCACATATTTTTACAATGAGCTATAACGAGATAACAGACCATCTTTGATTTTCTGGAAACATTTACTATCTTGTAACATAATGCTCTAACATACCTGGTACGAATTACAAAATGTGAGTGATTGTAACATTTTGAAGGAAAAATAGTTCAAGTGTTAACTTCAAAAGCACTAGAAAATTGAAGTCATGTGTTACAAGAGCAAACGATATTTCTTTAAGTAATACCTTTTCTGTAAAAGTTGCTTAATATGATCGTAAAATCTGCACTGACTTGTAATTTAGAATGTTTCATGATACCCATAAAACAATAGTGTCTAAGTGGAAGTGTCTGTGAGACAAATGTATTGCCATACATGTGTTTATTGCAAGAGAAGTGGGGTAATCATAGGACCTGCTCTGCCATGTATTACATTTAAAGGTGCTCGATTTACAATTAGCATTTATTTACATTAAGTAGACAGTAAAGCATGGCAGCACATTTTAGTGTAAATAGAAATGTAAAAGCAAAGACTGTTAAAATAGAGCCTGCATACAAATATGCCATAACACCTGGAAAGGGAGTGGAGTCATCTTTTTTTTTAACAAATAACATATTTTGATTGTGATGGGTCATTTAAATTATAATACATACCAACATTAGTATATGGAGTTTCTTCTAGCTATGCCAGTTTCTTTTTTGGTCAGGTTCTGTGCTGATTATAGAAATCAATAAACTTCATATTTAAAACAAAAATCAAAACTAAATATTCAGCTGATTGGATTGGGGGGAAACTTTTGAAAAAGTACATAAAGCATGCCACTGAAGCTCTGAGTTGAGTACAGGTAGTCCCCGGGTTACATACGAGATAGGGACTGTAGGTTTGTTCTTAGGTTTAATTTGTGTAAGTCGGAACAGGTACATTATTTTTATTACAGTAAGGTTCATGAATATTTGGACAGATACAACTTTTTTCTAATTTTGGTTCTGTACATTAACACAATTAATTTTAAATGAAACAACTCAGATGCAGTTGAACTTCAGACTTTTGGCTTTATTTCAGTGGGTTGAACAAAAAGATTGCATAAAAATGTGAGGAACTAAAGCCTTTTTTTTTTTACACAATCACTTCATTTCAGGGGGTCAAAAGTAATTGGACAAATTAAAAAGCTGAAAATAAAATGTTCATTTCTAATACTTGGTTGAAAACCTTTTGCTGGCAATGACAGCCTGTAGTCTTGAACTCATGGACATCACCAGATGCTGGGTTTCCTCCTTTTTAATGCTCTGCCAGGCCTTTACTGCAGCGGCTTTCAGTTGCTGTTTGTTTGTGGGCTTTTCTGTCCGAAGTTTAGTCTTCAACAAGTGAAATGCATGCTCATTTGGGTTCAGATCAGATGACTGACTTGGCCATTCAAGAATATTCCACTTCTTTGCTTTATTTAAACTCCTGGGTTGCTTTGGCTGTATGTTTTGGGTCATTGTCCATCTATATTATGAAACCTCCCAATTAATGTGACTGCACTTAGCTGGATTTGAGCAGACAGTATGACCCTGATTTGTGAAAGCTCTCCAAGGCTGGAGAGAATACACTTTCATCAGTGAAGCTGGGTGATCCAGCAAACCTGGAATGGATCTGGTCCAGGATTCAAAACATTTGCTAGCAAATGATTTTGTCAAAATCCATTCTATGTTTTCTGGTTCACCCAGCTTCACTTCTGAAACTGTATTCCCTCCAGCCTTAGAGAGCGTTCATAAATCAGGGCCAAAGTCTCTGAACACCTCAGAATTCATTGGGCTGCTTCTGTCCTGTGTCACATCATGGATAAACACTAGTGTCCCAGTGCCACTGGCAGCCATGCACGCCCAAGCCATCACACTGCCACCACCATGTTTTACAGATGATGTGGTATGCTTTAAATCATGAGCTGTTCCACGCCTTCTCCATACTTGTTTCTTGTCATCATTCTGTTAAAGGTTGATCTTGGTTTCATCTGTCCAAAGAATGTTTTTCCAGAACTGTGCTGGCTTTTTTAGATGTTTTTGAGCAAAGTCTAATCTAGCCTTTCTATTCTTGAGGCTTATGAGTGTCTTGCACCTTGCAGTGCACCCTCTGTATTTATTTTCATGCAGTCTTCTCTTTATGGTAGACTTGGATATCGATACCCCTACCTCCTGGAGAGTGTTGTTCACTTGGTTGGCTGTTGTGAAGGGGTTTCACTTCACCATGGAAATGATTCTGCGATCATCCACCACTGTTGTCTTCCATGGATGTCCAGGTCTTTTGGCGTTGCTGAGTTCACCAGTGCTTTGTTTCTTTCTCATGATATACCAAACTGTAGATTTTGCCTTTTTCCTGATATTGTAGCAATTTCTCGGATGGGTTTTTTCTGTTTTTGCAGCTTAAGGATGGCTTGTTTCACCTGCATGGGGATCCTGTGACCGTATGTTGTCTGTTCACACCAAAAATGTCTACATACAAGCACCCCCCAAATCCACTCCAGGCCTTTTATCTGCTTAATTGATAATGACATAACGAAGGGATTGCCCACTCCAGTCAATTGCCATTTTCTTTTGAGCCCCTGAAAATAAGTGATTGTGTAAAAAAAGGCTTTAGTTTCTCACATTTTTGTTCAACCCACTGAATTAAAGCTGAAAGTCTGCAGTTCAATTCCATCTGAGTTGTTTCATTTAAAATTATTGTGGTAATGTACTGAATTAAAATTAGAAAAAAAGTTGTCTCTGTTCAAAAATTTATGGACCTTACTCTAAAAATACTTAGGACAGATGTTTGTCTTAACATAATATTAGGCAGTGTGGTGTCAGTTACCGTATAAAATCCTCACTGTGAGTTAATCACAAACAAAGCAAAAAAAAAAAAATATATGGAGCCTAGACATTTTATAAATTCTGGAGCAAGCTGTGCTTTAACATGCAAAAAGAAACAGCTGCAGAGTTTGTCTTGGTAATTAAAGAGTTACAAAAGGCTGCAGAAAGAGCTCAGTCCTTAAGATCACCCACAACCTCAGCTATGTTTAGCAAAAGATTTCTTCTGCAAATCATGCAAACCCCCTCCCCCCTCGAGGCCTCCGCTCTGCACACAGCAGGCAGGGAAGCCCTGTTCATATCTAGAAGGCATTCGTATGTCGGATATCCTTAACCCCGGGACTACCTGTATGTATCTCCTGTGAGGTTAGGATGCTCAATCAAGGTGAGGATTGCTTTATAGTCACATCCCAACTGATGGCCAGTCCCAAGTAAAGAGGTGTTGTGGATATTTTCTTTCTGCATCATAGGCAGCCCCAGTTATAGGCAGTCCATAATCCCTAGATCTATATCACCTATCATAGCAGCAAACAAGAAGCTATGCAACTGCATGTAGAATAAAATTGCACTACGAAAAATGCATGGGTAACCATTGCTAAAAAAGGCATTGGCCCTAGCATGTTCTCAGTCATTGACCCTAAAAAAGTATGCAAATGAAAATGTCGGAGTTAATGCAGAGATGTCAATCTTAATAAAACAGGTGATAGGGTTTTACAGTAGTGGTACATGCTGCATCAAAAATTAGGACTGTCTAAGTGATTCCAAAAGCACTGGTTCGCACACATCAAAAAGAGGAGTTCAAAGAGGCATTGTAACTAAAATGTTGAGTAGCTACAGAAAGTTGTGTTGTTCATTTTTCAAACTATGGTCTACTCAGAGACCTGGTAGGGATTGGCTGTGCAGGTGCTACATTAAGCATCTTGTAAAATCCAACAACAGCAATACATCCCAATATTGGAACAATTGTACCAAGGTAGGTATAATTACATGTTAGGATAACCACAAAATGCAGATCAACTTTGCTGCTGATCTAAAATTTTACATTTACTTCTAGGGCTTCTCTTGGGAGGGTGATGTTCTGAACTTCTGGGGAAATATTGATGAAAATTCATTACTAACTGTTTGCAAAGGAGCCTAGAGTTGGGAACCCAACACCTTTCCATGGGACCATAGCTTTTCCAGCTGACTAAATATTGGAGCTTGCCAGGCAGTATCTCAGACTCAATGTCAGTTTCCACTACAACTACTAAAGCAGACCCA
Organism: Pyxicephalus adspersus; assembly: GCF_032062135.1. Classification (NCBI taxonomy): domain Eukaryota; kingdom Metazoa; phylum Chordata; class Amphibia; order Anura; family Pyxicephalidae; genus Pyxicephalus; species Pyxicephalus adspersus. Next base: position 29,412,716 of record NC_092862.1, read on the forward strand.
TTATTAGGTCCACTGCAGAAAGCCAAATATAATGAAAGATAACAAACATCAATGAAGAGAGCCAGTGAGATTTAGGCACAACAAAAGGAAGAGCAGGAAATCCCAAACACCAAACAGCATTTGTAATTTTCTGACATTATCCCTGTTCTAAGGAGTGGCCTCTCCACACTCTAACTATACCTCAAATGGTGGATGTAGAGCTATAAAGCACCCAAACCATAGGGAACCACCAGGCCACCAGGGTCATTCATGTTACCATAGCAAAACTCAAGAGCCACTCCATTGAGTGATGTTCATAGGAGCCAGAACTCACACAACAATGCCAATCAAGACCAGAACCCTTAAAACAAAGCTCAACAATGTTGGAAGTGTTGCCAAATATAGTCATGAGTAACCAAGAATTGTCCACTGCAGACCAAGCATTAGGATTTCTAGACAAGTGTATGAGTGTCCCAGAAAATTAGAAGCTGAGGTGTGAAGACCAACATATCAGAGCCAACTGTAGACACCAGGAATCCCTCAAATTTCAGCCTACAGGAAGTATTTCCTGTATTTGGATGGTTACAGTATAGCCAATGTTAAAGCTCACTTTGGTATGGTTAGTTCTAGGTCCTTGTTAAAAGTAGGCTACATCAGGGGAAAGTTAAGTATCTAGGCTACTTTGACAAATGCAGCACCCGACCATGCTAGGAGAGACTATACACCTAAAGTACACATGGGCCCCTCAGAACAGTGGCAGAAAGGAGTAAATACGTGTACAACAAGAACAATAAAAGGAAAGTGGGAAACCTCAAACATTACAAGCTACAAACAACACAAAATCAGAAGTGTTGAACATGTGAGATTCAGGTAGATTGATGCTTGGTTAAAGAATTGGAGAATGCTTTAGAAAGCAGTATTTCAGATCCTGGTACAGGCAATGCCAAAATGCGTCTCATTCCAATAAGAATCAAAGAATCACTCCTTCATGCCCAATCCTTATGTCTGATACCTGACAAAATAAAAAAAAAGTTTAAGGCTAAAAGTCTTTAGAGACCGGTAAAACAGAATTGTTTACATGAAATGTTGTTTTGGGAGGCTGAAGCTGTAAGCTTTTTTTAAAATCAGGTTTGGCAATACATTTATTAGCCTCAGGTGAGGTCTCAGAATAGGAACCAAACTGTTTTAGTGCTTTAAAAGCACCAGAGATACATCAAATAAGGTAGAAAAATATACCATCTCCCATTAACACAGGGTAGAAATTTAATAAGCTCTACAGGATCTTCAGAATTATAGCTGTTACAATCTAGTATATCATTTGTCCACTTAAAAAAATTATTTTAAGAAGATAATATGTAATTTCACTTGAACAGGAGCTCCATGTGCTAAAGAAAAAGAAGTTATTATGCAAATATAGAGTTTTAGAAAAAAGTCACACTATGGTTATCTATAGATGTGTCAGAGGCCATGATTTACTAAAGCTCTCCAAGGCTGGATAAGATACACTTTCATCAGTTAACCTGGGTGATACAGCAAACCTTAAATAGATCTGGTCCAAGATTGAAAAAATTTGCTAGCAAATTAATGGAAAAAAATACATTCCAGATTTGCTATAGCACCCAGATTCACTGCTGAAAATCTATCTGCTCCAGCCTTGGAGAGCTTTAATAAATCAGACCTAGAGTGTTTAGAGTGAAGTATTTTATAGACCAAAAGGTAAAACAAAGACCATTACACCTAAGTCTATTCATGTCCACAGCATCTCCAATGATCACCTAAACGTATTTACCAGAATTTTAACTACACAAGTATAAACCAAGAAAATGCCATTAGAAAAAGAGTCTAAGTTTATATTTGGGTCACACCATTAGATGGTGTTGTGTCTTTTGTGTATAACAAACTCTTGCTGTCTGAGATATAATTAGTGTTTGTTACACATGTTACATGAGAACACAATGCCATCTACTGGTAGCCATGAACCGCACACATACGATCATACCATCACCTAACATACCCAACTCAACAGTACAAAATACTAAAAAGGGGAAAAAGATGACTGATGTGATTTTAATTTTTGTTTAAATAATTATTACTTAAAAAAATATTTACAACAAATGTATTTCATCATGTTAATTGCAATGGCATTTCTAGCTGTTTTAAATGTTAGAAGTGGTAGCCACACTTGGTACCCTATGTTTATATTCTGTTCAGAGCAGGTTTCCTGTATTCTCAGGTCTGTCAGTCCTTTGCTAAGCTATTCTCCCACACTCAGATCTCAACAGCAAAGACACAAACTATTCTGTAGCCCAAGATTGGAACTAAGATGGCTCTAGTATCAGCCTCTACAAATAGTGTAGAGTAAGGCTGGAGCATTGAAGGTGAAGTAGCAAAAGAAGCAAATCAAATAATGAACAAACAATAGCATAGAAATAGAGTCAGAGAGACCGCACTTCACTGTTTCACCTTCTACTCGCTAGACACATGCTAGGTCTTAAATAGCCTGGGCTAAGAGGGAGCAGGTTGAATGATGTTGGTCATCAATCTCACTGAGGACATCTACCAAGGAAAATTACCATAGATTTTATATTAGGCTATGCAATTGTATCTTGATATTTTTGTCTGGGGATTTGTTTGAATTATTTAGAAAATTTGTTTAATTTACATCAACATCATATCTTTATATGATGTTTTAGTGCTTTGGTTTACCTATACTTTATGGTTTTATCTGATGAAAAAAACATTTTTGCATCTCTACAATTGTGGAAAACATAGGTTTTTTCATAATAACATAGGTTAATTCGGAAATCTCAAAGAAATCGACATTCCTGTTCATGTAACTGACTTGCAAATTTTCCTGGCAGAATTTTTTTCCTATGATAACATTGGGAGCAGATGTCATCACAGCATTCTGGCTCTTCTAGTCAAAACACTTTAGTTTTGGATAGAGTAGGGTAGGATTAAAGCTCATGTTGGGTTCGTTCTTATATCTGACAGTTTTCCCCTCACTTGTTGAGCATGGGACAACAGTATGTTAAAAGACAGAAAGTCAACGTAAAATATCTTTTATTATAACTTTAGAGTTATTTCATGGTTATCTTTATTGGTATATCATATTTTGTTTCAAAAAACATTTAAAAAATTACTAACCTATTTAATCTCTAGATTTTTTATTAGTGTGATCGTATTCTTGTTCTGTACATGGAGAATAATTTAGGAGAATCTTTGTTTATAAACCGTTTAGCAAGTATAAAATCCAGTAACAGGAAAAGCTTTACTGTGAGACCTTAAAGATTTTGCACTTATTTAAACAGGAACTGATACCGGAAATGGACAAGGACAGGAGGACAATGGACTAGTTACCAATTTGCTTGTAGCCCTTGTTTTTTTCCAATTAATGACTTATCATGCATTGTTCTGCATGCACACTGTCTGTGGTGGCCATATTTTGGTAGAGTTTATCTTCTTCCAGCAAAAAGAACAGAGTAGCATTAGGTAATATCTTACTTCAAAATTCATCACTTTGGTTCTGGAGGCCTTAACAGCACTTTCTATATAAATGAAGCCCACAAACAACCAGTTAAGCCTCACCCATTCTGACCTAACAGCTTGGCAGAGGACCAATACATTGCATGTTCTGGTCATGACTAAATATGAAGCATGGAGCTGTCATATACATTCCACAGGAAAGGGAACAATGGTCAATGCTTGACCAATGCTGATAAATTATATTCCTTAACTAGTATTTTACTTACGAGGCCACCAGCTAAAGGATGTGTTGCACTTTTATTTAATAGATCCATAATAAGCATTTGTTTATTGGTAGGACATTGCTGAGCTGGTGAAACATTATTGATAATAAATACAAATGTATTTACACCTACCAGCCTTCTAATGTAAACAACCAGAAGATATTTCTAAGCTGTTAGAAGCCAATAAACAACTTACTTCTCATTCACTGTATTTTAGAACTTTTATAATAAATAAAAATCACGTTAAAAGCAGCTAGAGAATTAATTAAGGGTTTGCTTTAAAACTTGTAAACATTCTACTTGTTTTAATGTCCATAGACTAGGTACAGATGTAATTCTATGTGTTTCTAAATTGTTCCCGCCCGCTTGCTTTCCAAGTGTCCCTACTGGTAAGTGGGCAGGTTGATCACTTAAAAAGGGCAAATTTAAAGGTTCAGAATTTGTAAGTGTGGAACCAACACTAAATTTCAGAGGAAAAGCTGAGATTTGCATATGTTATATGTTTGGTGATTGTTTTGAGATGCGCCTTTCACCAAATGTAACCACTGCTGATATATTATTTCATCACATATTCAGTTTGAATTGGCGGGTTTGTGATGTTTATTTTAACAGCTTCTATTTTAAGTTCTAACTAAGTGAAACATTCCTATCAGCAGAAGTGATGCCCCTACATTCTCTATTGTTCATTGAAGCTTTACAAACAGGAAACAGCTTTCTTCAATTTTCATAATTCTAGGCTCCACAATATTGCTTTACTAATTAAATTGCCCCATCGTCAATATTTGAACATATCATTGAAATACTCCTTGAAAGAGCAAAGCAGGAGCCAAGTGTTTTGTTACCAGTCTGACTCCTTGCCCTTAATATTAATCTAAACAGTCTTTGCTGTGTCTGCCAAAATATTAATACCATAATTCCTCAATGTCATCCTTCACTTACGCAGGCAGTGTTTTATTTGAGACTATATTTGACTTCTGAGCATTTAAAGACATCTAGATTAGCAATCTTGTTATTTTAGAAGGTCGCGCAGTAAAGATTGGATTAGAATTAAAATTATTAATTTTTCACAATAATTACATATGATATAAATGAGCTCAAGATGGGATAGTTAATCACGGTGTTCTGTTTATACATTTAATTTTGAAGGGAAAAGTTTAGTGAAAGCATAGATATGAAAAGACTCTCAGTAAGATTTAACTCTGTGGCCACAAGAATGATTTACTTTTACATGCTGTTTTCCCTTAGTGGTTGGGTATTTGGCTGGATTGTTTATTCAACTTTTATTTATCTCAACTGAGATAGATGAAATACAGCATTTGATTTACTCAGTAATTCTGCTATACCTGTTGGTAGTAGATTATGCATGCTTGTGACATATATGTTTTAAGGCGTGTTACTGCTATGCACGAGCCATTACTTAATAAAGCATGGTAAAGCACTATCTTACATTGAGCTTGACTTATTAAAGCTCATGAAGACTAGGGAAGATAAACTATCATGGATGAACCTGGATGATCAAGCAAACCTAAATTGGATTTGGTCTGGTATTAAAAAGATTTACTAATTAATAGCCAATGATTTGTAAAAAATCCAATCTAAATTTGCTAAACCACCCATGATAGTCTATCGTCTGCAGTTTTGGAGACCTTTTATGAACCATGCCCAGTATAGTCAGTGTTTGGTCAGTGTGGTGTATGGCAGCCCATTGAGTCAGTTGCTTAATACAACACATGTTCACAAGCAGCAGAACAAGTATTAATGTTCATATATTAAAAAACTGCAATGGACTACAGTGTGAAGGTGTCTCTCTGTAGTGATCCAAACCCTGTCACTATATTCAAATATTAAATATACAAAATATTAAGTAATATAATTTAAAAAATAGTTAATACTTTATAAAAGACTACATGAAAAACCTTGTTCAGGCATGACTTGTTATAGAGTGACAAATGTTTGCCTTTTATACTCCTACCTAATCATCAATACATCACAATTTATTGTTTATTAACCATTAGTTACCTCTACTCTGCACAAATGAATACCTTTCTCCCAGTGGATTTATGTTTTTTGATTGTTTTTTGTTATATTCTTGTTTTTTTTGCCATTACTATTTAAACTTTACAGGAACCTTAGTTTTATATACTAGCCAGACCACAAATACACGTGTTTGTTTATTTTTACATATGATTATACAGTTGACAATTGAAAATCTAACCATCGATAATCGGTTTCCTTCAGTTTTCAGGCATGAATTTCAGACCGCATTTTCAATACAGGGACTGCAGTACACTGTTTGGTCACTTATGTTTTGATGGCGCTGTTCTGCAGAAACAGCTGGTATGCTTGCTACACTAAATACATGCTGAGACGTCCCTGCTGCCTGCTCCCTGGAACTGTGCCAGATGTCCGCGGGTGCTGAGAGAGGAAGACTGGCCTGTGTGTGGAGGTAAGCATAACTTTCAAAAATCCAGAATTTTCGAAAATCAGGCACTCCTTGGGTCCCGAGGTTGCTGGATTTTTGAATGTCAACGGTTTGTAAAATTACATATAATAAAAATCTACTTGTTATCATTTTTGCAAGAAAATACTACCTTTTGAATATTGTTCCTAGTTTTATACTAACAAAATGTATGTGTTTATTTGTTATATGAAAGTAGAACTTTGGGTCATTTATTTCGTTTTAGTGTTATATGGGTTTAGAGCCACTATACGTTTTCTGAATGCTTGTTAAGATTTATTCTTACTTCCTGTCCTCAAGACAAGAGGACATGAAAACAATATACCCCATAAGAAAAGGAAGTTACACCTGTAAGAGTTGTAATTGTTGTTGTTTCAGTGACAATGAAAGTATTTGGAGAACCATCAAAGGGACATGAAGTGAGGCAAAATCTTCTGAATGGGGGATATACAGCACAAAAAACAATACTGGAATCCTTACACTATTCACAATATTGAGTGGAGTTGCACTTGCACAAGTATTGACAAAGTAATAACCAAATAAGGAGGCCTATGGTAGAAATGTTAAAATGCTTACGCACGGTTACGTAATAATAAAGGGTGCAACAGTTGAAGCGGTAAATATACTTAAAAAAAAGTGTCAAATAAGCTTCCCGAAATCACAGCCTGAAGAGTCATTGGCTATAGACTTTTACTATGAAGCTGACCAGGAGGTAATGGTTAAGCATACGTTTTGGTGACTAAGCTCACGGTTGATATTTTATTGAGTGGTTTAAGTATTAATTATTAAAAGTTAATAGACCAATAAAAAAGGCAGTGGCCAATTAAATTAAATTTGAGTTTTATTACTGGCCTATTTATTTAAGTTAATATAATTTAATATTACTAGCTGTAATCCTAGGTGTTCTAGTTGTACATTTTGTTCACGCTCCAGTTAAGGAAGTTTTATATTCTTGAATGAAAGTGAAAAGTTCTGATGGCTGGGGGAAGGTCCTCAATTAAGGTCTAATTTTAAGCCAGCATAGATGTGACCAAACCTGTGGCCAACCAAATACTCAGAACCCAAACCCTAGAACCTGGAAGACAACTCACTTTTTGGTTCTTGAATTGTATGGTATAGTGGAAATGAATTTTTTTTCAGTAAAGATTGTTTATAGCCCTGTACCTTGTTATAGTACCTTTTTGAAAGTTTTGCAGGTATTCTACACTATACATACTTGTATATATATACTTGTTGGTCAAAGATAGAGAAGATGCTGGAAGGGCAGTTTTCAAAATTCGGTTCTAAAAAGCCTCCAGGATTACCAATATCTTTGCAACTACCTATCGTGACCTAGTTAAAGCTGTAGCCTAAAGTAGCAGAAAATATGATACACCCCACCTTAATAAAAAAGTAATATAAGCAAAATGACAGCACAATGCAGTGAAAGATTCATTTAGGAACACCCAATTTTTTTGCTTCTTTTCCTTTGTGAAACTAAAGAGTTGAGATTTGTCATTTATATATACTTATTTCACATATATTTCATATATTTATATATATTTCAAATACTTTTCATGACATATTATGACACAAGAATAAAATAAAAAACACAACGAGTTACATACTGGGCTTATGTTTATTAGTCGTTTTAATTTATTTTAGTTATTATTTAGATACTAGTCTTCTGAGTTTCAATTCATTTTAACTTAATTTTAACAATCTTCCGATTTTAGTATGTTTCAGCCATGTTTCAAACCTAATACATAATCCTAGATAATTAATTCCAGTATTAAATCTTAAACTAAAGCCTATTCCCCAAACTATATAGCCAGTTAATGCTTATTGTACAATTTCTAATTTATGGTACCTGAATAGCTCTACAATAGTTCTAAAATATGTCAGTAAAGTTAGAGCTTGAATCTGTAACAGCTTAAAATAATGTAATCTCAAAATCCCAAATGTCCGGGGGCCAAAGAGCTGGAAAATGAAAACTTGGTTTCAAAATGAACTTTAGTTTAAATTATAGCACCTATATATGTTATCTTAAAAGTCTGTGTCTAGGTGAGCTAATGAGCAGCAAAATCAGGGATTAGTGATGAAGAGCTAAATTCTAATCTGAACATTTTGGGCACATTCTCAGTTTGTATCAGAGGTGAAAGATTTACCTACATGGAGGGTGTTAGTAGCCTTCTAGACTTTAGGGTGCAAGTTACCATGTAAGAGCACCATAGTAAAAGTAAAATAACTTCTTAACCCTCACTTCAAAAGGGCAAAAAAAATGTTTTAGGTAAGAAAAAAAGAAGGAACATTTGTGATCTGTCTATGCCTATTATAAAGCGCTCTCAACAAAAAAGAATAACTTTCAACTTTAAATATGTCTAATGTAAAACTAGTTGCAAAACCTACCTTTCATTACCTAGATCCTCTTGAAGCTTTCAGTGGATTTGAAGAGGACACTTTGATGGGTGGCCATTACAACAGAAAAGCTACAATATGTCTTACCTTCAAGAGTATAAACTATGTTCAGGCAATTCAAATTCTCCATAATTTGGTTAATATCATATATGAATAAAAAACTACTCTTTGATTTTCTAAATATACGCATCTACAAGAAAAAAAATCCATATTAAAGTCAAACTACTGTAAAAGTTTCCATTGTTATTCATAGGGTGACTGCTAAGGTTTGTTGGGGGTAAGAAAGACAGCCTAACTATCAAAGAAAAATGAATATAAAACTGGCATACAAAAATAACGACACCTCCATACAGATTTCTGTGAGGATGGTACAGAATAAAATGGACACCTCCTTCGCCTCTTATTAAGTACAAATGTTTTACTCATTTTTTTTCTTTTAGGCCTATTATTATTATAAGTTGAAATATCATTTTATCTTGGAATTTAGAATACATGAAGAGACGTTTTAAATAGGCCACCTGTGAACTTGAAATCAAATGAGGTAATATCTGTGTGGAATCATGACATTAAAATATGGACCGGAGCTCAGATCTTTCTGGTCTGATTTGAAACCTCCGTCTTGCTTCTCACGCAAGAAAAAGGGTCCCGGATAAAAGAAACAGAGGCATGATTAAGAGCTTACATTGGCTCTTAGAGAAACCCGTATTTTGAAAACGGAGGAAGAAAGTCTTTATTTGATCAAAAAAAGATATGCTAGGCAAATGAATCTCAAAGATTACCTTTTGCCATTAAAACTCTGCAACCTGAAGAATGGTTCTAATGAGGCCGAGCAGTTCAGGTATCAAACGTGGATTGTGCAAACATTTGCTGTGTAGAAAAATGAATTTTCATTTTGTGTCATCCAGGAGAGTTGATGGATGTTTGTCAGAGCATTCGTGGGAATGAAAACATGAAACCATCCTACCGGCAACAAAATCCAGCAGATAAATACACATCTAAGAGTCTCACACACTTTTTGATTACATTTATTATTTTCAACTGCATTGCCACTGAAGATCTTTGACTTTTAGAGGTAAAGTATTCATATCAGCTATGTGTATTAGATGTTCAGTTATAAACTTAACATTTTTCCCAATGTAAATAACCAAGAAATCTTTTGCACCAAATGAAATATTTTCTTTCACTCCATGACTGATTATTATTTTTTTTTTTGCAAAACCTAGGAGTGCTGTAATTAATTTCATAAATTCATACATGGAACACCAAGTGCTCAATTTAGAAATGTTTTCCCACTAGGTTTCCACAACTTATATAACTCACCCGAGATTAATACATTTTCTAATTGTATTAAAATGGAAACATGTGTGACTCCTAGGTAAAAGTCAACTACAGAAACTCCTACAGTTCTGTTAATGAATTTATCCCTAAAGTGGATGGAAGAAGGTGCCAAAATATTAAAACAATAATAAAATTGTTACATTTTCACAGTAGTTGCTTATTCTTCATCCAGCTGCCCTAGGCACTGGCACAAGAGTCTTATGATAAATAGGAATACAAGCAATTTTTTGGCATTGTGGCATATCATACGTCTCATCTGTTGTTGTTTATATCCATATTCTAAGTAGTGTGATGTGAGTGTCTGCCATTTTTTGGTTTGTATTTAAGACAGGTACACCCTAAAAGTATTTAGCTGCCTTGCAAACTTAATGTCTGGGCTTTTGGTTGGTTGCTGTTCCTTTAGGAAAGAAATGACTCCCAGGTGAGTCTGTTCTGTTTTTGCAATAGTAAATCCACACTTGAGTCTGTTGTGGTGCAAATGCAACATATATATGCAAATGTATGCAATAACTATTTAGCTTGTAAGTTGGATGGGGAACTTTGGTATTGTTCCTGTCTGAATTTGAGACATAACAGAGATGCCTCAAACCATTGTTGTGTCCACTTGTATCTATCATTTATTTATATATTTGTATAGATTTTTCCCATTTTGAGCAGAACCTCCTTGATCTGAACATAAAGAAGACTTATGTATCAGGCTGTCCATGGTGCTGATGCTTGGCACGTGTACACACAGCAATGGCCCTGTGGTTTGGATGGGCACAGGAGAACAGAATTTGGCTACATTTATTTGGTATTATGGATTAGGGGAACTTTGCCAGCTAATATAAAGTGAAAGTTACATGGAAAAGGTGTGAGATGTACAGAATATTAGTATGTATAACTAGTTCTTACCATGTGCTCTGGCTCATGCTTTTACCTTTATGCAAGGGCAAACAAATACAATAGCTATGGAAGTAACCAAAGATAGATTGTTTTACATGTCCACCCTTCATTTTAGGTCAATGTCTAGCTTTAATTCAAAGAATAGAAGAATAATAACATGCTAGGGAATATAATAACCAACTAAAAAAAAAAATATTACCCCAATCTTAACTAAACTCCTAAGAACAAAAACTTTTTACTTAAACCCGTATTAATATTTAACAAGTTATGTGAACATTTTAGCCAATCCAGTTAATAAGACCAATTAAATTACAGTATTAACTATTCATTTCTACACTTAATAATGTGTTACACAGATGAAATTAATGTATAGTAATTGAAAATGTATAAAATTAGCTAGCTTTAAATGGAAATGTAACTAAATAATTCATTGGTGTTTAATGTGGTGGAAAGGATGAAGAAAAAATTCCATGGATGTTACAAGACACACCGATAATTCCTCTTTGCTCTTATAGGACATATTTTGTGCTCCAGATAGGAACTGCAGCGGAACCAAATGTCAAACTTGCCAGGTCAGGTTAAGTCTATTTTTTTTCTTCTTGAATCAAAAGTAAGCTCTGGAAAAAACATGCCTATGCAATGTTCTAATATAATCCCACCTAAAATATTGCTTTAATTGTGCATGACCTTGACTCCAATGATTTTGCTTCAACAAGTTATACACATTCTTTATGTTAATTGATCTGACCTCCGAATAACCTAAGGGCGGATCTGAAACAAGTACAGTATTTGTTGCGTCAGCCAGTATTTTCGACCACATTCATTTTGCTAAATTGCACTTCTTTAATATAGAAACCTGATACCCAGTGGTTCTTGCTAATTATGTAGTTCACTTTCCTTTTCTCTTGCAAAGATCCTGACCAATATTATATTTTTGTACATTTCCACGATGTGGTTGTCTGGGCAGTTGTATGGAGATTCCAGGAAACATAAGTATTTATTTGTTTTCATGATGTTTTTGTTAAGCATAATCTAACCAAATCAAATAATAATGAAGCACTTCATGATATTGAAAAAGAACATATCATTTTGTTTTAAAGTTTGAAGTGCTTTTAAATGTAATCTACATTGGTTAAATAAATATATTTACTATATTTATTTAAACACCTAAGGATGGTGTCAGTTGTATGTTTGATTGCAAAACACACACACATATATATATATATATATATATATATATATACTAGCTGATTACCCGGTAATCTTATATTATACAGGAAAAAGAATCAAATAAAACTATAATGATTTTCTTGTCTACTGTGTTGTTTAATTTTTTTTTGCTTTTGATTGCACTCGGCCAATTGCCTTACAATTTCTTGAAGGTCAAAAAATTTGTAAAAGTCCAAATAAAAGTATGTAAAAATAAAAGCAAAGGCACACTGTCACTGAGCAATACACACATACATACATACATACATGCAAATATACCTCTGACATATCAGTGATGATAGAACATACACACATACATACACACATTTATACACACATACAATTATATATATATATATATATATATATATATATATATATATATATAGCTCTGACATATACCATAGTGCTGTACAATAAAACACAGAGCTAGACCCATCAGTCTCTGTGCTGACACTCTAATGTTCCCCCACAGTCACACACTATTGTTATACATTTATATATGTCTGACATATACCACAGTGCTGTACAAAGATCAGTGGTGTCAATTGTCCAGCAAGTTTGGTTTAAACGTATCTATGCATTTCTGAGTGATGGTGGAAGATAGCAAATTTGGTTTACATGTCTCCATACGTTTCCTAGTGATCACCAAATATAGCTCTGACATATAGCACAGTGCTGCAAAAATATCAGCGGTGCACTCAGATGAGTCTTATGTCAAGCAAGCTTGGTTGAAATGTCTCCATGTGTTTCCGAGTGATGACCTACACACATCCAAAAATAGCTCTGACATATGCCACAGCGCTGTACAAAGATGACTGGTGAACTCACATGTGTCTCAATCATATGTATAGCAAGTTTGGTTGAAATGTCTCCATGCATTTTCGAGTGATGGTGGAACATACACACATACACACAAATAGATTTTATAGATTTTAGGACCATGTGTGTGTTTTTTAAACTATTAAAAAATGATTCCACAAGTTTCTTATGAATTTTAATATATTATATATATATATATATATATATCTATATAAATATATATATATATATATATATTACTTATATATTATATTAGTTAAAAAAATAAATTCCTAATTCCTATTCCTGCAAATGGGCTATCCCTACCATTCCAATAGAAATTGCAAAGTCTGATTTGGGCTTACTTAATATAACCAGTAGTGATGTACTAAAGAATTCAACACATCTTCATAAATAAAAACATTTACCTCTTTCGTAGGAAACTTTTTGATATGTTATAATACTGAGTTCTTTAGTACTTTTCCTATAAATAATAAATGCACATGTTGTTCCCATCAATAGCTTTAATTCTTATTACAACAGTGCGATGCATTATGCGCTATCAAACTGCTTATCAACTTCTAACTTACTTGGTTTGTTTTGACAACAAAATGATTGTATTAGCATGAATTACATTACAATTGTATCCATTTACCAAACGACATAACCAGCCTGCCTACGAGATAGAGACGGAAGACGTATACATTTTACTTAGAACAAAGAACCTTGAAATACCCTTTCATATTTTATGCTCTGCTTTCCTTTAATGTTTTACACATGTCATCATGGTCAATAGTTTTTCTGCCAATGTTAAAAGGAAATTCTTCAGAATAATGTGCTTCGGAACAAATAGAGAGTAAATGAAAGGCACTTGGAGTAGGCAGTTTTGCGTAAATGCTTTTAGAATGTTATTAATTATAAATCCAATTTTTACCACCTTCTCCTGCCAGATAAAGACTTGCTATATCCAATGTCAAAGCTTGGGACATTGTGTCTCTTTGATACATTTAAACATTGTATAATTGAATTCATCTTGTAAAACCATACACATTTGTACCAACCGTGAAAATGGAATGAGTGCTTTGTAACAATGAGGGACCAATTTGATGGACAGATTTGGTGGGGATTTATGTGGTGACCTTGACCTCAGACATAAAAATCACTGGGCAGAAACTTAAAAATATATTGTTTATGAAGCAATTAACAAATGTTAAAGGAGAACTCCAGTTGTGATACATATCAGCATAAAACTCACATATAATACCATATGTACTATGTATGCATCTGTGTCACAAACATGGATTCTGATCTTTGGGGAGTTGGTTGTTTCAGGTAATGCGGGGGTTCAGTGAAATAGGGGGGTTAAGGAAGTGAGACCTAAACGGAGCCAAGCCACAGAGTTTAAGGAGCCACTACTCTAGGACAAGCAACGTCAGAAATGAGAGAAGTAGGAAAACAGGAACAAGAAGGTTACAGTAGTGCAAACTGAAGCTGGAACAGAGGGACAAATGAGGCTCAGGGGTTCTTAGAGTTTCAGGAGGCTCTGCTATTACAGGAAGCTTTGAGGTCACAGGAGGCACAAGTAACACATTGAGCCTAATTTATTATAGCTCTCCAAGACTAAAGAAGATACGCTTTCATCAATGAAGCTGGGTGATCCAGCAAATCTGAAATGGATTTCTTAAAAGTCAATTGCTGTTTGTTAGCAAATGTTTTCATTCCTGGACCAGGTCCATTTCAGGTTTGCTGGATCACCCAGGTTCAGTGATGGAGAGAGTTAATAAATCCGGCCTATTGGGTCTGATTCATTATTAATGTGGGAGACGATAGACTATTATGGGAGAACCTTGGTAATCTAGCAAACCTGGAATGGATATCTGAAAAAAAAATGTTATTTTATGAGCCCCAGTAATATGTTTTAAAAATGACCAGGAAATCTAAATATTCTAGTGGACCCTCCTCTTACTTTCTCACCCAGTCCACAGGTAACTGTCGGTAAACCTGGCACACAAGGTGATCAGAAAGAAAAAGGGAGAACTAGAGGAATTCATTAGCACTTCCTGCTGAAAATGAGGCAAAGGTGAACACAGACTGAAAAAACAGCCTTACCAGGAGAACACATTAAACTTGAAACTACAAAGGGGGACATTTGACTTTTACAGAGCTCTGTCTGATAGGGAAGCAGACCCGATTTTGCTTATGTGTAGCTGAGTTACAGGGTTCCTTGTGCCCTCACCCTGTGACTGGAGAGTGAAAGTAGAAGCAGCACCCTGATGAGCTCATCTCACTGTCACTCCACTTTCTCCTTCTATCATTATGGCCCATGCATTGCAGCCAATCAGACTGTCTCTTTGTGCTGCTTCTTCCTTCTCAGTCTGAGCTCTGCTATAGACATGGTACATAAAGCTGACACCAGATCAGATTAAGGCACTTACAATACTTGCATTATAAAAAAATAATTGTAAGGACCCACTAATGAATACACAGCTTTGTTAATTTGTGGGTTTTATATTTGCTCAGAATTCAGCTTCAAGTATGTACCATTCATTTGTGGCTTTATTTGCACAACTTGGCATAACTGTAAAGGTGATATAGTGCTACGAAATACAAAATTCGACTATGGTATTATGTATAACAATTACTTTTAAAAACACATCTCTCTAAGTTATGACCGCTGGCTTAATATACTTTAATTATGATGATAAATTTGCACACTTTATAGATTTTAGTAACTGATTGCCATTGAGATTTTCTCTTCGGTAAATTACAATAAACCCACAGCAATGGCAGTCAATCAATGAATATTCATAACCTCGGCAGGTTATACAACTGGAACCATCGATAAGGGACAAAATGAAGACTTGTTATTTTTAAACATAATCGAGTTATAGGAAGCAGTACTACACACACAACCTGCATGCCGGGCCTAATAATAAATTGCTTCATTAACTATAACCATATCAGCCCTTTCCCATTATTGTAATTTAATTGTACAATAAATGAAAAAAGGTAGGAATACATCATTTGACATAAAGGCATGCAGTGGATAATTATCATAAATGCACTGACTTAATTGTGCTATTCAGCATTTGTAGAGGAAATGTAGGATAGTACATTGATAAAAGAGGGCTGAATACAAGCTTGGCCGAAAGAAAATTATTAGCGGATGGATGTTGTCATGTCTTATCACTGCCTGTCTGCATCCATCACAACATCTGAATATTAGAGATTCAATAGGTTCCTGCAATGTGAATATCACAAAGCTGAAGGCACATTGTATAATGCCTAATGCACAATATGACATAGATGACTTCAACTATAAAAGAAAGTTTGGTTTCCAATATGTTGTTTTCAAATAATGCGACCATGTCACAGATAACATATGGCTATATAAAGGACTGCTAAAGATTTATGGAGGGCTACATTACAATATGTATATATGTAAAATAAAACAGCTGTTGCAAAAACAAAATATAATAGCTAATCCAATAATGAAAAACTTTCTGATCATCACCCCAGGAGGTGTCCTTTCCAAACTGTTCATTTGGCAGGATGATTGACAGCAGTTCAGTGAAGCACAACATATAGCAGGAAGGCCTAGGGGGGATTTTGGCATCATCTCTATATCTCCTACAAATAACACATCAGATAATGGAGTCAGAGCTGTAAGGGCATTTAAAAAAGCAATCATTACATTGGATATTCATGTGTTAATGGCAGAAGGACTATGTCACCTTAAAATTGCATTACTGAATAAACATAAAAAATAACAAGCATTATTGGTGTAGGAACCAGAATTGTAGCAGTTGCAGATGCAACCAGGTGCATGCTTCAATGGAACCATGGGCGGGTAATATACCCCTATAGAGCATCCCTCAATATTGCCCTGCTGTGCGCTCCCCAAAATACAGACAACTCTCAGTTGGGGTGGAATCGGAGGTATCTGCTATTAATCAAATCTCTGGGCTATTTTCTTAATGCTAGGGATCTGTCATTTAGGGTGATAGAGTGACAGGTTAAAATTGTGAGTCAATTCTCCTTGTGGGTGATGAGTATTAATATTGCTGGGACACATGATCAATGATGGATTTACCTCTGGGAGCATAAATAATGTTTATTTTGTAAAATCAGTTTGTATTTGGGTTTATTTACATGTCAGGAAGTGCCCCCGCATGGGGAGATGCTATATCTTACATGTCCATTGGGAATAAATACAGGGGTGTAGTGAGCCGCTGTCAAATTGAAAATGGTTCTTTTTGAACCAGTGCTGGCCTGCGAGTCCTCGAGTAGCTGGCAGGGTGCCAGCCGTGAGAAGCCACGCAAAATCGAGCAAGCAAGCGACAAGTGTGAACCTGCCCTTTGTGAATGTTTGTGAATTGGTGAATGTGTCTTTATTTCAATAAAGACCACATGGTTATTTTCCCTTTTCCTTGACACCTAGGATGTATACCGAAATAAGGATCTGGTCTGAGTGTTAAGTGGAAACCCACAAGACACCCTGTGTTAGTCAAAGAAGACCCTTTTAAAAAATAATAAATTAAAAATACCAAAATATGCTTAGGTATTTTTTAAAATAAATGTAATGAATGTTTCATTACCCATAGTCCAATATGTTGTCTAGCGGTATAAATTCCTAATATTACTCCTTCATATCTCTGTGTTGCAATAATAGTGTCCAGATAATAGATAATAGCTTTGTCTCTTCACTGATCTGTTTCAAGCCTTAGGACACGTGTGTAAGTCCAGCAGTCTTCCATCTTTCAGCTTCAGATTCACCAGTCCAGCCCTCTACAGTAAGTGGCTCTGCTCATCCTACTCCTGGTATTCCATGCGTAGCAGCAAATAATAAAAATATTGCCAGCTACATCTGAATTAGAGGCCCTGATTACAAGAAAACACTAATAAGGTAGCTAAACTATAGGTGAAACAGGACAAAGCCAAAGTTGTAGACAAAGCTAACGGTTTGGAAATGGAAATATCTAGTTTGGTGCAAAAAGTTTTCCAATTGGAAAGTCATAAAGAACTTCAATACCCACAACTAGTATTTTTACATCTCCCACTGAATGACTGAGAAAAGATCACAAAGGAAGAATATTTGTTTTCATGATCTACCAGAGGATTTTAGAGCACATTCCTTGTATGATATTGTTGTCCTCATCTTTAACCAGGTTCTGAGGAGTTCCAGCTTCTCAGAATAACCTGGACCCAGGTTCTTTGTAGAATTAATTTTTACAATGTAAAGGGTGGATCTTGATATATCAGTTTTCTTTACCCTGGCCACACCAATGCACCTGGTCTAATATTTCCCTAGGTATGGATTTCCCTGATGCCTTCTGTGTATTTATTTTCCTTGTCCCTCTTCTTTCTTTTCCCTCCTTATTCCCTCTATTCAACCCCTTCATCTCGCCTCACTCCTGCTTTCCTCCTGCCTCCCGGGTTACCCTTTTGGTTATATATCCCTCTTTTTCTTTACCCAGTTCATCCTTACCTTTTCCTTTTACAATTAGTACAACTGGTTTTAGAAAAAAAGAGAAGACATTTGAAAAAACTAGTTAGGCAAAAAAAAAAAAAAAACAACCGCATATATGTGTCATATAGAATCAGAGTGCATGTGATGGGAGGATGGGATGAAGCAGCCCCAAACATTTTATTTTTGTCCTTGTGGTTTCATTGTATTTCCAGAGCTTCAGAATTAGGATATTTCATGAACCTACTCTCACCGATAGACTCCAAGGGCCTGGTTAATCAATTGATCACTTCTCTGAAATGCTTTGCCACTTGTTCTTTCTTTCACTATTCCTCTTTTAGTACTGTATATTTAAAAAATATCACTTAACAAATAAAAAAAAAAAAAACATTTAAAAAAACAATACCAAAAGTATACAAAGATTTCAAAAACTCTATAAAATATCAGAGGGTTGCTGCTTACAAGAATCTAAAACTGAAAATGGATATCCATTCAAACTAGAATTCTGTTATATTTTATGCACAATATTAAAAAATAAGTCAGGTGCTATTCAATTAAAAAAACAATGATTCATCATTTTCATAGGTGCCCTTGATTACACAAAGTAATGCATTGTGGTTAGAATATTCTGTATACTTTAATGAGCTTATACAACTTTTTTGACCCATGTCACCCTGTTCCAAATGGGACAGGCACAGACACCTAGCTGCCTAGCTGTGTCCGCTAAAAGTTTATCTTTGAACATCACAATTTTCTAATGGAGAAATCAGAATTGCAAAACAGTCTAATTCCACTCAAACTAATGATGAACCAAGTGCTAAGTGCTACCAGATAATGGAGAGATGCCAAGTGATGGGATACTAAGGACAATTGCTTTCATGTATTAAACACCTTAGTGCAAAGTTAAAAGAGACACACATCGTTACAAAGGTATTTTAGTTCAATATATCAGATTTACAATAAATACACTGTACATAGTGTATATATTGTATATATATATATATATATATATATATACACACAATAGATCATTTACAAAAAGGCAGAAACTATGAAGTATCTGTATACATTTCAGCAGTTTAGAGAATATAAAGCCATTTTACATCAAACCTCCTAGAAGTTTACTTGCTATACCCCTACCCTACCAAATCCATGTAGAGAAGGTCTTCAGTGGGAAATAAACCACAAAGATGCCATGATCACCTTAAAATGTATTCCTTAAAGCCTTTGACTGACCAAAACCTATCTATATTTTTTAGCTGAATGAATCATTCACCAGTAGTTTGAGTAGTTTCACAGCCACCAGTGGAAACTCGCAACTACCAATTCCACCAAAATGGTTTGTCAGTTTATAAATATATAACATATAATGACTTTGCTGCATAGAATGGTTACATATATAGCCTAGTTGCTGCACAGTAAGGTCTATGTGAAACACGGTAAACACTGGTACATAGGCAAGATAAGCTTCCAGTTTTGCACTTAACCAACCAATCCAAACAATTTGCCAACTGGCAATCGATCAGTTTAAAGCCAAATTGGTAATTGTTTGTTGGTTAGAAAACAAAAGCATGACAAGTACAACAAAATTATATACATTTTTGTTCAGGATTTACCAACTGACTTGATTGCTTTTCAACTAATCTAGGTGTGGAAAATTGTTTCCTAATGATTAGCTGAAGGTACATATAAGTTAAGCTTCATATTTACCGGCCCTTAGAAAATGCTTTCTGTACATTTACATTCTATTTATTTATTTTATTGAGATTGGTAGTTAGGTAAAGTTATGCCTGGACAGGAAGCAAATTTCTCCATCCTTCCAAATCTGAAAAACATTCTAAGTCATAATAATAATATTAATTCATCCTTATGACTTCTTAACTACTAACTCTTGAATACTTATTGGAAACAAACAGACTCTAATAAATCTATTTATGCCAATTAATTGCAGAACTCAGAAATTTCAGAAATCTGGAAACATTTAACACCACATTATGATCACTAAAACCTAAATATGAGAAAGATAAACATGTAAATTGGAAGCAGATATTAAACTTTTGTATGTGAATAATTACAGATCAACCACGTCTGGTAATAAAGGCAGCCAGCATTTATGTGGTTTGCTACAACATGCCGCATTCTGGGTGCATTCTACTGAAAGATTGTTTGGACATTAAAAGTCTGCGGAAATAATTACATGTGAGACACAGATAAACATAGTAAGTAAACACATCACATTAACAAGATCTATTGCCAACTCCTCTTTATTTGTCTTAAAACTTGCTTACAATACTACTAACACATGGATAACAACAAAACCACTAAAGGGAGAAAATGGATACATGAAGCATGTAAAAGGCAGCTCATTCCTACCGCCATGATTCCTAACAATACAAATATACTTTATTGATAGACATTAGAATCAACAGCATCAAACACAAATACTGACTGGTGTGGTGACTATAATTATTTTGTGTTGATAGAAAGATGTTATTGCTTTATAAATAAATAATATATCATAGGAGTTTATAAACAAATATACCTAAAGTCTAACTGAAGTTTCACATCTTTAAAACGTTGTAGAATGCTGCACACACATACTATTTGATTAATGAATTATTTCTGCTTGGCAATCATATTATTACCTTTACTGGGGAGGGACAGGGAGCATCGGTCCAGGCCTATGGGAATTACATCAATGGAAATTTCCTAAAAACCTAGTAAAGTTTTAGGCAAAATGCAGACTCATAGGATAGAATACTGTATTGTATGAATGTTCCTATAATTAAAACTGATAAAATATTAGCAGAGTGTTTCTCATGGTCATGGTGGTGGTCTTTTGCCAGAAACCTGCAACATTGGGGAATTTGATTGTTTTTGATTTTTGTTTAAAGTTTTCCCTTGTCTTAGCCTTCCCTTGTCCCTTGTCCTAGGATATATAATATTCAGCTCAAATGATAGCCATCTGCTCTGCACATGGACCTAATTTAATAAGCTCCCCAAGACTGGAAAAGATAGGTTGTCATAGGGGAACCTGGGTGATCCAGCAAGCTTAGAATGGATTTCTTAAAAATCATTTGCTATTAGTTGGCAAGGATTTTCAATCATGGAAAGGAGGATCACCCAGGTTCTCCCATAATGGTCTATCTTTTCTAGTCTTGGAGAGCTTTATACCTAATGTGTATGACCCTGGCTTCTGGCTTTATTTTAGAAGGATTATGAAGTTTATGTACTATAATGTAATGACTACCTATAAAGTTTATGCTGCATTTAGGTATTTCTCAATATACATTTATGTATACCCTGATGACAATGTCATCAGGCTGCGGCTGAGCAGGCCGCCAGGAGGTGCCCCGGATTTACTGTTGCCAAATTCAAAAGTGCGGACGGTAGTAAATACTGTTACAGTGCAATCTGATTGTCATACAACATTGTATGACATTAGATTACTACTTTTTGACCCTACAGCTATCCCTACAGCCCTGCCTGCACTACAGACACTACTACAGTGGCTGAATACAGTACCGCTTTGTATCGCTTTCAGCCACTTTTTACGAACAGAATCATACCGCCAGGGAGGTTAAAGAGAATTTAGTGGTTAGGTACGGTAAGTAGTATACCTACCTAACCACTAAATTCTCACTATAGTATTTGTTTACTATAATATGGCTGTTGTTGATATGGAACGGTAAAGTTCTTTTTTTAGCTCTTCTTTTTTTATCCAGTTAGAAATGGCTACTGGTACCGCTAATCCTGGACCAAAAAAAATGCAGGTCAAACGAAGCTGGTTTCAAACTCAAGGTTGTGTCAAGAGCAATAACAGTAATGCAAGTAGGGAGTTTTATGTTGACGAAAAACAAGTGAGGGAATGGCGGAAATTGAGGGCTGACTTGGAAAAGATTCCAAATACTAAAAAGGCTCGATGTGGTTTAACGGCTTCATATGAGGCTCTAGAGACTGAATTGCATAAATGGGTTATGGAGTGTTGTCAAAATGGTTAGTGCTTAACACGCATGGGAATTCGCTTACGTGCCCTTCAAATGGCTAAGGATGACAAATATAAAGTACCAGGCATTGAAAAATTTACTGCGTCAGCAGGATGGTGTACCCACTTCATGAATAGATTTGGCCTATGTTTGCGACAAAAAACAAAGATTTCACAAAAACTGCCGCAAGTGATGTCATTCCAATCATTCATCATAAAACAAAGAAACATTCATAATTATGACCTGGGAGATATTGGGAATATGGATGAAACTCTGACTTTTGATGTTCCAAGCAACAGAACTGTGGCTTGTTTGGGAGACAAAGTTTGGGAGACAACACTATTTTCCTCACTGGAAATAAAAATAAAAAATTTCACAGTTGTTCTGTCATGTTTGGCTAATGGAACTAAGCTGCGGCCTGTCATTATTTTTAAAAGAAAGACATTTTAAGCTAGTTTACTGTTTTTATTAGAAATATTATTGAAATAATAATTTAAAAACATACCCCACTGATGCCTCAATTAATGTAATTTTATTGGTATTTATTTTAAATATTGAAACTTGCCAGTAGCTGCAGCATTTCCCACCCTCGGCTTAAACTCGAGTCAATCAATTTTTCCTGTTTTCCAAGGTAAAAATAGGTACCTCGGCTTATACTTGGATCGACCTATACTTAAGTATATACAGTACCCTCATTGTTCTGCTTTGCAGTTACTAGCAACATTGTCTCTTTGGTGTGCAAGCTCATTCATTTGGCCTTTAGGCTGACTATCAGATAGACCTGATAGGCAACCCTATTACTAAGTGATGGCGGGCAGGTGGCAGACACCAATAACACCATTACTGCTTATTGTGGCTTAGTGTCTTCGGCCTGCAATTAAAAGTTCTGTTACTGACGTCTCCTGGTAATGAACATTGCAAAAGAAAAAATTGGTCTAGGTACAACTAAAGGCTTCTCTAAAAGTACTAAATGTAGTTACTGTGTAATGTACAAACCCCATAAAGTAAAAATATTACAGGTAGTCCCCAAGTTAAGGACTTCCGACTTATGGACTCCTCCTAGATACAAACTGCTTCCCTGCTTGCTCGTGTGCAGGTCAGATGGGGGGGTGGGGGGTTGTCGGTTCGCATGATTTGCAGAAGAAGTCTTTTGCTTAACACAGCTGAGTTTGTGGGTGATCTTAAGGACTGAGCTCTTCTGCAACATCTTGTAACTCTTTAATGACCAAGACAAACTCTGCAGTTGTTGTTACTTTTTGCATATCAAAGCACAGCTTGCTCCAGAAGCTAATGAATCTCTAGACTCCATAAAGATTTTTTTTTGTGATTTTATATTGTAACTGACACCACACTGCCTAATTTGAGACAAACATCTGTTCTAATTGCATTTACTAAAATAATGTAACTGTTCTAACTCCAAATTCTATGACAGGAAGCTGCATGAGGAAGTCTTCACTAGCAGATCAACAGGTGTTTGAAGGGCTTTGCAGGGCAAATAAATCAAATTTATCATAAAATTCCTAAAAATCCTATCTTCCAAATGTCCATTGTTGATAAAGTTGTGTTTCTTAATTTTTGCCCCTATTTCACAGTACAGTCAATAATAGTAGCAACCATCATGCATTGTTAGGTCATATCCTGTTAACACAGAGAAATGTGCAAGAAAAAGTAAACGATTGTGTTATTTAAAATCCTTTTATCTGTCATAGAGAATCCTCCTGCTTTAATTACTTACTATTAGATGCTTATATCGCTGCTCACAGTGAAAGTATTTGTAAAGCACCCTTCTGGTCAGCACAGGCTGAAAGAGTGAAATTTATCAGCCCAACCATTTCAGGTACCTATTTAGGAGGATTCTGTTCTTAAGCTGCGTACACACTTCCAATTTTTGTCGTTGGAAAGGATCTTTCACGATCCTTTCCAACGACAAGGGAGTGCACGATGCATGAACGGTGCTGTACATACAGCACCGTTCATGCTCTATGGAGAGGGGAGGGGGAGAGCGACGGAGCGGCACCCTGCTGCACGCTCTCCCCTTCCCTTTCATTAGGATCGGCTGTCGTCCATCGTCCGTGAATCCGGCAGGTCGGTCGTCCGGACGATGGACGACACCGACTGTACACACGGCAGATTTTCGCCCGATAATTGGCCGATGCCGATTATCGGGCGATAAAAATCTGACGTGTGTACGTAGCTTTAGAAGTAATATTGATGTTGCAAATTTATAGGTACAGATAAGTAAATCCAAAGTTAAAGATAAGTAAATATTATATTTTATAAGGTATATGGGATGTAAAAAAGTCACATACAGTATATATATATATTGAGATGGGCAGTAGTCTAACTTTAAGAAGACTGTATGCTTATCTGTATGATTCCAAACTTACTGAATAACACACTTTGAATTTACATACATCTAATACAACATTCTGTGTCTGCCTCTTGTCCTTTTTTCAATGATATTTTATAGTTACATTGTGTGTATTAAAAAGACACTTGACCATCCTAGAAATATAAAAACAAAGAAGAATGTTTTCAGAAAAAGAGCCGGTGGTCCATCACGTTTGCCCCTTTTTTAAGGCATATTTGTCTGCTTATTGATATAGGTTTATAACAAGCATGCTTAAAATTATGTACTGTTACTTGTTACCTTTGTTGGGTGTCTATTCAGTGCATATGATATCATTCTTAAACTTTACTCCTGCAAGTTTACACTGGCCTCATCATGGAGCAAGTTTGAGGGCTGCCATTGCCAAGCCCTTCTAAAATTGCGAGATGCCTTTGCTGTTATGCCATTCAACTTTCATCAATAATTTGTCTCACTGATCAGGGAAATCATTATGAAATATTAAATAGTTATCTGCCTACATGTTGCAATTCATTGAGTTTTGAATCCAGCGGGTCAGTATGAGAGCCAGGAAACAAGCATTTTCAGAAGAGGTAACATAAAAGCACAGTCTTTACATTTCACTCAGCACAGATTCCCTTTAAACAGGGATGCCAATTCTCTATTTGCTTGCTTGCAGGAAAATGTATGCAAATAAAAAATACACACATTAAAATCTTTAAATTATCATTGGGACTAAGACAGCCAGAATTGTATTCACTTTGAAACAATTTAAAATTCAGCATCTAAATATTTTTCCAAGAGAGGAAGAGAGATACAATGCTCATGAAATGATTAATATTTTGTCTGTTCCTATTCTGCTTTCAGATGGACCTTTCCTAAACCAAATGGTTTATACATATTTTTTCCAAAATATATGTTTTCATGAATACTACAATGAGGATGAATTTCAATTTCTACTTCAGAAAAAAAGATCAGGCACAGAGAACGGAAGAACATTGGACCGAAACATACATATTTATACAACGAGCATTAACGTTTCCTCCTATGACTTACAAAAAGAAAGAAAAAATTCACTACTAGAAAGCAACTTTATGGTACAAAGTACGGATAAAGTTTTACAGAATAAGTGCGCAAAGTAAAATAAATAAAATTAGCTGTTGTTTTGGATTAACAAAAATAAAACATTTTAAAACAGAATTATGAACTTTATGATATTTGGTGATGCCAGCATAGTTCTGAAAGGGACTACACCTATTTTTCAACCCCACTCATGTCCTATTCCTATATGGACCTATTCCTTACTGATTTCTGGTCACTTCAACATATGTCAAAATCTATAATCTATTTTACAGTTTAAAATATTTGGTACTTTTAAGTTGGTTATGGTGAGTCACCTGCTCTTAAAGGATCCTTTGTGCATGGTTAGTGGCCACCAGTACATGGCGTTGTGTCCTCATGTTAGGTGTGTAAAAAAGTCACGTCTTCAATGGGAAGAGTTTGTCACACATTGTAGATGAGGACACAGTACTATCTAGTGTTGTGACTGAAGTATAAATAGAGACTCTTTTTTAAGGGGAAAAAAATCTTGGTCTATATTCGAGTATATATAATCTACTCTGCTTTGCTCTTACAGACTCTCTTCCCACATATGACTCCAGTTCCAGCCTCTCTGATGTCACATCATATGGTCCTGCACTGTATATGAGGACATTAAGGGCCTGCTCATTTACTTGAAGTGAAGGATCAGGTTCTATACTATAATAGCTATATTTATATTATGTAGATAATGTCAACTAATAAATTTTCACACACAGTGGATAAAAAACAAGCAAATTACAGATAAGTAGAGAGAAGAAAATCTCAGTAAAATAGTTGAATAGTTGGATCTCTTATCATTTTACTTGGGGTATTGCAAAGGATGTATTCCTGCAGGAAGTCTACAGAGAAGGATTTAGTAAGGATCCCAATTTTATGTATCTGAAGAGGTTGCTGGAGATTCTGAAATAAGACTTTTTGACCCCTGTAACCAGGACTGGATTTGTCATTAGAGAAAATAGGGTAGTGGCAATAGGTGGTAAAGACAAATGGCCAAGGCTGGAGAGAATACAATTTCATGAGTGAACCTGGGTGACCCAGGAAACCTGGAATGGATTTCTTAAAAGACATTTGCTATTTGTTGATGAAAGTGTATCCTCCCCAGTCTTTAATAAATCAGGCCCAAAGAGGTGACTTTTTCCTGTGCAGGTATTGCGTTTATATTGTTTTCCATTATTACAAGAAATATAATCATCTACAAAGTTATTTACACATTTCATTAAATCAAAAGACAAAAATGCTTTCTACACTAGCAAAGGATGGTTTCTTTTTTATTAATGTTTATTGAGTTATGATTTACAAAGGGTAGATAAAGTGGTAATATTTTTTTTCATTGAAGGAGACGGGTTTAGACCCACATACTTACAGAGACTTGGAACTGTTGTGCATGGAAGTAGAAAATAGAAGAAAAAGTACAAAAAAGGAAAATAAATAATTATTAGTTTTGCATAGTATTTTTATATATAAGTAGCTATGATGGCATCAAGGATTCATATGTGTGCTTAAATTGAGAAGGTAAAGAAGGGATGAAGCAGAAGGGTGTGGGGGGTCAAAAGGGATTATCCTAGAGAGTTACAAGCTCAATGATCAGGCCCATTTACTTTGCAGGTCAACTCTGGATATTGCTTGTTGGACAATTCTGTTATTATCCTAATTAAAGTAACTGTTTGATGCCAATTTTCTTTTTACAGCCGTTTTACCTGCAGTGTCCAGACATGAAGCAGGACAAAGATCTGTTAGGAAATAAAAAAAACTAAAGAAAAGGTTCAAAATGTCTGGTACTCCACTGCTGACTATTCAACGATGGGGGAATGAATTTTAAAAGGTAAAAATATATGCATATATATTTCTCATTTGGTGGTACAACACTTTACATGCAAAATATTCACTTTAATGTTCACTCCAGGGGATTTTATGATTGACAGTATTGATTGTACATGTAATGTTTTACCATTTTCTTATTAGAATAATATAATGATAAAAGATAATTTCAATGCTTTTTATTAGAATATAAACCTACCACTTATATATTCATCTTTATAATCCAATGAAAGCTTTTAGTTAAAATAAAGAAGACATCATAAAACAAACAGGAAAAAAAAACTACAAGGTCTTTTGAAGAAAAAATGGATGTTATTTATTAAATATGTTTCTTTTTCTATTCTTTAGGCTTTCTTTTACAATTTTAGTTAGCTTTCTCTGGGCACAGCCTTGAGCACTTTCTGCAGCTTCACAATAAAACCCTTCACATAAAGAAAACTTTTTATAATATGTGGTACAACAATTCCCAGTCAAGTTACTTAGCGCTTTCCAAATGTCAGGATGGTATCCTAAGGCTCTTTTCGGCTCATGAATAATGTCCGATTTTACCTTTTAACCTGGCAGTATTGTTAGCTTTCTGACTCCACAGTGCCCCCTATAGCTCCGCATACATTCATGTGTCCCATTTATCAGCATCTGTGGATTTAAAGCCCCATTCAAATGAAATGATTGGCATATTTATTGTTGTATTCTCCCAAAATATATGTACATAACTATTTGTCTTTATTGGTAGCTGTTTGTCTGTAGTAATTTGCATGGGGTGGGTTAGGCAACAATGTTGCTGTTCTGATTTGGATTAAAGTTAATTTCAATAAAAATGTTAGACATCCAATTTGTTTCTACAAGAATCAAAATAATTTTTATTTTCTATACATTTTATTATTAACCACCTGAGCGTTACACTGAGGTCTAGATTTCTGTACCAAAAGCGTTACAGGTTTTCATGAAATTTTTTTTTTTAAATTGTAGACCTGTAACTTACAGAAATATGTCCGAATAGGGGTCTAGTAGATATAATGAATATAAAAAAATGTTTGAAACACACAATCATGTAAAAAAAAAAATACTTTTAATAAAATTAAAGGAAAAACACAAAATTCAGCTTAAACAAGAATACATAAATAAATGAAAAATACTGAAAATGCGATAATTCGGTATAGTGTATAGTAATATATTTTTCTAAAACACCTCCCTAGTGTCCAACCGTCCAACGTCACATACCTATAGACAAAACCACATAAATATATTTTCTATTATTTTGTATTGGATTGGATACAGTACTTTGAATTCAATCCAATACAAAATGAGAACAAAATTCAATCTCTCATTATGTATTGGATTGAATACAAACTCCTGTATCCAATCCAATACAAAATGAGAACAAAATTCAATCTCTCATTATGTATTGGATTGAATACAAACTCCTGTATCCAATCCAATTCAAAATACATACTTTGTATTTATTTTTTATTTGAAACTCATTCATTCATTTTGTATTAGATTGAATACAAACTCCTGTATCCAATCCAATACAAAATGAATGAATGAGTTCCAATTTGAATTTCCCGCACACGCGCCGACATCATCACGCACGCACGCACAAGAAGCCGGCCGGCTGTTTTTTTCCTCCGCCGGCCGGCTTCTTGTTTCAGAGATCACCCGGCGCTGGAACGAGAAGGACGTGGGACGATCAGCGGGACCAGGTAAGAAGCCGGCCGGCATCTTGTGGTCCGCCGGCGGAACACAAGATGCCGGCCGGCGGAACACAAGATGCCGGCGGAACACGCATCTTTCCGGTCCCGCTGGTATAGGAGACGGCACCCGACGCTGGAGGACGACGCTGGAACACGGACCCGACGCTGGAACACGGACCCGACGCTGGATGAGCACAGCGGGACCAGGTAAGTGAGATTTTAATATAGGCGAAAAAGTACGGGGTTATCGAAAGTTGCAAAAAATTTTTGCACGAAAAAGTACGGGGTTAGCGGTTGGGAGGTTAATAAACATACTAATACAATATACAAAAAGACAAAACAACAATAACATGTACAACAAAAGTAAGATAATACATTTAGTAGAGCGAAGTAACATGTGTGCTAGATGTTTCATGCACAAAATATATTAGAAAGACAAAAATTGGGGATTTTAGGTAAATTATCATTACAAATTAATAAGTGCAGTTATATTGGATAAGGATCCAGACACTAGAGCAGTGTTTCTCAATCAGGGTTCAAATGATATTTAATTGAAATTGTGTTGCAAGGCTTGTTTCAGACAAGGACTGTAATGTTGGGGCTCAAGGAAAGCGCATTGCTGTGCATTATACTGTCCATTGTATTGCTGACACAGCGCAAAAAACTGATGGAAGTGTGTTGACAAAATGCACTGCAGTCCAATGCATAGGTTGGAACATCCGATTGCTCTGTATGCAATGCCTGATATCCTTCTGCATTGCACATTGTGTGAAGCACAGTGAACTGTACCACACATAGGGCCTGATTTAATAAAGCTCTCCAAGGTTAGAGAGGATACACATTCATCAGTGAACCTGGGTGATCCAGCAATTATTGGGGTTCATTGTACAAGTTTTCAGGTGAAGCATATATTACAGCAAGCAATGAGAGCCACTCCTGCTGGTGGTCTACACATTATATAGTCCATATTATAAAGTACTTTGACTGCATTACTTTCTGAATGCCCACAATAGTGTCTTTTGCCTACTATTTATGGAGAGCTGGTCCTCTGCTTTTGCAGCATGAATGACAAGATTACAAGTGATGAAAAAATATACATTCAACCAAATTATAAAAACAACAAAAACAGAAACAAAGATAAGCTTGTATCTGTTTTCCTTTTTTTGTTTTCTATCCTGTCTGTAAGTTTTATTGTATATTTTGTAGTGTTATTTATATGTCATGCAACCACTAGATGTCTCCAGGTCGCCTTATCATTTTGATAAAATACATACCTTTATAGATTTGCATAAAAAGTGATATATATATATATATATATATATATATATATATATATATATATAATGGTTGTATAATAATAGAATGAATAATCTTATTCATTATTATAGAATATCAGTGAATAAGATGAGGTTGTTGGACCTTCAAGAATTATCTTTTAATTGGACTTGATAACAACAATAAAAAACAATATGTATCAGATGAAACTTTTATGTTTATTAAAAAGCATTCTAATAAAAATAAACAAAAAAACAACATGTAACAATTTTTATTTGCACACATTTCTTATATGAAACACCACATTCAACCTAAAGTTTGCATTACACAGGTTGACCAAACTTTTTTACATTTGAAATGATTTTGGAATCATTTCAAAATGTAAAAGTTAGGTGAACTTTCATGGGGGAAAGGTTCACAGGTTAGGTTTAGCAAAATTAAAAGCCATGAGTTGAGCCAATAATCAAAACCAGAAGATCTTCAAACTGTGCATTTAGGCAGAAGTGAAGAGTAGTACAGACATCAAGGGTCATAAAATGGCAGAGAATAGATGGAATTTTAAACAAGATAAATGGGCAAACTTAATAGTAAGTAAGAAACACCAATTGCATAATTCCTGCCATGACCAATGACCAAAAAAATATTAGTGTTTGGTGCCATTTAAGGTCAATCAGTGAATGACAACACATACCTTACCAAGGGAATAGCAGCCATGCCCACTGAGATCTGGGAATATCAGCCAGCAGGTGAGAGTACCATAAAAAAGAAAGTGGAGCTGGAGAAGACTACAGAAGATCCAGGAAAAACTGGAGGAAATATAACTGAACAGTTTAAAGTAATGCAACATTATTATTATAATTTATCTGAATAATACAGATGTCAGTTTACCAGCCACGTCCCAAGATCCACCCACAAAGGGAACCAGAAATGACTGTCGGACTGGTATAAATGAAAAGGCAATAGATAAAACTAGTTAAAAACTAGGGAAAAAAACAGTTGCACATTTCTAGTTCTCTGCTGAAAGGTTAATTTACTTTCTTATGGCAAGAGGCATACACAGGGCCTGGTTTAAAAAAGCTCTCCAAGAATGGAGAAGATAGACTATCATCAGAGAACCTTGGTAATTTAGCAAACCTAGAATGGGTTTCCTAAAAAACACCTAATATTAGTGTTAGGAAATGCTCATCTGGCCAACGATTCCGTGCTGTGTGCCATTGCAATATTTGTTCTGTTTGTTCTGTCCAGAGATGTCATTTGCAACAACCATGAGAACTAAGATACCAGCAGCCCCTGCTTCCCTTTAGCCGTGCAGCCTAATGGATTTATGGCATTCCCAGCATCAATTGGTAGGCTGTGCACAGCTGAAGGGGATTCCAGAGGCTGATCAGCTACCGACTCAGTCCTGCATTGTCATTGGCTGCTGGGGCTTTATAGCCTCTCTGCTCCCAGTCTTCTGTGCCTGTTACAGCGTCTGCTGGGCTTACCTGTGTTGGAGTGATTTTTGAGTATTCTGTTACTGACCTGTGCCTGACTATCTGTTAAACTCTGCCTGGACCGACCTCTGCTTGTGACCCCAACCCCGTTTGTGCCTGCTAAAGGCGAAGACTGCGGCCCTGCATAAAATGTTGTATACATTTTGTTTATTATTATTATTAATAATATTATTAATAATAATAAGAATAATAATATTCTCCCAGGTTTCTCCACAATAGTCTATCTTCTCCAATCTCATGGAGCTTTCATAATTCAGGCCCAATCTCAAAACAAAGTGGAAGTAAATGTAAAGACAAACTGGAAAAACTAGTTAAAGTTTATAAATATGTTTTATCTGGGAAAAAAATTTATATAATTATCAATACTGTATATCCAAGTCAAGTATAAAGCAAGAACATTTTTATCACAATAATTGTACAAAGGGTAATGGGACATCAGAGAAAAATTTTTACCAAATTGAGTATTTGAAGAAAATTGGAAAAAGTAAGAATTTGATCAAGTATCAGCCTCATGCAGTCTCTTTACAGCACAGCTGATGTGTAATAGAAAGAAGCAGTACAATGAACCAACCAGTTAATGTGTTGACAAGAAGCATGCTAATCAAAAAGAAATCAGAATGGGAGAGAGACCAGGTCAACATTATGCTGCTTTCCTTTACTTACCAGCCAGATAATGGGGCAAGACCAGAATAATCTTTGCAGAGGAATACTGTGAAATCATTGTGAATATGTAATTGTAAATAAACAATATGGTACTATCTATAAATAAAGACTTATTAAAAATGTGTTTTTAATAACCTATTTTCCAGATTACATTAACTGCATAAACTATTAGGTAATACCCTACAGCTTTATTTGATACCATCAAAATAACAATTTTTATGACAGGCAGTGGTCCTGAGGCAAGATCTGCTGCTCATTAGCAGTGGGGTCCATGATCCTTATTCTACACAATATCTACATGCAATTTGTATGTTTCCTACACATTGGGTTTGATGTGGATGCTTTGATTCTGACCAAAGTTGTCCCAAGGTCCGTATTTGAATAAATGTAGTAAGGGCATTGGATTAAAGTCCTTTATAGTAAAAACTAGAAAACTGTGGTACTTTGATATAAAAAATTAAATCTTACGGTTGCTGCCTTCCCTTGCCCCTTGCTAATGAAAAAGCACCTGTACTAACCATCTGTAAAAAGGTGGTGGGATAAATAGGGCAACTGCACAGAATTCTCATATTTCATATCCCAGGGTAACTAGAAAATGAAAAATACTGGTGTAGGTACTAGTATGAAAATCATGTCTGAACACAAAAAAAAAACATTTAAAGAAGGGGACTTCCAGATTCCAAAATCCTTTATGGGGCAAAGGAGGAGGTGCAAGCTAGCTACCTTCCACTTTTTCTTGGCAACCTGCATTTCAGAATAGGTTCTGATATAAATATTGGAAGAACCCTATACCAATTTATCATGTATTTAGTTATTTATGAATTCCCATTATGAGACCCCGAGATACTTCAATCACTGAAACACTATGCTGCAGGTATAGTACAGAGAAATCACTGTATGCCAATTTTTCTCAACCAGGGTTCCTCCAGAGGTTGCTAGGGGTTCTTTGAGCAATTTGTACCCCTCTGGTCAGTTTAACTGTAAAAAATGATAGCAATTATAGCAGGGGTTCCCCAAGACTTGAGGTTCAAGAGAAGCACTTTTATATACAGTTCTACGTTTAAGTTATCTTCCATGCATGTAATTTATCCGAGTTGAGTTGAACAAAAGATCCTCTCCCAGCCTTATATTATAAAAAAATGTAGCTCTAGAAGTATCCAAAATCTATTTGCAAGATTTGTCACCTTTTGACTTTACGTATGGATCAATGAGAACTTTGGGAAATCACCAACCTTATGACCAACTGAACCCAAGCAGATTGGGTTCCCACCCAGTGTAGTTCTGTATATAGCACATATGACTCATATGACTTTTTGTGAATATATATATAAAATATACATTTATACAATATATATATATACACATGCAGACCTCATGTGGTCATTTGAAAGGCAATAAACAATGGCATTACCTGAATGCTTAAAATGTAAAGTAGCTTATTTTACATTCCTTTTACATAGTAGCAAAATAGTCTTGTTACACACATTTAATTACATCTTACAGAGAGGGGATAAGTAAGGAAGTAACAAACTTTTTGGACTTTGAACATGGCTGCCTTTGTTCATCTCCATCAAATGAAAATGTGGAGGGAATTAGTAGCTTACAGAAGATATCATTGTTTTATGCTACCTGTTCATCTTGCAATAAGTGACAAGGATGCTGTATTTCTAGCAAGATCAACAGGTATTTTCTGTCCTTTGTTTAAATTGTTTTTAGCCCGGAAAATAAAATCTAATGGAACCGCTACATCTAAAGACTGGTAAGCTTTAATATATTAGATTTTTGTTTGTCTAGTAATCCTTTAATATTTTGATACTTACATCAGTGATAGACTCCTACTTGTGTGCACTTTGGGTTTATTTGTTATTTGTTTTAGCATTGACTGTGTTCATAAAAAGCAACATAAGTAAGTAGTTATACCTTAGAGAACAATGTACGGGATGCCTAAACATGATCATTGCCAGCAATATTAAGGAGTTCATTATAGTTATTGAGGATTTGTTCTACATATACAGGAAAGTATTGCTATTTGTATGCAATGTATGAAAGCACAGGGAAGACTTAGTTTGAGCTCAGAAATACTCAGAAGATTTTGTCTAAATTATGCTTAACTTAAAATAAAATGTATATAAGGAAAAAATCCAGTACTCTCCTTTGCCAATGATCAGCATCACTGAAATGTATATGAACAAACTCCTTTCAGTCCAGAGGCACTTACCTCTTCTGTTATGTTCTTCTGTACATAAACTGGACTGGCAGATTGATCCCTAATGCACATCTTGTCAGTCAGACATGGTTTGCCCTATAGTGACACTTGTTTTCTGATATTTTATATTCTGACAGGCATGTGAAGCAACTCACTCAAGACAGAAATACTTTTCAATAGCCACTATCACAAAAACATTGTATTTTTAGATATTTGGTCATTGAATAACATTTATTTATTTTGCAAACTTTTTCTATTTTTTACCCACATTAACATGTAGACCCAACGAAAGCAAGAGCGACAGGTCTTTAGATGGACCAAATATGCTTATTTACGCATTATAAATATTCTTATGAATATTTGCTGCAAATGCCCAACCCTCTGTAAGCAAAGTTCAAATATATATTAAATATTATCATTACATGTTTTACCACCCAGTTGTTAGAATATATAGTTTTTGTGATGGAATTTTTTTAACTCTAGTTTAATACAAAACACAACTAATAAATGAATAAAAATGTATTTATTCTGTATGGCAGCACTCCAAATAGATAAGGAGTGATCAGCACTGGAAGCTCATCAGGTGAGCCGCATACAAATATACTGACAAGGAATTGCAGGTACAACAGTGCACATCTATAGTGGTCACATGCAGTTCTGTGCAACAACTACAAATCCCAGCAGCTTTTTCATTGGCTTCCTTAAAATCTCATGAGTGCCCATTAAAATAAACCCCTGGGTGGTGCAAAGCGCAAAAGCTCTGGATGGTGCTGTGTTGGCCGGGATTTATAAATGAAATGTATATTATTGAATTTTATTGTATAAATGCCGGTGCTGGATGTGTCTGCAGATAGGGTTGTAGTCTGCTGGATGGACCAAAGGAGGAGGTTGGCAACATCACACATACAAACAAGGAGACCCAGTGTACCCATCCTTCCAGAGTCACTTCCAGATTTCTAATTTATTTTTAAAGGATTTAAAATTGAAATCAAGAAACACATATGATGGGTTAATAATGTATATTGTTTTCTATGGCTTCATTTTGTGTCATTTGAAGATTTATTAAAATACTAAAAATTAGACATTCTATGCAAATCATGCACAAA
Organism: Pyxicephalus adspersus; assembly: GCF_032062135.1. NCBI lineage: Eukaryota > Metazoa > Chordata > Amphibia > Anura > Pyxicephalidae > Pyxicephalus > Pyxicephalus adspersus. The sequence continues at coordinate 29,448,688 of NC_092862.1, forward strand.
TGTAAAAGAAACCGGTAGGTAAAATAGAAAAATATTTGAATCAGTAGCAAGGTGCAATATTTTGGTTAATGTTGGTTTTTTTTAGTAGCTGTGGAAATCATTATCTCATACTTCACCTATAAACACCCAACTAAATGTATTAAATTGTACATTTTACAAAGGAAAAAAAGCACGTTTAAGCTGTTCTTTTTGAGAAAATCCCATTATTCACAAACTGTGTTTTAAAAAATATAATTTCCTAGAGTTATAGTAGAAATATTATGAATCAAGATGTGATTGACATTTTTTACAGTACATTTGTGTTAAGCATCCATGCTCTATAATTAACATAATTAGAAAATAAACTCCAGTGAATCATTATCTATAATAATCTGTCTATATTCCAGATTTTTTTTATCAGCTACTTCTGTTCATTAAATACACATGATGCCTTTGGGCAGCTTCATCACTGACAACTTAGGTTTATCACCTGCATCCATGGTTAAATGAAACTAGGGTACGCCTGAGGGGGGAAGACTATACATAGAATTAGCAGAAGGAAATTTTGATGTACCTGCACTATTATCCCTGGTGTTATAACTATAGTTACACACTGATGAATTATGTTGAGACAATATCCAGATGTTCAGTGATCATGTTGATCTGTGACTTGTTAACAAGGGCTCCGAAGCCCGGCAATAAAGGTGTTTATAATAATTGAGAGCAGTTCATTAAATAAAGCATGGCCATACATACAAAGCAACCAGTCATAGGACATTTGCTTCCACAAAAGATTTTGAAGGATATGATTTTTATGAAATAGAAAATGGGTTTGGTAATAGATGGTGGCAGAATAATTCCCAATAATGAGCAATCTCCTTATTTTTTATTTAGATTTAAATAGACTTCATTGGGGTGATTTTAACACACCTGTGACAAAAGGACAACAAATAGGGAGAATGGGGGAGGTGGCAGGACACTATAGCACAAATGAAACATAAAGGTTTATATCTTTCTGCAATTTTTTATTTCTGCTCTCGTAGAAGATATTTTCCCCCTCCTTCTGTTGCTTTGACATACTGGCAAGAAGAAGAGAAAAATCAGCCTATGTAGTTGCAGACAGCAATGAAAACCTGATAGAGATTAAAAAAAATAAAAACAATTGTTTAGGCAGCAGGTTAACTTTAGCACATTTTGTTCCAACAGCAATATGCAGTAGCATATCCAATCAGATTTCCATGTCATTAGGGTCCATTTACACGTTTGCATTTTTAGATATAGATTTTGAATTTTGCAGGAATATTAAGGACTTGCATTTGTATTAACTTTTATGTATAAATTTATTTAAGGGTTGGGTTTAATATGCATTATTTTTGGTGAATGCAAATTAATTGTGAGGCATTCATTGTTGCAGAAAGGAAGGTGATGTTTCTTTGACAATAAAACAAACTTTCCTGCCTGTTTGCCACACTCTCTATAATATACACTGAGCTGTGTATGCAGTGTGCATTCCTGGCAAAGCTGGCTGTTGGGAATGGATAAACTCCCATACACAAGTACAGGCTTTATGTCATTAGGCCATTTGAGATTACCAAAATCCCAAACCCAGAAGAAGAGCAGAGGAAGATGCCAGTACTGGCAAAGGAGTAAGAAGAGGGGTGTTTGGATAAAAAAAAAATGTGAAAAGGCTGGTAAGTTTATTTAGTGAAAAAGACATTGCCTATCTCTTCTGTTCGCGGTTCTTTTTTTAAATTTAGTTTTGCTTTGTCTCATATTTTACTTTATTGATAAACTCTTTTATTATAATGCATACATTACATTTCATTCTATACTTCATTACAATGCTATTTATGAATTTTTTTAAATTGTTGTTTAAAATGTTAAATGCTTCAGTAATAGAAAAACTACAAGCCTGTTAGGATCAATCTACATTAGCAGGATGCTTTAACCTGTGTTATATTAATGCCCTTTTTAGGCTTCCGATTCCAACCCTGACCCCATTCAACCCCAAACGGACTCCTCCTTTGTGGTTCAGCTCGGAAGAGATCGGCTGAGGTTAGGGTTTGGTGCAGTTCAATATTTTCAAAATGATTATGGATATTTCTTTTAGCCTCCAGTAGAAACCACACCACTTTTCAACTGCTGTGAGTTGTGGTTAAAGGCAGTTTCAATCAAGTCAATGGTGGCAGCAGCCCGCTCAAGTGCAGCCAGAACCAAGACATTGCGGTCAGCAACTACAGCTGCCATCCACAATTGCCATCCACAATTTACCCCTGCAAAACATTTCCACTGAATGGAAGCAGTTGGGGATGGGGGGTGGCTGAGCCTGCGGTAGGCCACTGTGGCTAGCTGCAGGTCTGAAATTAGCCTGAGGCAGCCAGTGTTATTTTGTCATTGCAATGCAATGTAGGTCCAAAATACACCTTCACCCTTTGATCACAGGGTAGGGTGTTCTAAATGTGCATTAGGTACCATATACACCATATGCATCTGAAAGAACAGATACCAATCTATTAATATGCACGGAGGCCCTGCATGCAGCCTCAAAGAAGAACTTCACTGAAAAGCTTTGAGTGGAGTTGTTCTTTAACAGACTTCTATATCTTATTATGTTGTGACAGTTAACATTTTAATGGATCTGAAGTTTTTTTTTTTATCTTGCCCAGCAGAACTTTTTGTTGTGTTCATGTAATATTCTTTGTTAGATATAATTATGGTTCTTAGCATTTTTGTCACACATTCTATAAAGATGTAATCTGTTTTTCCCAACAAGCTTGACTGATCCTTTTATATCTTATATGCATGAATTCTTACCACAATATACAGTAGACTTTAAAAAGCATCTCACATTATAATAAGTAAGATGCCTTTTGTTCAAATGCATTTTAAAATATTCGGAAAATCTTTTTTTTCTATAATAAATGTCTGTAATCATTACAGGGTGTGTGATTCAGTAGCACGGATATGATGGAACCATAATGCCAAGAACATTGACATATCAGATGGATTTTATATTGTCACGATGAATGTCTTGTGATTATAAAAACAGGGGCATAACAGTTTTTTAGTTTACATGGAAACATTCTAGCTTGCTTTTATTTTTTCACAGATCAAATAATACTGAATATGTAAAAATAGCCAATTAAAGAAGAATGAAACCCTGAAACTGGATATTTGGCGGTCCAGGGGAGTTAGTGGCCTACTTTTATAGGAAGGATATTATAACAATAACGGCAATAAAGACCATATATTAGGTAACCCTGTATGGCTTGTAGAAATAATAGCTGGTAGTAAAATACCACAATGGATATGTTAAACAGAAACTGTTTCTACATTGTTCTGGCTAAACCTGTAAAATAACTAAAACAAGGTGACGTCATACACCTGCAGATCTCTTCCACTGTGCACCCAGAAAACCGATTGTGCAAATATGGACTCCAGCTACGATATAAAGGATTTGGTATGCATAACCTCCCCCACCCTAACCCAAACCATGCACACCTGGTTTGTAATCCTAACCATTACATTGTTGGACCAATAGAGCTTGCTAATTGGAAGAGAAAGTCAAATGGCAGAGAGATGAGCAGATCATTGTGTCACACTTTTACTGTGCAGTCATATACTAAGATAAAAAAGATACAGCTCTAATGTAATTCACTTGAATTCCCATGCCATGTCTATTTATAATGTAAATAAACATAAACATAAAAATTGAGACTTTAAAGGCATGTTATCTATTGTATAAACCACAAACAATTTACATGATCTCATCTGATGTCATAAAAAAGCTAACAAGATCATTATCATTATTATCCAGGATTTATTTAGTGCTGACATTATTTAGCACTTCACATAGTCCACAAGCATGTCACTAGCTGTCCCTCAAAGAAGCTCACAATCTAATATCCCTACCACAGTCATATGTCATTATCACAGTCTAAGTTAAATTTTATATTCGGGGTGGGGGGGGGGGGGGGCAAATTAACCTAATCACGTGTTTTTGGAATGTGGGCAGAGGAAACACACACAAACACAGAAAGAACACGAAAACATCATACAGATAGTGTTCTGGCTAAGATTCGAACCTGGGACCTAGAGCTGCAAAGGCCACAGTGCTATAACAATTATCAAACCCATTATAAACATCAGAGGATGCATTCCCAAATTTTACCTTTAAGATATAATATTTTGATATGCGACGTGTTTTGCAGATTTAATTATTCTGATTCATTAGGATAATAAAAGGCAGAACATACCATTCATTTCCAGTGTATGATGAATGTTATAAGTTCAACCTTAGAGTTGAATTCTCCATAATGGGCAACTTTGGACTCACAGATGACATATATAAGAAGGGAGAAGAGACAGAGCCACCTCCACAATTAAATTATATAATACATGAAGTTTTGTACATATCACAACAGCCTTCCATTATAGTGACATCTTGGAGATCAACAAAAGTTGAAAAAAATTGGCCTTCAGACCAAGAACTTTTAAAGGAAGAATAAGGTCTGTGTATTTTAGAAAGTGAACAAATGTACTCAAGATAGTTCCTTTAGATTAATGCAAATGATTAGAATATGCCACATGCCTTTCAATCTAATATTGCAAGACACTTTGTTTTGGCTGGGTCATTGGCCTTGGGACTTTTAAAGCATATCATTTTTTTTGAACACCTCAAACAATATATTTAGAAAACATCCAATGATTTATTAAGTTATAATTCATAAAACATAGTTAAAAACATCACAAAAATCCAAAAGTTGGTACATAATAAATCCAGAGGTTAGTACATATTGAATAGGCTAATTCTTACAAACACAAAGTCAAGAGTTTTATTACAAAAGCAAATAGATAGCATAACTTTAAACTTATAATATTTCTACATTTATATTTTGAGTTACATCCAACTTATTGTCAGGTTAGGTTAACATGACTCTTTTTTCTTTAGGTGTGAAAGTATTAACGTCAGTAAGATTTGTAAGAAGTAGCAAGAACAACTGTATAAATTTATTATTTTATATTTCCAGTTTTAGTAATCTGCTTAGCCTTAGTCTTTGGGAACTGGTATTGTAAAAGTTTAATTTGCCTGTAGCCTTAAAATAACTAAGAGATATTATGCATGTATGGTATATCTTGCTGAAATTCCCATGACTCTTTATATTGCAAGTGTAACTGTAAAGACTATGAACATTCAATATTTCTATAATATTAACAAGCAGTAAAGGACCTTTTTAAACTATTACTTATTCATCTCTCTAGTTGCTTGAACTGTGGAATAATTTATTCCCAATATATCAATAAAGATTGAAACAGATACTGGCAGTTTCTGATAGCTTAGAAACAACCATCAGCTGTGTGTTTAGAAGGCAATATGGCTGTCATCAGACTGTCAAGTTTATACTTATGTGCCTTTTTAGGAGCTTTTATTGCTTTTTAATTTACAATTACTTAGTCAGCTTGACCTTGGCACAGAATCCTTTTAAGGATTCCAAATGTTTGGGATCCTGGACAAAATTTAGGCCTACCCGTCTCATATCAGCCCTAAAATTTTATTTACATATATATATATAAAAAATGGTTTACCTATAGCAACTAATAGACTCCCAAATGTTATTTCTGTAGTTGAGGTTTGAAAATCTAACAATAATTCTGACTGGTTGATCACTATGGGCAACTAGAATTTACCGGTTTTATACAACAGCCTCATGTTGTTTTTTCCACTTTGAGTTTCTTACCTTACCTCAGGCTTTTATTCTACTTTACTACTTCCTTTTTTTTTGCTTTTTAATTTGGCTTTATAACTGGGGCTGGTGTGAGAGATATATGGCACAGCTCGGCTGATATTTGACTTATTACTTTAACATATTTTTTTCATTCTTGGCTGGATGGTCTCTTAATATTTAATGGGTTTATTGTTTTTCAGCTCATGGAGCTCTTTCCTCACATTGTATTTTATCATTGAGTTTTCTAATCTTTCCTGCTTTTTCGTCCAAACTTTTATAGTTGATCTTAGTAATAATCGACTTCATGTGTCTGTCTGTTCCTGACCATTTTCTGTGCAGCTTTTTTTAAAAACCAGGAAACAAATTCTTGTGTTCAGGTTGTAGTTAAAAATAGGGAAGTGAACTTTTACTTATACATTACTTAAAAAAAGGAAACCAAATTATATAAATATACCAATAAAACTTTCCCCTATAAATGTGTAAAAAAAAAATCAATACACAGCATACCTGAGGCTTTAAAAGCCAATGTTTGAAATTCCCATTCTTCCCAATACGCTAATCTACTCCAGGATGTTTCCTTGAGGCACGTTTATGAGCGTTAAAACGCTAAAAAAAATGCATATAAACGCAGTAGAAACGTTTACATGCGCTTTTAAAATTGTCCGTATAGACCTAGCCTTAATCCTGGGATGTGGCAGCCATGGTCATGTCAAATGATTATATAATACTATTAAATTCTGGGTTAGGCTGGGTCTACACAGACGCTTTCAAAATGCATGTAAATGTTCCTACTATGTTTATGTGCGTTTTTATGCACTTTTATTAGCGTTTTAAAGCTTGTCTTTAAAACGCTGGAAAACGTCTATGCCGCATTTTTAACACATTTATGTTTCAAGTGCTTATAAATGTGGGAAAACAACCCATTAAAATCAATGAAGGCCTTTGCCCACGTTTACCTGCACTTTTCCACATTTTTGGGCGTTTTCCAGTGCTATCACTGCGTTTTAATTTTTTAAACATTGCAAGCAACGTTATAGGTAACCCTCATAAACATGTCTCAAGGAAACGCCCTGGTGTAGATTAGCCCATTGGAATGCATGGGAATTTCAAACATGGGCTTCTAAAGCCTTAGGTTAAATGTTGGAGAAAACGTTTGTGTAGACTAAGCCTTAAGCAAATATGGATCTATCCACATAGTTTGCATCACTGATGGGGAAGAGAAAGTTATTGATCAGTCATTTATTTGGAGAGAGGTAGGGGGTCTTAGCAGATATAATAGAGACATGTGCCACCTTGTCAGGGTTGGTTGAACTACAACAATTATAGAATTTCTAGAGGAATTAACCTATTTAAAGTGGAACTAAAGTCCACTTAAAAAAACACAATCATGGTGGTTGGTTATTGCAGAAAGGACTGGCAACGTCCCTTCTGCAATAACTGCTCTTACCTACCTGACCGCTGTCCAGCTTGCAGATTTTGCTGACCTGTGCATGTGTAGAGTTTGCTGCCAGGGACACTTTGCAATATCAACTTCCTTTGAGTGCGTGGGAGTTATGTTACCCTAGCACAACCAATCAAGATGGCTGAAGACTGTGATGGAACGAGGCTAGGTGAGTAGTGTGGATTAACCCCTGATTTATTGGCACCACATGTAAATGAATCTAAATATCAATCTGGTCTTTTTCAGAACCTCTAGTGGTGAGAACCTCTAGCTGGTATGAGGTTGTCACTACTCAGATATGCGCCCAAACAGGGTCAGTGACAGAGGATAATGGACAGTCGAGTTTTACAATGGTGATGACCAACAGACCAGGCTCATCCAGCAAGAAGAGTAGTTCTACTAGTAGAACTAATAATACTTGTCCAGAGAGCTAGGGTCTAGGAAAATCTCCTTCCACTGTTGAATAGCAGAGGTGCAGGTTAAGGATTAACTATTTCTCTGCCAATCTCCATCAAGTGGTGGATGGGGGAATTACAGGTTCTGATAACTATTGCACAATCTGCTTTCTTCTTCTCCAGACATGTACAATGCACTGGCCTGACGCATCTGCCTTCCTGCAGAAGATGCTTCCCCACCTTTTGTAGAGTGAGCATTACAGCATAGCAGCCGATAGCTTGTACTGGCACGCCAGCAACTCCTCATGTGACAACCTCTGCAGTGTCATATGACCTAAATAAGAATTCAATAGCAGTCTTTGTAACAGGTATATAAATCTGCCAACATTCTCCAACAGTTCTGTTCTACAGATGAGTGAATAAGAAAGGAAGTAGGATAAAGTTGACTGTGACTGTGCAAATCTTTCTACCTGTCACCTTGGGACCACTGTAGAAACCTGCCTGCTTTTGGGAAACCTGTCCATCTGTCACTGGTTAAATCTACCTGAACTTGGGAAAATTAAAAAAAAAATGTATATTTGCGTAAAGTTGTCTGCGTGTCATTTGGCAAAACTTGCCTGTACCTGGGGAAGTCTGCTTGCATGTTATGTGGGTACAATATATATTATGTGGACAGTCCCTTTATCTATATACAAGTGAAATAATATTTCTTACATTTTGGTGTGCTTTTAGTAACAGATCTTAGCATATGTCCATTGTGGGCAGTCTGAAAACAATAATGTAAGCAAGAGATCACTGCCAATATACTCGTAGCTGTGTATAGTTAGGTGCTGGGTGCTCTAAATTAAACTTATCTCTACCTTCCAATAAAAAATAAAATGTACAAAAAAGTTGCAGGCTTAATTATTGTTTCATGTCAGGTTTTCTTTAATTCCGTAAATATAATTTTTTTGTGCATAGTTCACATTTGACTTATGTACATATTTTAGGCCATAATGGCAGTTCCTTACTGAACCTATCATCCCACTGCACGTCATTCAGACAGGATCTGTCAGGAAACAACAGAATATCTGAATCCTTTAAGGAAATGAAACATCGCTCCAGGTAGCTGAAGCAGATAGACTTCATATAATTTAATGTAATGTCATTTGTGTACACTGACACTTCTTTGTGAATTTTAATGACAGGTCAACTTTTTTGCATACTAAAACTTTCCAGAAAGAGTAATGTCTGCTCTAAACTGATACAAATGTGATATCACCCCATATGGATCAGAAAACTATGAGATCAGTGTATTAATATTTTCTATTTGCACAAAGCAGAATTGCATTACACATTAATTCTCAGATTCTGTTCCTTTTCTGTCATTTCTACATTACTATGCCACTCATCACAGGAAGCTACATTTTGCATCTCAAATCTGTCACCTCGGCAAACCATTTCTGACACCTATTCCACATAACAGAATAAGCATCTCCACCAATGAAGGGTATATCATTTTAGCCAAAGGTCAGATAAGGTCTGTAATCTTAAATAAAAGATCTCTGCAGGCTGAGAAACTCAAATCCCCACAGTCTGCAGGCTAAGGCTACAAAAATTGGATATCCAGGACCTTAGAGTTAACACCTCTGCAGTATTAAAAGTTAAGGATTTTTCTGTATCCAAAGTTAAAGCTTTGAAGTCATGAAAGCTTAAGAAACAAAATAGCTACAATTATAGGTTTCTTCAGTGACATCATGGAATTAAGTCCATTTGGGGCCAACAATACATATGTGCAATAAATATTATAATCAATACTGACTAAAATACTGTAATGCTATAGCTTGTTAAAGAAAATATATATCTACAAGTTACCAATGGGGTGGACAGCAGTATCCACGGATTTCACAGTGCACATAAATAGGATCTAGCCCACGGATTCAAAATATTCAGGATTTGCAGCACAATGAGATAATTATAACAATGATGCAATCAGCAGCAAGTTTGTGAAATAAATATTTTGGTACTGCAAATCCTGGACTTTATATATAACTTTTTTTACACAGCCTTTAGCACCGCATGTAAATAATATAATAAGTCCAAATATCGGTCTGGTCTTCTACAGAGCCTCTAGTGGTGAGGATGTTGCACTGCAGGCTAATGCCAGTTTTCCACCACTCAGATACAAGCCATAACAGGGTTAGTGACAGAGAATAGTAAACAGTCCAAGTTAGGTCATGTAAATCAGCATGGTACCAAGGGGTGAGATGAGAGGCAACATCAGCAACACAAGCAAAGTTAATATTTCCAAAGTTAAAGCTTTTGAAGTCATGAAAGCTTAAGAAACAAAATAGCTAAAATTATGGGTTGCTTCAGTGACATCATAAAATTGGAGCCAATTGGGGTATACATGATTTGTGGACTGCAGACCATAGCACAATATACAGGTAGAGCCTGAGTTAAGGACATCCGACATACGGATGACTCCTACATACGAACGGAGCTTCCCTGCTCTTCCCTGCTCTTTCGTGTGCAGGATGAGGGCTTGATTGGAGAGAGGGAGCAGTTCCCGTGACTTGCAGAAGAAGTCTTTTGCTGTTTTGCAACACGTTGTAACTATTTAATGATCAAGACAAATTCTGCAGTGGTTTCTTTTTGCATATCAAAGCACAGCTTGCTCCAGAAGTTAATGAATGTCTAGGCTCCATGAAGTTTCTTTATTTTTTGCTTTGCTTGTGATTAACTAACAGTGATGATTTTAAACAGTAACTGACACCAGGCTGCCTAATAATATGTTGAGACAAACATCTGCACTGATTACATCTATTAAAATAATGTACCTGTTCCGACTTAAATACAAATTCAACTTAAGAACAAACCTACAGTCCTGATCTTGTATGTAACCATGGACTACCTGTATGGTTAAAAGTATATGGATTAAAGTATGTGGACCAAAATACAAGTTACTGAGTTCAGATAATTCCATGGAGAAATAATGTTGATGCTACAGAATTCAATATTTTGGATAGTTGCATGCTTTCATCTATGTGGCAGCAATTTGGTGAAGTTTTTCTTCTGTCCCAGCATGACTATTTCTCTGTTTGCAAAGCTGGCGCCATAAAGACATGATTTGATGATGTTAGTGTGAAGACATGTCAGTAGCTGCATGGAGCCTAATCTAAACCATACAGAACATCTTTAGAATGAATCTTCTCTTCCAACATCAGTGGCTGACCTCATAAGTTCCCTTTCGGCTGAACGGGCACAAGTTCCGACAGGCACACGCTGAAATCTTATGGAAAACATTCCCAAAAGAGTGAAAACCGGTATGGTGGCAATATATTTTTAATAAAATATATTATTATTTAATTCCTTAATACCCTTAGTTTACCCTATTACCTTCCTCTGAGCTTTCGACAAACTTCTGTGTGCAGAATTCAGGACTGTCTTCCCAGGTAAAGCTTTGACAGTCACTGTAAGTGTCAAACCTTGGTGATAGCTTTGGCACCCAATATATTTCTATTGGCCCGTCTCTATATTGGCTTTCCTCCTGAATTTTATATGAACAGAATTTTTTTAATAGGAATACAGATTGGGTACTGAAAGTATGCATGTCTGTTTAATACCCTATTAAGCAGAAGAGTACCTAAAACTAAAATCTATTTAAATTACTGAATCAGGAAGTAGAGCCCCTTACCTTGGGAAATGCCTAAGTGAGTTTTAGTGGTGAATTACCTGATTAAGTTAACCAAGCAGAACACATCTGACAGGCTTAAAGCAGACTTAACATTTAAATATGAACACAATGAGGTTCTAATCAGCTGCTTCCCTCTGACCAGCCAGTCAGTGCCTCTGCATCATACTGAACCCACCATAAAATAAGTATTTTAGATCTTCAGCAGGTTTATTTATTTATTTTTTTTACATTCTTGGTCCAGTTTTAGCAGGCTGGGAAAGTTCTATGCATATACTCAGAGATAGACATACATTTTTAAATTCCGAATTTCTGCCTGTGAGTGTGGCTTTAGTTCTTCACATTTTTATACAATCTTTTTGTTCAACCCACTGAATTAAAGCTGAAAGTCTGCAGTTTAACTGTGTCTGAGTTGTTTCATTTAATACTAATTGTGGTAATGTACAGAACCAAAAGTAGAAAAAAGTTATCTCTGTCCAAATATTAATGGACCTAACTGTATATTTTTGCTCAAAGAAACATGATAAATTAATGAACTGAGCACTACTCTGCAAATCTGAACATAATTGCTGGGCTTTTCTCAGACCTATAAAGCCCTTCCACAAATCTAGGTCTGTTTTTTTCTTAAATCATGCTTGTGCAATGTTTCTGATTATTTATATTTGACAAATTGCATAGTGCTGTACAAACACCTACCTCACAACAGTTAGAAGGTGTCTGGTGGAAGAGGGATATTAGTAACGCTAGGAGCAATTTTCTTTTTACTGGAATTTATGTTAACTTGAAAAGTATATGGAAATATGGCAAAGTTACTTTTTTGTGTATTTCCCCCAAACCATTTGGGTTTATAATGAGCAAGGATCACTGGCTTAAGGCCAAACTAGCAGATATAAAAGGCAAACAATGAATAAATGTTTTAATGCAACCACTACATTTAACAGACTTTGAGCTGATTCTACTTGTTATTTCCTGTAAAATAAGATTTATACTGGGAAAGGAAGGGTCGGCATTTGGAACAATCAGGTATCCTTTATGTACAAGTCCTGACAAAGTAGTTATATAAAAAGTACTATATATACTCAAGTATAAACCTGAATGACCTGAAAAGTCCATTATAAAAAGAATCTCAGTTTATATTCGGGGTCACAGCAGTAGATGGCAATATTATATTATTAATATTATAACAACTAGATCATTACGTGAACTGGTTGTTAAGCAAGGGGCACAATAAAATATAAGTCTTGAGAATTACAAGTGCTAGTATAGTACATAGTGAGTAACTGCACAAAGACAGAGAGTAAGATAAACTAAATCGATATGTGCAGAGAAACGGGACTTTAACGTCATATAAAAAACTCTTAAAATATTTTATTGGTACATCATGTTAAAAAGTAAAGTAGGAGACATTAATTTTTGCAGTGTCCCAAAATGAAACCACTGTTTCCCTATATTACAATATACAGACATACATCCACTTTTACATAAAAGTATCAACATAAATACATAGTTGAAACGTTATAGCAAGTCTCACAAGAAGTCCCAGTGTATCATCAACGCGATGAGGCTAAATGAGACTAATAAATATAATGATACAGCATAAAATCAAATTCTAGTATCACTTTCTAGTAAAACTGACAAGAGATGAGATACTTGATGCTGAGATGCTGCACCGATGCACTGGACAAAAATCTTCATACAGTGTACCATACTGGCTGGTCGGAGAGCTGACTGTAAGTCCAAATGGTCATTAACAGGTAAGTTGTTAAGTTAGGAGTGTATTTTAACTGTATATTGAGTCTTTTGTCTTGATTTCAGCAAACAACATTAAAAAAAAATATTATTTAGTAAATCATCCCATCATGTCTTCTGAATGCACAGAGCCTCTCCCTGTTTTGCTTTCCATGGGTCCTTGCACCAATTTTTCCAGTCCCGAATTTAGAGATATAATTTAGTTAAGTCTCTACAACAGCAGCAATAACTCACCATGTGTGCTTAGTTTTTTTTAAAAAAGGAATACAAAGTACTAGAGCAAACTGTGTACAATAACCATATGAAAAAATCAATTTTAAAGGATTTATTAATACTTGCTTGTGGGTTTCAGTTTTCACTGACTTTGTTGTGAACCCTCTGAAGTGGTGAGAGCAAATGTTTACATTTTAAAAAGGAAACTAAAAACCATAGATTTCAAGGAAAACAACTCTAATACATTACGTTTATGACACGCGAGGTTGCTCACTGCTGTGTAGAGAGCACAGAGTAATGGCTGTAATATGCACTCTAAGCCCAATACTCTCTGTTCACAACATGCCCTAATTTCATATTACAAATCTTTTAATGGCTGTTATATTTTAATTAATGTGATTATGTTCAACCATTAGCAAGCCCTCCCAATGCATATTTCTCCTGCCAGACCCAGGAAATGCCAGTAAACTGCAATCATAAAAAGCTGTTTGCTTATTAAATTTAAAGACACAAAGAGGCATTGGTTCAATGCATTCATCAGACGCACACATGCACAAAAGCTGGTTGCTGTAATTATCTCCTGTAATTAACTCTAATTTATACGTCCTCCTCCAATGAGGAAGCACCATCTTTTCTAGTTATTAACAAGAGCATTTGTAAAGCTTGTTAGATCCATTATTTACAATCTATGGCTATAGAAACCAAGGCAATTATTATAGCCATATTGTAAATCTAGGCATGGCGTTGGTATTTTTTTTTCCTCTCTTGCTCCATCAATTTATTTTGGGATGTCTAATCATTGAAATGATGCTGAGGATGGAAATGGATGTGATGTTTCAGGCCAGAGAAGATCTACAGTTTTTTTTTCATTTATCTTAGCGGCAATACAAGTGCTTTGTCATTATCTTGTGCATATGGTTTCATTATTTCGATATTCTGTTACATCGCCTCTTGCTATTATGCCTCGAAAGCCTGCAGGCTACAAGAGCACTTATCTTTCATGATGACTGTTGAATCATTTAAAACAAGTTATAAGTGAAACAATTAAAATGATATTGGTTCACAATTATATTTATGGCTGGCAGGCATAATGAAACATTTGCTGGAGCAGTTGGAAGTTCTCAGGAAAAAGGATATGAAACATGTTTAAACAGAGGGGAGAGGAACCTTTAATGAAAAACCAAAGTGTAAGAAGGCATTAATTGTAGTAAAACATTTAATTTAATTGAGAACAAAGGGAAGGTAGAAATCATATTAGCGATGTTTTATGAATGCTGAGCAATATGAAAATTACAATGTCATCTGTCACAAGCTGTATTCTCTTGTCAAAAATGAATATTAAAAAGGTATTTTTTTAAAACTTTAATGAGAGCAAGAGTCGATTTAGGTAGATTACTTTTATTTTGTTATGAATGTCACCACATTCAATTAAATGTAAGAAATGTTATTATTTTAGTTAGTGCTGTGTTTTTGCCCATGAAGTCAATCATGTAGTATTAAATGGAATAAAGGAATTTGGTATTTATGTGCTGGTTGTCTGAGTAGATCTACGTATGAATCCGAGTAATGATAATGTATTATTCCATATGAATAGGATGTTGGCTGATTCACTGGTTCTAACAAGTTATCTTCTTTTCCATCATGTATGTCCTTTTCATATGTATGTGCTGCCTATGGCAGGTATGTTTTTAATACTTAAAGAATATTAAAATACATTTGGGAGTTATACAGTCATCAGACGTCACACATATATTATTCAAAGCCATGCTATACCCGCAAACAGGAACATTTTAGTATAAATTATATCCACCCTGAACATAAATCTGGATACATCCTTGAAACATTTGGTGTTTAAAACTAGCAATGCCTAAACTGTGCCTACTGAATCCTAACATTTCCTGAAATGCTGAAAGTGCTAATTACTGAAAGCAGCATAGATAGTGTATTAATCAGACAACACATTAGCTATAGTGTAAAACATAACGAGAGACAATGTATATCATTTGCACTGTAGACCTGGGCAGTCAATATATGTGATCTGTATCTCCTGTTATCACCACTATTATACCAAGGATATAAAACTATATGCAGTGTAAAAAACCCTAGTGTTCTTTTCTTTTTGATCTCTCCATTGGAATCCTCCAACAATCAGCACTATATTAAGTATTATTGGTGGAGCACAATAAGAAAAAAACTCTTTTTATCCGTAACCTTCAATCAGTCTTAAGAGAAATGAATGCTAGGAGACCAAATAACTGCTTCTACCAACAATTTCTTTTAGCAGTGTACTTACAGGAGGGTTAGTCCCCCCATAATGAAAATGTACAAAAACTACCGGTAGTACATGAACTATAGATTTTTGTATGTGATATGAGAGGAAATCAGAAGATTGATGAACAGAGGAAGATTATTGGAGAAGTACAAAAAAAAATAGGTCAGTTGAGTTAAAATCAAACATGTTAATATCTGTAGATGAACTTGGAAAACTTAGTAAAACTTTTACTGCTGCAGGAGTGTTATTGTGCATTTAGATGTCAATGTAATGGTGGACTCCATACTACAGCAGTAAACAGATCTCAACTCCTATTAGGACAGATAGATAGATAGATAGATAGATAGATAGATAGATAGATAGATAGATAGATATGTGCATTAGTTAACCCAAAAATGTTTTCTAATGAAGTACAAACTAATAAAGAGAAGCCATGACTGCAGTGGTTAATCTATAAATCATATAATGTTCATAATAAAACAACATAGTTATCTACTTAACGAAGTGGTAGAATCTGCTGATAAAGAAAAGATATCCCAGTGCTCGTTATTTCAGAATCACATCTATTTCTATCCCTACTGAGGTAATTAAACTATCTAATTGACAGACCAAATAAAGTACTGGTGTATAGAATATTGACAACCACAAACCTAACTCTGGAGATTAGGAAACTCATCCTCCAAGTGATCATTTGCAGCAAGCTGATACAAGTATCACAGAATAAGAGATTAATAAGAAAACATGGCTGAACAGCACAAAATGTATATCAGAAAAGACATCTCTGCGTCTTGATTGACAGATATATATTGATATTTTGTGCAGAGCATTTCATTCTTAGTAATAAAACCACAACTATGTGACCATTTATTTTATGAACATTTGCAGGGCTTATAATAATACCTTTATTTGTATTAAACAATTCATTGTCTCTTATGTTGTATAGTAATCATCTAGAAATGGCTATGGCTGATGGTAGACCCTAATGTTACACTTTTGTGTTATACTTTTAGGTTCCATATTATGTGTAATAATTTGCTTCTATATGTAAACTACCAAATCTATCAGACATTCCCTCAAACAATGCCTGGTGGGAATCTTTCATTCCTATGTATTTTAATGGAAATAATTTTTTCCCACTAGGGAATGTTTGGGGGAATGTCAGATTCCCTGTTTAATAATTAGATCCCTATATGTGTACCAAAATGATAGTGATTTCTAAAACTATTCCAAGACAAATGGATATGGAATTATGTAAAAGCACCCAATACTGAGACAATTGAGTAAAACCTGAATTTGTTAAAGTTTCATCCAGAGTACAAAATCTCTTTAGTTTCTTCTCTTCTCTGTGAGCTTCTCTTATAGCAGTTAGGCGGACCTGTTTGATTCTCAAGGCTCACAAACGTTACCTAACAAAAAACAAGCTCAAAGAGCACAAATGTTTCTTTGCAGACATGCTGGCCTGTTCGATTTTTTGATTTTTCCGATCAAATAGGTTGACTTTTGATAGAGGTTTTCAAAAATATGTTACACAAGTTAGCTCCTAGAGTGAGGTGCTTTTTCTTCTTTTAGGTATAAAAGAGCTTACATCCTCCTTCAAAGTAACAAAGTGCAAATAGATATAATTTTAGAACATGGATCCATAGCATTGGTTCTGATTGTGATGCAGCTACTTATTTGTTGCTGCTATCACATATTCTTAGGAAAACTTTTGTCAACTTCGCTGAAAAAAAATGTCACATAATATAATTTGCTTTTCTGGAGGAACTTATTGCTTTTCATGTGTGACGTGTCTGAGGGTTTCTCCAAAACTTTGCTTGATTTAAAAAACAATTATTTCTCTTTTGGTATCCAATTGTTCTTCTGTTGTTTTTTTGTCTTGATTTGCATTGATATGAATAATATATATGAACCTAAACAACATTTATAAAATATACTGCTATTACCACCAGCCCTCATTTGTGGAATAGAGATTACACGGGCATTCTTTGTATATTCCCAGCAGCCAAATGGAGTGGCAAAAGAACATAAAGAAGTTTAATGATTTGGGCCAGCAAAACTTATGTTAACAAGGTATATTTGAAGGTTGAATTTGTACGTTTTAGAATTCTCTCTTTCTCCGGTAATGATTTTGTTTGTAAAATGGTTTCCTCTTTTGCGTCTGTAAGTGTTTGATAATGGCATTGAATTTGGTTAATACCATTAACTCCAGCTATCTTTGTTGTTTGGCATTGGTAATGATTAAGAATGAATTTGAAATTTCTTCTAATGGTTTGTTGCCGGCTCTAACATTCTGCTTAATCGATGTCCATTACTGTTGGTAGCACAATAAAGTGTAGATAATTGTGTGTCACCCACTTCTTTTAGTTAAGGCTTTGCATGTTATCCACAAAACCCAACTGAATGGAAGCACTGGCATTAAATAAAAATTTCAAAGATTTGCTTCTTTGTTATAAAGGCCACAAAAAAAAAAAAAAAACATTTCAGAGTGATTCAAACTGAGCATTGCTTAGTAACAGCAAACAAGAACCTTATGTGTCATAAGTGTTATATTTTTGTGTTCTCTTCTATTAAGCCAACGGAACAGTCATCTGTTTAGAAACATTTGGTCACACATTAACTTGCATTGCTATACCAAATGCTGTGCAATAGATCAAAAATTGCTAATATCTTTTAAACAACAGAGTTCAGTACATCAAATAGTAAGAAGGGCCTGGATGAAAGGGAGCTAGGTGTAAAGCCAACATGACTGGGTGGGAAAGTGGACCAGGTAACAGAGGGTAAGGGGATGCTCTGAATGCTTAGAAAGCTCTAAACCATTCTGCAGGAGAGATATTGGCAATCTCTGGACTTGTTTAGGGCTTTAGGACTCTGTGTCATTTTAAAATAACATGAGTGTTAACTATTACCTATGAATTCGTATGTGAACTAATAAAAGTGAATTATTTGAAAGCTTTGCTTTTGCTGATAAGAAATCTTATGTTGAGAAATTGACTCATTAAAGCCATTGGTGTCACGTAAGCTTGTAATGACCCTGAATCCTCCAAATATCTCAAATTAGTGATGTAATAATCTACCCATGAACCAATTCTTAGGGGTTTTATGAATATTGTTTGAAATTCAGCAAACCTTAACTTAGAGGTGAATCCCACTGAAGTATATAGGTAGGTGGATTTTGGCCATTTTTAATAGACAAACTACTATGAGAAAAATATAGGAAGCTTGTCACTACCATGTGGGACTTGTACCAATGCACAAAACATAGCACACAGTGATAAGAGAGTCTTTTCATGTGGATATAAAAATGGCCAGCAGTTATGTGTGGCACTCCTTGCCTGACCTGCCACTGGTCAATTTTTTTTAAGATCTCATTAGAAATTAAGAGTTTGTAAGTGAATAAGCAGTACAAATTGGCCAGCAGTAGGCCTTTTATGCAAGAAACTAATAAAAAAAAGTTACAGACATGTGGTTTAGCACAAGAATTGGGAAAATCACAGATAACACAGCAGTGTAATACAGTCCAGCAGCAGGACAATGATAATGTGCAAAGTTAGGTCTATAAGTAGTAGAGACAAGTAGCATAAACTGAGTCTTTCACACAGATGATAAAGCAGTGTAAAATTGGCAAGCGGTAGGACAGATGTAGCCAGGAGTAAAAGGCCAAAACATACTAGATATAAAGGTTTAAGCAGTTTTCCTAAAGTGAATTATCACCCTGCAAGATATATTTACTGTGCTTAGTAAATGAGGTAAATCTCTGCTGACTTCAGTCATCCAGTCACGTGTAAGCAAAAATCATGGGAAATAAAATCTAAGAATTACTTCTTAAACAATGAGCAAACTAAACTACTAAAGAAAATCAAGCCCAAGCAATTTTGATCAAATAATACAGACTGGTGTTTTTTCTATAGGAATTAAGGATTACAGATGATACTGCAGTTCAAAATGGTCTGCAGCAAGACACTTTTAATGAACAAAGCTAGGTTTATTTTGCTAGAGACAAAAAACAATGACTGATAGACATAACTGGTATATACCTATCTTGTATTTGTAGTGATTGGGTTAAATGTGAATTGTATACTGGAGGCTGGGTGATTTGGTTACACATTATTCTTGCATTTTGTTTGTTAACTTTAAAATGAGCTGCAAAGAGGAACAGATAGTTAGAACAAACAAATGTTCTGCTTTAGGCACCATAAATGTTTTTAAAAAAAAGGTAATATCAACTTTAAGTAAAAATTAAAAAAACAGAACAAATGCCTATTTAAAAAAGAAAAAAGATCCAGTTTAACGTAAGTCAAGGCACTTTCAATTTATCCCTAAAATAAACGAAACAGTTTAATACCACCCATGATACAAAGGCTCAGTTTTTTAAGGGAAAGCCTTTTGACAGCATGGCTGCTCTGTGCCACTTGTGCTCATCCAAAAGGTCACGATTCTGACCCTTTGAGACCCTTTCTTGCTGTAGTTTACTTTGGCTATCTCTGTGGCAGCTTTAAAAAATGATGAATGTTTTATTTTTCTATTCTATCCAAATTGAAAAAATGGCTATACATATTCTATTACTTTTTTTACAACACTAAAAAAAACACAAACCCTAAATATTATCTTCAGCATTGCACTGTTATAATAGTTCTTCTGTACTTGCATTCTCAGATTTTTCTGCACACTGTAAGCTTCCTACAATGTGTTTTAAAAGCCAGAGCAAGTCAGACTGAGCCTACTTCATTGCATGGCTGGAAGATGTTAAGTGTCATCCAGTCCTTTCTGGCCTTTTAATCCCTGACCTGTGCCTTTCATTCATTGGACATTGGCTCTTTAAATCATAGAGACTAAGCATTAAATAGGGCAGTTTACATATAAATACATCTCACTCCTTCAGACTGTATTCACCATCACAGCATTTTGAAACTGACTTAGGCTCTTCCCAAGAGCCTGTCCATTGGTTAACTAAGCACTAATAAGGGGAGTAACGAGGCAGAGGTCTGTGATGTTTTCCAAAAGCTATGTATAACACGCCACTATTCACTTCCACCAGTCCTAATCTGCCTTTATTGTATAAAGGCGTACAGAGACCTGCTGATTATCTCAATTTATCTAAAATATGGTATATCAATTACTGAATTTCATCAGTGTATTGGTGAAGGGAATGAAAGAACAAAGGAAAGCAAAATATAAGCAGATTAATCTTCGACTTTAATTTATACAAACTTGCTGACATGATCATCCATGCATATCTTTATGCAATTAGGATATATAGTTCCAACGTACCAATGTATAGCTGAGCTAAAATAGCAATTCTGAATAAAATTACAAGTATCAACGAGAGATATCCAAACACTTCACTGACCGGTCATTTAAAATGCTGCTGCCAACCGCAGAGTCTCTAAATCCTTTATGTGTATGGAAGATCTGTTTTACTTTCCATATCAAAAGAAATCTCTGTCCTTGGGCAATATTAGAATAGTTTTTTTAATGATAACATTTGTGCAGTGTTGATTTTTCATACAAATGTAATGATTTTCACCTACGGCATCCTTTTTCTAAAATCCATACCAAGGCTGATAAATTGTAACTTGTTAGTTTAAGTGAGCTTCTGGTTTAAATTAAGACAGACATAACTGCATAATAAGGTCCATTTATTTTTTTTTTCAGAGTGACAATGGGCTGTAGGAGGAATAACCTTTTCTGATTAATGTTCTAAATGAGCAAACTACAATCAGACAGGCTTAGTTTGCATAGTTTATCTCTGTAGAGATAGTAAAAGTTTGCTATTTTTTGCACATTCCCCCATGCCTTTTGGACTTACTAATTCCAATCTTACTTTCAATGCATGCATGTAGCCAAGATAATTATTAAAACTGGAGATCAAAGCCAGCATATTATAGACCTATTCCATTTTCTGCTGATGTGAGTGATCTGCCTCCCCTTTGATGTTGTGTGCTTCTACAGTGAAAGTACAGAGGATAAAAATACTACACCATGTAATCTGGCATTTATCCCATGAGAACAGAATTCCAAATTGTGACACATGTCAAGAAGTTAAAAAAACTTAAAAGAGCCCTATGCTTTATAAAGTGACTTACTTTGCATTTAAACACCATCAAACATCATTTTCCATTACGAATTAAGTCCCCGATATTAAATTCAAAGTATTCCAGTAAATTTATTGAAAGAAAATGACAGCGCTACTTTATGAAACAGCTACCATATTTACTAGCAGCTATTTTCAGAATGTGCTATTTGCATTTAACTGGAGTTCTGGGAGGAAGTCAAATAATTATCATCATAAAAATGAAAATAAAGTCTTTGTATCTGCGTGCAGAAAATTCACCAATTCCAGCCATAGAACTTCTACATCGCCCAAGCTCGTATTTGACATGTAAAATATGCTGTTTTTTAAACTAGAGTGGTTTCTTCAATAGATAATAAGCAATAAAAGTAAAGAGTATGTCTGAAGTACATGCGAAGAAAATCATTAAAAAGAGCATCTGCCCATATATACATATATATATATATATATATATATATTTTTTTTTTTTAGTAATACTGTGTGACAATTTCTATCTGCGGCAGTGTGAACTTTTGATGTTAATGAGACATTATCCCAACCATTGTCTTCAACCACTCCACCACTGTGATCAGTTAAAGCCTAACTCCCAAAAAGTTAACAGAAGAATAAAATTTTCTTTCTTTCCTTTTCTTTCTACTTGTGCCAGGTCAGTGACATAGAATGTACTAAATCCAAAGTATTAGCATGACAGCGAGGGAAGTATTTTATTCATAATTAAAGGTCAGCAGTGTGACAAGTTTCCTTTAAAGCTAGCACCAACAGTATCTAGAAGTGGCCTTTCCATAAAAGCCTATGTAAAAGATTTTGTTACGCTTGTTCCAATGGCTCAATGGACTTGATTGCCAATCATGAATGGGAAAATTTCCAGTTCACAACCTGCTTCCACATCCAGGATCCAAAGGACCTTTTCACCTGTTCTTCTGGAACAACATAAATGGTATACTAAAAATATAATAAAAAAGCCATGTGGGTCTTTTTTAAAATTGGTATTGGGAGAAATTATGTTGTTGTTTCAGGCCTCCGTGTTTTAGACAGATAAAGTTTTAAAAAAGAATATAAGAATTTGTTTTTTCAAGTTTTTATGTATTTATTTGTTCAGTTTTAGTTAGGTTGAAAATAATTATTTGAATCAGGTAACTATGACTTATTACATAAAATCTCTATGCTCTAGTTGATATGTTCTGCAAATTCCTGTTTACAGCTGCTGGGCTAAGAATAGATCTTAAAGACTCAAATTTGGAACACCTTGTGTGAGTAAAGAGGGCAACAATTTAACGTGTAAATCGTCACAATCAGAAAGCATAAAGCCAGGGCCAGGCATTCGTAAAAGTAATTTTCCATTGATAATTTGTATAATACATGTTTATGAAATTATGATTTTAAAAAATCAAAATAAAAAGCATTCTGTTTAAAAACATGTAAATGTAAGAAAAAAAAACAAAAAACATCAGGACAAAGTAACACAAACATGCAAACTAGCAGGCACTAACACACGCAACTGTAAAAATGTTCCAGCATAGGTAGGGGAGTTTTTATGTTTTATATACAATGTTACATAAGGTTTACAAAGTTGTTAATAAAACATACACAAAAATATTCGACCATTTCTCAATGTAATAAATTAGGTGGCATTTTTACTGTCAATGTACCATGTGGTAACACTGCCTGTTTGTAAGCTATAAAATGATGCTGATCCCCTGGCTTCAGTAGTACCTGCCGAATATATAAAAAATGGCAAACACCAACAAAGTTTACCAATCTGTGCTTCCTCCCTGCTACTGATTTTCCCTCCTACCCCCATGACAAAGATCAAACCTTGCCCTTGGCTGCTCAGGTACAAGCACTTTAACATGGGATAGGTAAGTCACACACTTCCCATAACTGTAAGCCCTGCTATGACTCCATGAATGCGGGCAGAGAACAAAGAAGAGTGAAAGGGGTGAGTAGCTTGCTGGTTGAAGGTCTATCTGTGAAAAAAATGATGATACACCAAAATTATGGCCTTTTATGCATACTTATTCCTATCAGTAACCAGTATCAGAAGGTGGACATAACAGTTCAGAAAGGTTAGCAATGGCAACTTCCATGTTTATCTCATGACTGCTTTCTTTTAATGCGTACTGTATGCAGTGATGGCTTTTAATGTATTTTTGTATTATATGTATTGGAATGTATACATCCTATGTTAAAAAATAGAACCTCAGTAGGTAGAATTTGTAACTTACTATAATTGAACCACTGTGGAATGTCAATTAGGTTTATTCAATATGACATTATATTCTGCACATATTAAATGTTGTCAGATCAGATAAAAGTTGACTTCTGATTGGTTCCTATGGACTTACATTGCACTGCACTCCCTTACATTGCTCTTTGAACTGCCTATAGAGTATGCTAGTCTGGGTAACTTTAGGGTGAGCATTATTCTCCAAGTACTCGAGCTATATAGATTGCTTGAGTTAACAACCTTTCTTGTTTCACTTCAAAATACACTTAGTTTTTGAAGTCATCAAACAATCCTATTATAATACCATTGTGACCTTTAACCTTTATACTCACTGTTCCAATACAATTACTTTTTACTTTAGACTTTTAGTTCTGAAGAATCCCATTTATCTGACCATGAAAAAGGGAATCCTCTTTGAAGATGTTCTGGTGTAAATGCCATAATGAAGGTAGTTCTTCTGGAGAATTCTCTGATGCAGAAAAACTATGATTATAATCTGTCCCGGATCACTGACCAAATATCATTTATCCTGCTTTGCACCCTTCATGCTTTAATGATAAAACAATGATAGGAAGAAATATTTATAACTATGAAAACTATGATATCCAACTCATGGTAAATTCCTTCACAAATAAACTCCTTTAATCGTAATAAGTTTAATTTTTGTAATTGTACTGCTAACTGGATATCTCATTATGATGACGCCTTGTGTTTCAGGGGCACTATGAGACAGAGATTGCCAAACTTTTGAGTAGTTCAACCAATTCTCCCTCTGTTCTATTAAGTGATGTGTTTTCAAGGGGTAAATCCTGTATATTTAACAACTTGGCTATTACCAAACTAATTGGTCATTACTAGGGATGATGTTCAGTTGGCTGCAACAATAAAACAAGAAACTTTATATATTTACCATTTTAGCAAATCTATGTGTAAACTCATGTGGCAAAACTTAAATCTAATTTATTAATCTTTAATAATAATTATTTGAATAAATGAGAATATTGTCTGCAGTTGGATGCTAGAATACACAGAATTCCCATTGGTTAGTGGCTGTGAGAGGATTGGGAATACGGCCCGCCATGTACATTAGTAACCCTCCATTACTTGGGTGGGCACTGTAAATAATAGATAACATTCAAATAGATGATGGCTGGAAGGGGCGGTGCTGCTACTAACAATCACAAGTCAAAGGAAACATTGCCTGCAATCTAAATTAGCAGCTCATCTCCTAGCCAGTTACATAGTATGAAGTGTTCACTAGGGATGAGCGAGCAAGTTTTTAAAACTCAATTTCGCGGCAAATTCGGACGTTCTCGCTTACCGAAATTTTAAGCGAGAACGGCCTTTGTAAATTCGCCCATCAAGGTTGAATTTTAAATTAAAAAAAATCTCTCTGATTTTTACAACAGTGTGCAATCCGCTGCACTAGAGGTTAATTAACCTCTAGTGCCGGGGATCTTCTCAATGAATGCAGCCATGGCATCTGCATCATCTCCAATGTTCACCAGTGTTGATTCACCATAAACAGCTTTGCGAACATTCAAAAATGTTTACCAAACCCATAGCAAACAAAACCTGGGCAAGTTCACCCATCACTAGTTGTAACTTTATATCTACACCTAGGGTGATAGGGTTTAGGACAACTAAAACACATAGAAAAGACATATACAAGTATATTCCTATGGTTTGAAATTTGGGGCTGGGATTTCTTTTTTGTGTCATTTTTTGTCACACACACATGTGGATATGTATACACGCAAAATGGGTCTGATTTAATAAAGCTCTCCCAGACTGGGGAAGGTAGACTATAAATGGTGAACCTGGGTCTTCCAGCAAACCTGGAATGGATCTGGTTCAGGATTTTAATCAGTTACCAACTAATATCAAATGATTTTAAAGAAATCCATTCCAGGTTTGCTAGATCACCCAGGTTCTCCCATGATAGTCTTTTCCAGTCTCGGAAAGTTTTATTAAATCAGGACCAATGTGTAAATGTATACAGTGTTTAGTTCTAAACCAAGTTTTTATAAAGTATTAAAGATGGAAAGGTTCAATTATTGTTGCAACTACTGGTGGTTGGATAATTCTAATCAGAGTTGATTCTGATTTGGATCAAAGCTATTCAGAATTGAGCAATGGGAGTTCTGATCCAGCATAAAGCTGGAAGATATAGTATGGCTCAGTGGGCTTGCAGCTATTAACTATTAAGGCAGTTTGGATGCAACTCAGTACCCATTTATCCTTATGAATAAAACATCAATATAAAATCCTAAAATTGAAAAATTAAATTTAATGTAATCCAATGTAATTGTCACCTAATCCAGTGGCAAGAAGATGACAACGGTCATCACCCGGTGCCAGGTTTGGTTGGGCTGTAACATACCTGTCATTCACAGGTATAGTATAGCTCATTAAAAAAATCCAAATTCCAACTTAAAATATCAGTTGGATTTTTAAACCGATCTGATCAGATCCAACTGAATTTTCCTGTTTTACTCACCTCTAGTCACAACCAATTGTGTCACCATTTAAATTAAAATCCACCATTCAAATTAAAAGTTGTTACAAACCTGTAAATTGTTGGACTTGCATCTCTCCTGTGTTGCCATCCATATCTTAAAAACATCCCCTTTGCTAACCTGTATGCAATTTTTGCTATTTTAATTAGCATGCAGGTCCTGGGACATTAGTTGGGCTTCCTATTCCATGTTGGTGCATTTGTCTGCTGAGGTTTCTCTCCGAGATCTGAACATACCACCAGATTTTTTTCAATAGTGTTTGGGACATTCAACAACCAGATATGTTTGACTTGTTCACATGAATTGACCTTGAATCAAACAGAACCTAATTCTAGCAAGGTAAAAGGGAAATAAACAGATCTTTACAAGTACCATACAGAACCGAGCACACTGACTGATAAACAATCCACACTAAAGCTGCGTACACACTGCCAATTTTTGTCGTTGGAAAGGATCTTTCACGATCCTTTCCAACGACAAGGGAGTGCACGATGCATGAACGGTGCTGTACATACAGCACCGTTCATGCTCTATGGAGAGGGGAGGGGGAGAGCGACGGAGCGGCACCCTGCTGCGCGCTCTCCCCTTCACTTTCATTACGATCGGCTGTCGTCCATCGTCCGTCGATCCGGCAGGTCGGTCGTCCGGACGATGGACGACACCGACTGTACACACGGCAGATTTTCGCCCGATAATTGGCCGATGCCGATTATCGGGCGATAAAAATCTGACGTGTGTACGTAGCTTTAGGCTGGGTCTACACGGGTGTTTTTAAAAATGCATATAAACCTTCCTACTGTGTTTATATGAGTTTTTATGCACTTTTATTAGCGTTTTAAAGCTTGCCTTTAAAACACTGGAAAACGTCTATGCTGCGTTTTCCCGTGTTTTTACGTTTCATGTAATTATAAACACAGGAAAACGCCCTCATTGAAATCAGCGTTATGCCCGCGGTTCAATTTTTTTAACGTTGCGAGCAACAGTATAGATAGCGCTCATAAACGTGCCTCAAGGGAAAGTCCTGGTGTAGATTAGCCCATTGGAATGCATTGGAATTTCAAACATGGGCTTTTAAAGCCTCAGGTTAAACACTGGGGAAAACATTTGTGTAGACTAAGCCTAAAACTTGTTTTTTCATGACTGCTAAAATAAAAGAAGCGTTAATCAGTTTTCTATTTTGTATCTAACAGCACACATATCTATTGCTAAAAATGTTATATTATGTTACTATTAAGTATGAGCTTTCATAGCAACTCACATTTGGAATATTTGTCAATTCCTAGCTTTCACAAAATGCAACATTTCTACAGCTAATTATCAATTGTTACAGAATTGAAACATTTAAAGACAGCTAAGAACTGTGAAATGTTCTACTGTATTATTGTTACAGCTTTGGTGCCTCATGGGGATAAAGAAAAGTTTATTTTTTAAAATATTGAAAAAAAAAACTTTCATTTAGTAAGATATCGAGTTAAAAAATGCAATTTACATGAAGCAGCCATGATATATATCTCAAAGGTCTTTTCTATATTTATTGCAGTACATAACTGTATGAAAACATAATAATGTCGGCATAGCCGGGACAATATTGGCATTATCCTGTTTACAAGCTTTATGGCTTCCTCTGCACTTTTAACTATTGTTTTATTTTTTTCCCTTCTCAGATAAATGGAACTTCATTAAACAAACTGAGCGCCTTGACAAGAGGAGGCACTGATTTGCTTTTCAAATACTATATACTACTTGCACAAGCAAATAAAGTCAACACGTAAATTATTCATCCTGATCTTTCGTTGTAATGAATATTCCATGTACAGACATTCTGGTTATCAATTAATTCAAGTAACTTCCTCATCAATTTTTCCCTTCCTTGTTGCTGATGGTTTTATGACCTAGACCCAGGCGTTACCCCCAGGCAGTTCATCTGATAATTGACACATTTTCTAACACTGTATAGTGATGCTCCAGTCAGTGCTTTGGGGCCATGACTCCAGCTTATTGGAGGCTGCAAGCAGGGACCCTTTTATCCCTCATATATCAGAATACACTGACAGCTCTCCCATGCAGGGACCAAGCTGATCTTTCCCTTAGGAAAATGTATGCAAAGCAACTCCACAACATTCCAGCGGTTGCTAGGCATCACAATGGTGACATCTTTATAATAAACATGTTATGCAGAAAAGGGTCAAATAAAGTAATAACAAATTATTACATCCAGGAGGCAATTCGGCAAAGCTAACTTGGATAATAAATTACGGCAATAGCCAGAAAACCATGTTACCTATTAAGGTATTCTACAACACAGGCAAAAAAAAAGTAATAATCAAGTTGCATGCAGAACCTGAAGGAGAAAAAGTAAAATAAATGATTTTCTATTCTGCTGTCCTTTTGTCTGGATATAGTACAGGTTTGCCGCCGTAAAACAGTCAGGGGATGGTGACATTGTTCAGCGTGTCTTGTGCTTCCTTTGGGAAGTTATTGTGGACATTTTCATAGGGATTAAAGAAAGTGCCAGAAATGTGTCCTTTCTTACTAAGCTCCTATGGTTGACAGCCAGTGAAGAGGATGTGAAATGAGTGAAATTGCTGCTAAGCCTAAAACATGGTCTTATAATGGAGCATGCATTTAATGGAGCATGCCCTATTAACCTACTAGAATCCATCTTTTACTGATCTGCAATCTATGTTGATGTTCTTTGTACATTTTAATTGAATTAGGCTAAATTAATAAACCCAAATTTTTTATTATAGCATCCCCCCCCCCCCCCCCACTTTACAACCCAGACCAACCTGAATGGGTTGAAGGAATTAACACACTATTCCTCAACCAAGGTTCTGTGGAACACTAGGGGCCCTCAAGAGGAGGTTAGAGGTTCTTTGAGCAATGAGCACTGGGTGATTATCAGATCAGTTTAACAGATTCCAATGATCTTTTTGGCTATCCTGTAAGGATGGCAGCCTTCCAAATAGCCAGCATTGTGAGAGGCGTTTTTCCCATCGACCAACACACTAATGTAGTGAACTGTGTATGTAGTAATTATAGTAGGGGTTTCCTGAAGACATGCAAGTTATTTCAGGGGTTCCGCTCATGATAAAAAGGTAGAAAAACACTGCACTACCATATATTTGTCTATTTTAAAACAATAAAAAAGCACTTCAGTTGAACAAATTGATATGCGTTTTTTTTATATACAGTAGGATCTCGCCTATCCGGCTCGCAACTACCCAGCCTTGTACTATCTAACCTAAAATGGAGGCTCGAAAAAAAACAAACTTCATTATAAAAAGTTGGGGCGGTGCGGGCGGACATTTTCTCCGGTGCTCCTGCATGGCACACATTGAGACGTTGCTGCTGCCTGCTTCCTGGAACTATGTCAGATGTCTGCGGGTGCAGCGTGCGTAGCACTGGACCGTGTGTAGGGGGGAAGTATAGTGCTTTTTTTAATGGAACTTCAGACTATGCAGCTTTTTTTGTTATCCAGCCTACCCTGCCATCACATTAGGCCAGATAGTCCGAAGTCTACTATATATAAATATACACCTAAGATTTGAAAGAAGGAATCATGTGAATACAATTTCCCAATACTGCCTCAAAATACACTCATTAGGTCTTTTATTTTGGAAATTTGCCAATGAACACAGAAGTCAATGAAAAAATAGATACAGGGGGAATCTTAGGCCCTAGCTGGTTTTAGTGTACTGTAAAGTCTATACTTTTGCCACATTCTTCTGGTAGCAGGGGGTTTATGGAAGGATAGGACATCAGGCAAATGTATTGGAAAGAGGAGTTCTAAACCCTCCACTTGACCAGCAGATGTAGGGATTTTCATGCTGTGTTCTGTGCTTTTTGGCAGTCATTTACAAATGGAAGCAGCACAATGGCATGTCAGTATATTCCTGAAATGGGGCACACCCATAACTGGTGACTTATTGTAAAAAAAAATACCCATAGAAGACAAGTCATATTTTCTTTATAGGAAATGGTAAAACTTTCACTACATATTTATAATAATAATTTATTTTCACCTTCCCTACAGTAATTCAAACCATTTCAGTGCAATTCTTGTTGCCACACTGAATGTAATAATTAAGTTCAAAGAGTTAAACTTCAATAAAATGTAGAGTTTTCAAACACACAGTGCAATCATGGCACAGGATAAATGTATGGAAACCCTGCAAGGAGCAGAGGTTGTTATGCTTTGATGCCCTTCTTCTGTGCATATTAAATGTAGCAGTGGTAACTTAATTAAAATCAAATAGTAAAAGCAGCAGGGCACCTGCAAAAATCCACTAATCTGCTGGAGTTAACCTATAGAGAGGGCAGTACAGCTAACCTCTCAGAAAATGCTGCAATGTGCCAAGAATAACCTTTCCTCTTATATTCTACAGAAGAGATTAGCAAACATAAGCTAAAAACTGCCGGCAGATGTGTTTTCTGGACAATGCTCACTGAAATATCCTGATTAGTGATGCAAGCCTAATTGGTCAACTTCTTCGTTAGCTTCAGAAAGTATTACTTTTATCTGTTACTTTATAGTTGTTCGCATATTAAACCATCTGTAGTATTGTAAATTACCACCATTTACAGTTTAAAGTGGTACTCCACTATTGTAGATCTTTTTTTAATTAAAAATACAAACACAAAAATTACATAAAAATAAGTAGTATTCTTTTTATATGACAGTTGTGCTTCATTAGTGTATTTAGTTGTATAGGGTTTGAGAAAAGGTTATTGCTGACATACATTGCAAAAATGTTCCTAAATGTATATGATCTGATAAACAGACCTATACAACAAAATAAACGAATAACGCAGAACTGTCATATAAAATTATGTTATAAAATGTAATACTATACTTATGCAGAGTGTAACAAGGTGGAAATATTTGTGGGACAAGTGTTAGGAAAGGTTAAAGAATGGCCCAAAACACTCTTTAAAGCACTGCTTAGTTAAAAGTTAGTATTTATCTTTATTATATAGGTACAATGGTCTAAAACAGCAACAGTCCCAGCAGCAAGATCACAGAACTCGATTTACCCCAGGGAGTGCCCATTTTCATATCATCTAACTGTGAAGAGTCAGGCAGGGAGAAGCTGGCATTTCTCACATACCTTGAAAATGTCAGTGTCAGCATTCAATTCGATTATATCTGGAGTTAACAATTTTACACTGATCTCAACCAATCAAATAGTTACATGACCATTGCTAGCTCATTTAACCAAACCTCTTTGTTACATTTTAATGTGAAAAACTTGCAATTGTTTGTATGATATTATATTTTGTATATTACTAGCTGCTTTATTTTTCATGACCCATCAGGGCATACCAGCCATAACTTTCTTTTGATCAGGTCACTCCCACGACAACTAGTGTGGGAAGGAGGAAAAAATATGTTAACAAGGGCACAGACTAGAGAGTTTACACAAATCCACCTTTACATCCACAATATGTGTATTCAGTATTCCATAATTTTGTATTTAATATGCTAAAAAGATTAACTCTTAGTGGAAGCATCAGAAAGCCTCACTATTCCTGTGACACAGAGCTCCAAACCCTCAACAGTTGGCCTTGATTTGGTCCTACACCTTACTGGATTCTTCTTTTATGCCATGCGCAACAATCTTCTTCCTTTTTCTTTCTTCTGCTTACTCACCCAGTCTCACACTGAGCAAGAGCAGGGGAGGTATCCCCTATAAATGACCCCCCTAGAAATGAAAAAAAAGTGTGCCAATCTCACTGCGCATGCTTGAGATTGGCTAAGATCTGGCATGTGCAGAAGGAGAAGCCCAAATCCTGGGATGCATGACCTAAGTATCCCAGGACTCTCTGTGCACCCAATGAGTATTTACTTCCTCAACCATAAAGACAGAAGAAAAGAGGCCTCCCCTTTCGTTTTTTAAAAAGGGAAGGAAGAAAAAAGGTTTTTCTACTTTGTTAAAAAAAAACTGATGATAGGTCAGCTTTAAGTGGTTAAAAATAATTGATTTGCATTAGAGGAAGAAGAACTGATGCAAAAAAGGGCAGGCAGCAGGTAAAACCTTACCTTTACCTATTACTGACATACCATGCCTTGTTCTGCCTATACCCTTGGTGTCCAAAAAGATAAGTCAGTTTTTATTCAGACACTTATAACATCTTTCTTGGGGTTCAAAAGGTCCTACTTCTTCTGTGCTTGGTCTTATATATACTGGATTGATAAAACTGGAAGGGTCTTGAGGAGTAATTTGTATGATCATTCCATATACAGGTTCTGGGTTATTGCATCCTTATGTCCTTCAGGGAGGAGAACATTGAGCATAGTAGTCACATCAAATGTTCATTTTTACATCATTCATGTCCTTATCTGCTTTACTGAAAATAAACCTGTTGTAATCAGAGTTCAATAGCTCAAGCCTAAATTTAAAAACACAACTTAATGAA
Source organism: Pyxicephalus adspersus (assembly GCF_032062135.1). Taxonomy (NCBI): domain Eukaryota; kingdom Metazoa; phylum Chordata; class Amphibia; order Anura; family Pyxicephalidae; genus Pyxicephalus; species Pyxicephalus adspersus. The sequence goes on from NC_092862.1 coordinate 29,481,372, forward strand.
TTGGAAGAGAAGCATATACTAATCTCTTCCTTACCATGTCTGCCTATTAAAACGGCTCTTTCAAAATTTTTGATCAGACAGATAGGGAGAAACAGAGAGAATATGAAAAACAAATGTTACACTTTTCTCTAGAATATTTATAGATCTCATTAAACCCCGTGTACTGGGTGCATTCAGCTTTGTTAATGCATCCTAAAAACATAGATTGTTCTGTCTGATAAAATAGTTTAACATCAGCTTTAAATAAAAAAATACATAAAAATGATCTAAAACCAATTCATTTTCTTTTTAAACTGGCATTGCCAGTGGTGTAATTCATAAAAAATAAATGTTAATATTCAGAAAGTATTTAGAGAGCATAGTAGAGCATTTAGGTAGCATAGTAATATCCTAATTTATTAATCTCTGTTTAATACAAAGTAATATTTTGGGGTTACAATGTAGAAAAATAAATAGAATAAAAAAGATTTAACTGTAAAAAATAAGTACAGAATTTGTCAAAGTGTTACTTGTCCTTTTAACCACACAAGGTCAAGGTCAGTTTTATTATCCTGAAGAATTTACTGCAGAGGGCATAATATTCCTAGAGACAAAGAAATAATTCTTCTGGTTTTGACATTCACAGCAGATTTGTGGCCAGTGGGTATTATCATAATAATTAACTGGACTTGGTTCACCTGTTTTTCATTCAAATTTGTAAAAATTAAATTAATAAGATGAGCACCTCCCTCCTAAAAACAGACCATTATACCAGGCATATTGCCTGATATGTCCACAAAAAGAATATATAACAAGTGATTGCTTTCTTTAATTCTAATACAAGGCATATACCCTTTAGCATTAGTAAACTGCTTGAAAAGAAAAGGCCTCTGGCCTCAGATAGAATAGGCTGGCATGGATGGGCTCCATTCCCCCCTGCACAACTGGGGCCTCAGAGGTTGTTTGGACTTTTTAAAGCCAGGTATAATGCTTTCCCTGGTGTCTACTAGTAAAAGGGTCCTTTGGACTCATAAAGTGACTCTTTGACCATGTAAACTACAATAGAAATGCCCTGTCAAATATAATTTGGATTACTTACTAGTGGCTCCATTCATACTCTCTTGCAGAGCTATGGCAGCCATGTTTATCTGTTAGCCACTATCATTCCACCCACACAGAAATTTCAGAGACAGAGATCTGGAAAAAAAAAATATATATAACAAATATCAAAATAAGAACAAAAAAACTAAAAGGGAAAAATGTCATCCGCTATATCAACTTTATAGGAATCAATGATTTTGATTCCCAACATAATCACTGGACTGGTATTGATCTTATCAGCTAACATTTTTTTGTCGATAATTAAATTCTCGTTTGCAAAAGTATGCGGAGGATTTTTATGATGCATAATTGTAACACTCAAAATGAAATGAAAATCCTCATATGTCATGTCAATTTAAGGTGCCTTTAAGTTTTTCTATAGCATAGGTGAGTATAGCATGTCAGTATTAGTAATCATTTTTTAGAGTAGGGTAGGCTTTTGTTGTAGATTGTTTTCCCAAGGAACATGGCTGCTGGATAATGTCAAATCGTTGTTGCTGTGAATGCTAAACTAGTTCTTCATGAAGATATTTTTCCTTAGCCAATGTCATTATTAATATTATTACACAGTATTTAAATAGCACCAACATATTACGCAGCGCTGAACATAGTCATGTCACTAGCTGTCCCTCAAAGGGGCTCACAATTTACAATGTCCCTACCTTAGTCATGTGTCTTTGATACAGTCTAAGGTCAATTTTGGGTGGAAGGCAATTAACCTAACTTCATGTTTTTGGAGTTTGGGAGGAAACCCATGCAAACACAGGGATAACCTGCAAACTTAATGCAGATTCATCCTGGCTGAGATTCGTACCTGAGACCTAGCACTACAAAGGCCAGAGAGCTAACCTCTGAGCCACCACGTAATGTTATTTTTCCCTCCCTATTATTTTCACTTTTGTTCTGTTTGTGTTGCGCTTGTCTGCAGTTGTGTCATGATGTACTTTTTGGTTAATATTTGTTTTTTAACTGAAAATATAAATAAAATTTAAAAAATAAAAATTATAAAAAAGATGTAGTCATACTGTATTTGGAGGCCTTCTGACCCCATCTTTATCCCTGGAAAAAAATAATGATTATTAATTGGCCAAGGAGATATTAGACCCTAATTTTTAACTTACATTTGTGAACAAGTGGGATTTTTTTTTTAATAAAGGCTTTAATTTATGGGCCTTTGTTTCCTTTTTTTTATCTTTCTCCCACTCATACAGACAAAATTATTTCTCTACCACTACATTTTGCAATGGGTAAGATCTACTATTTTTCAGTGGGGGCGAACTCTTTAGGGAGGGATGGCTTAAAAAAACTAATTTAACTGATTTACAATACCAGATAAACACTCTTAAATAACACATATTTCTTGACAAGTACATCTAGAAATACATTCTAGTGAATTCCATAAGTAGTACAGTGTTTGTATTCAGGTACAGACCGAACACCAAAAAGTAAGGGGGTTTATGACCCTGTAACTTGTAATGAAAAAATATGTATTCAAATTTACAGAGATTCGTCCGTGTCATATAGTAACTTGTAGAGCTAAAAATTTGGTACAAGCATACATTTCTCATACTCAATTGTTCAGGTAAGGAAGGGCAATCTCATGTACTTATGGATTTCAAAATTCTGCTTCCTCAGAGGTATTAGAGACCCCATGACTGTGTATTAATCAAAGGGAACATGTTACCAAACAATACATAGGGTGGCTTATCCCATTTTGCATAAAAGTATGTCTGTAACACATATTAATATAAATCTAACATAATCTCTATATATTAACTTGTATCTATATGTATGCATAGAGTTGACTATATACCCTGATGTGTAAAAGTAAAATAAGTTAATAGAGTTTTAGGAATTAAACTGTGGATGACTGTCATATTGATGGATGGATTCGAGAAAATCATAAAGTGTTGAGATTATCCAAGCAAGTAATTTTAAGAACATGTTTAATATACAAATATACATTTATGGGCATTACCTTGGGCATTTAGGAATATTTTCGTAATCATCATCATTATCAATAGCATATTTTTTTCATCCGTTTTCAAATAACATTCAAATACTCTGACAAAATGGAGTGAATGTTGCATATGATTCACTGTGATTATAACATTCTCTAGTATCAAATATTTTCTAATTTACTGCAAGCTACAACACTTTATAGAACACAAAACATGCTCTTCCATGAAATCCAATTCACTGAGCACAGTACTGGTGTGCAAATTATCTTCCTGTTATATTCCAAACCCATAATTCACTCATAAAGCATATTTAAATTATATCATGAGACCAATAATGGGATATATCCTCACACATGTTGTTAATTTCATGGTATCGACCTAGCGAATCGCTTGAATGAAAAGTTCATTAAAATGTTATCCAGCCGACACTCCTTTAACATGTAGATAGTTTACAATTTTGAATAAATATCTTTTGGCTTAGTTGGTGATAATGAAAAAGAATAATGTTGTAATAAAACAATTAAAGGAATACATGAAGTGTGTTTTCTCAACAACATTTTTGTTTAATGTATTATTTCGAAAACCTCTTATTCATAAATAACATAGGCATGTCATTTTTCTGCTGATTAATGTCCTTGTATTTAGTATGGTGCTTCATATATATGTTTTTTATCTGCTAAAAGAAACCTCGAAAAATGAAATGTGCAAAGCATGCTAAGCCAAAAAATAATTTTTAAGACGTGGTTAATAAAAATTTCATCACATATTAGTATTGTTCTACAATTAGCCTACATCTCCCGTACAAACAACTCTGTCTAATATTTGTGGAAATATATGTAGCCAAACTTTTTCAGGAACATCCAAGTGTTATTAGGCCCATACTGAAGGAAAAAAATTACTTCAACAATCTTTTTACAAACAACATTTGGCAATTTCTTTCTCTTAGAATTCGTAAATAGCAGTGCATGTCCTACCCATCCAATATCACACATTTAGAGATGTGCTAATTATGTTCTATCTCTGTACTATTTCTATTAAAATACAGTGTTGTACAGGGCTATATTGGTGGGTCAAGCTCATCATGGACGCTCAATATCAAATTTATAAAAGAAAACCGTTAAGTCATAGCATTCAGTCAAACAGATCCTCTGGCTGTTTGCTGCTTGACCAATCAACCAATGGATTTTGTATTTCGGTAATTAATTAGTCAGAATTACCAATCTGATCCAACATGGGTACAATACTTTGCCTTTAAAATCATATTTGTTGCAGAAAATGATTGGAATCTTGGTCAGATATAATTGATCATTTTACACAGCACACATGTACTTTCAACTGAAGATATACCATATTAGAAAGCTTCATAACTGTTAAAGCGGAACTAAACCCTGCTATACTCACTTGTCCCTGTTCTGTCGCAGGGTGTTTCCATAGTCTTCTCTTTCTTCTTGCAATCATAGGCAATCCTTATTGGCTGGGCAAGGATGACGTAACTTTCAGTGCATTGATTTATTCAGTGCTGGCCACTGCAGTGGAGGTCAGGATTGCTGAGCATCCCCATGAATTATTTTTTATATTAATTATTTATATTAATATATCCTATGTAAAAATTACCAGCCAGCAGTCTTTTTGATTTGAAGTCATTTTGACACATTTATTTGTCAATTTTTAGCTGCCCTAATTGCAAAAAATGTTTTTTAGTGTGTTTAATTAAGCTCAAATTAAAACGAACAGCTAGTCTAAAATTAAACAGCTTTACAGCCCTGTATTACATTAGGAGTTTGTGATAGATAAAATAGCTAAATTGTGATAGATTTGTGATAGATAAAAATATGCTTAAAAAATATACAAATATATAGCACAGGTTTTAAAGGTTCTAAAGAAAAATAAAATAGGCCAACACCAAGTAGAACTAAAGTCTATCTTTGAACATTGTTGATTCAGGCAGGTGGTTTTTGCAGAAAGGGACAGGTGATGTTCTTTCTGCAATAACCTTTCTTATCTGCCGGATCGCTGGCCAGCTGTCAAATGTTCAGTTTGCCAGGAATGAATGAACTCCCACATGCCTACGGAGGAGCCATGTCATCCCAGCATGACAATTAGGATCACCAAAGATCGTCTACAGAAAGAGAAGAAGGAAGATGGCAGCGGCTTGCGAGGGAACGGGGAGAAATGGGTATCATGGGTTTAGTTACGCTTTAAAGACCTTAAGTTATTTGGGTATCAGGGAAAGAATTACTAACAAGTAGCTTTTTCAAATGGGGCAATACTTGGGGATTGCATCTCTATGCAATGCCTGTAAGGAGTGTTACCTGTTTTTACATCAGCCACAAAACCCTTCCTAAAACAAGGTGTTGCACAGTTAATTTGAGCAATCTCAAAAACTTAAGTGTACAAAAATATAACCCATAAAAAATTAGTAAAAAACAACCCCACTTTAAAAACAAAACAAAAAAAAACAACAGTAAAGAGTAAACAGCCTCTGTATTACATAGATGAGTTAAACAGTTTATCAGAGCATTGTGGAAGTCATAGAAGAAAGTAGTGTTGCTGTTCTGACCAATTCAGATTCTGACCATTTACAAAATTTTCATAAATGTTCAACATTTTGTTCATGTTTTTAATTAGAACTGAGCAACCTGTTGGTTTAGCTAACTTTGGTTAGTTAGTTATAAATGCACTGGTGCCTGGCTCCAAGCTTCTTGACTAATAGAAAAAAATGGCAAATTGAAAATAGAAGTCAGCATTTCTATTAACTGGTGGTTGTCCGTGCTGGTCCCATGCTCTGACAACCATCAGTCAATATAACTATCCCTTTTTACTTTGATGACAGATTACAGACCGATTTTAGCATCATTTACCAGTGTCTTTTTAGTGCACACTATACAGTGGTCAGCATTCCCATTGGCTAGAGGTTGGCAGGGCCAGTCCTATTTTATGAAAGCCTGTTGTCTGTAATAAAAAAACAGGGAGGGAGCCAGAAGTTGTTTCCCTTACCAGTGTTAATTAAATCATGATCGTACACACAGTAAAGTAAAAAAAAATCTATATAATATTATTGGGAAAACTGCACTTTAAAATCAAACATAATAAGAAAACAATGTAGCATTTCTCAAGCATCATAGATCACCATTTAGGTGCAATAATTGTATTCTCCTCCAACCTGGCTTTTAGTAACAGAAACAAAATAATTTTTTAATCATGATATATGATGTTGAGACAAATAAAACAGGTTAATGTTCCAGCCATAATGTGTATCATTAATGTGTAAATGACACCATAAATATATGTAAATGTACTTTGTTATGGCTAAACAATATAAACTTTAGCTAGATTTTATGCAGAACATTCCTGGAATTTCTAATATAAATCTATATAAACCATTATTTTCCATAACAAAATTGTAAAACCAAAGGGACATTTAAAAAAATGTTGAGAAAAATGCTCACATATTTCATTCGCAGACACATTTATGCCAAACAATTAAATTCAGAAATTATAGATAGAATACAACTGGAAGTGAAATTCTGAAAGTCTTTCGGTGATGTGAGAAGACAGGCAGATGCAAAGCTTTGCCTCCCAAAGGTTCCACTGCCTGAGTGGTTTAGAAGCATATACTAAACCAACTGCCAAAATCATCTTTAAAATGCATGTTGCATAAAGGTGCTCTGAGATTTTCCTTAGAAGCCATTTTGCAAAGACATGAGTTTATGCGATGCTCAGGTAAGAGCAAGACAGATTACATGATTAGAATAATGAGAACGGAAAGGATTAACCAGATATGCTAAATATAAAACAATTGTCTAATCAAATATGTCTACGGGGAATAGCCTGCAGAAACAAACCATACAGAAAAAAAAACATGTTGAATTCCGTTTTGAAATGATATGCCAAGGTGTATTACATATACAAGGAACTATACAGGAGGATTGACTGGGAATTAGGTTTACATGAATTTCTGGTGTTGTTAAATGATTATAAAATTCCTAATCTTAATCTTACAGCATGTAATACACTGTAACAATTATTGTTTATTGTATTAAAAGTTCCTATGGGGATTTGAAAGGTAAAATCTTCCTATCAGGATACCCAGAATCATTATTACCTGTACCAGAGTCTAATTAGTCCCCGTGCACTAGGAGGGCTTTTTCCCTTACCTAAACGCTCTGTATAATGTAAAAATAAATAAAAAGAAGAGAGAAGAACCCACTTGTTTTGGCTGTGCCTTAAAACATGTCAGATGTCTCAAACTATTTATACAAAAGAAAGTAAGTACAGTACAAAATCTGTTTTGGGCCTAAAGATGGATTGTTAAACATCAGAGATACAGCATGCACCTAAAATTGATTTAAAATGAACATCTGAGCAAAATTAATAAATATGATGCAGTGGGTCTGATTTATTAAAGTTCCCCAAAACTGCTGGATCACACAGTTTTCCCATATTATTTTATTTTGTCCTGTCCTAATTTTAAAAAAATGACGCTTATTGGACCTGTTTGGATCTGATCTACACAGTAATTTTTGACCCTTGTAAAGTTTTTATTTGCAGATCCTGCCTGACAAAAATATTATTTACAGGGGCCACAAAACATGTAATGGCCTGCATCAGTAAGCTTTTGTTTACGTCAGAGCTGTTTCCATATTTTATACCATATATACTCAAGTAAAAATCAAGATTTTTTTCCCCTCAAAATGTTATTAGGAAAAGAATTGCATGTTATATTCCAGTCACCCATGTTGATAGTGCTGTGTTCCCATGCAAAGTATGTACCAAACTTAAGCCATTGGAGAAACGTGTTTGTTACACACATTACATTACAACATGGCATCATCTACTGGTAGCCAACAAAAAAAAAATCAAACTCTTTGATTTAAATGCTTGTTAATTCAAACAAACAGCTACCTGTAAATCTTATGGTATAATATTAGTGTTATTTGAAAATAAAATGATCTGCCTTTGGGCTGCAGTTGCTGGCGTGGCCAGTTCTAAACAAATTAGATCTACGCTACTTTTTTTATTGGTCAAATAATATATTTCTAACAATTTGGCAATCTTTGCAAAATCCCTTGCCATATTCAAAATCATTTACAACATTTTTTCTGGGGCCCTATAGCTTCTGATCTTGACACCACACACATCAATAGCAAAGAAAAACAGAGTCCAGATGGCTGGAGAGATAGTTAAAAATACTTCTATGCAGGTTATAATTATGGAATCATCCTCTGGAACACTTTATTCTAATTTCATAGGTTCAAAATGGTGGTAAATGTAGGGGTGCACTTACTTTTCCATGCTGTAAATCTGCAATTTATTTAAATTAGGCCATGAAATTTATAAAGCCAAGTCAGTTTAATGTGCCATTTGTTAACTTTTATCACCTTACCTGTAGACACTGTTTTAAGATATAATGTTTGTCAGTTCCAATATGTTAATAAAGTTTTTTATGGGGTGTACTTACTTTTACATTCATTATTTTAAAAACTTTTTTTTTATTTTAAAAATTTTTTTTAATACTAACATTTAAATATAATTTTATTTAAATTAATTGTCCCTGTCATGTCTTAACATCTGGTTGAGGCCATTGAAGACCTCATTAAATGATGACTAATCACACAGTTAAATATGTGCTATATACTTTTAAATACTTAGATATTGTATATATATATATATATATATATATATATATATATATATATATGTTTCTGTTTTTCCAGTTCCTTGTTGCTTTGACCTTGAGGTCAATTGCTCTGTAATTTTGTGGGAGAACAATTTTTAATTACTGTTTCTGGTTTTACCTTGAAAGGTCAGTGTTTGCATATTGACACTGCATAATTAAGGAAAAGAGGTACAATTAATAAATAACGATGAACAAATATCATAAAATACTTGCAGGAACCTTGTACTTGGGTTTCCCATCCTTACTGTGCACAGGGCCAAAGGGGAATTGCACTTTAATAATAAATTATGGCACAAATTTCCTGTTCTTTCTGATGGTACTGCTATAATAAAAAGTAAAGTACCTTCAGTGGATATATAATGCCCTTTTTGGCATTTAATGTGCTTATCATCTGAAGACATGACACAGAAGACATCTTTAAATCATTGACAGTGTATTCAACCTACAACTGAACTAACAGGAGTACCCATAACAGAAATATCCCTTGTCCTCCCACTGATGGTAGCCTTGAAGCAAGGTCGCAATCATTGGGGGGACATGGGGTACTTCTGTACCAGGACCGGAGTAAAAGAGCTTGATTTTTGCAATGTTTGAGCTTTTATGTGGGGTAAGGGCCCCAAATGTGTGATGTGGGGTAAGGGCCCCCAAAAAAGTACCTAGTAAGGGGGCCCAGAAATTTTTATGGTGGCTCTGCTAACATGACTTGAGATCTAAGCCACAAGTACAAATATTAGCTACATTGTTTGTCTATGCAATGATGATAGATCAAAGCTGTAGGGTTTGGCCGTGTGCTGTACATAAGGTAGTTTCCTAAAAAATCAAAACACCCTGCCCCAATACTCCTTTGAAGCGGGACCATCCCAGGTAATACTTACATGTGATGCTGAGCCTTCCTATTGATGTATAAATCAGACTAAGGCTTGCAAATATAGAAAAGGAGATATGGGCCCTTATTTACTAAATTTCTCCAAGGCTGGTGAGAATACACTTTCATCAGTAAAGCTGGGTTATACAGAAAACCTGGAAAGGATTTCCTAAAAGTCATTACTTATTTGTTAGCAAATGTTTTCAATTCTGGACCAGATCCATTCCAGGTTTGCTGGATCACCCAGCTTCACTGGTGAAAGTGTATTCTCTCCAGCCTTGGGTAAGGCTGGATTTTAAATTTAGGACTTAAACCCCTGGGGCCTAATTTGCAGTCCGAGGGTCATATGCAGCTCTTTGCCTTTCAACATGGAGCCCTCAGAGCCCTTGTAGACTTTGGTATCTATTGGTGCAGTGCAAATCACTAAAATAAAGGTATGCCTTTGTATGGCTTCTAGTTAATGGTTTTGTTAGATCCTTCACTTTTTTGTGCTGCCCCTATATTGTAGGTAACTTTTTTAGTTGGCCATTCCATGCAGGAGTTTTCACACGATTTGCTGTGCTAAGTGAAATATCCAGTGGAATGAGTTCATTCATGTTGCTAACTGAACAGCATATATTGGGTTACTAAACCCCAAAGTGTTAGGTTTCATTACAAGGTTAACATTTGATCACATTTCTACCCCAGTTTTTTTGCAAAGAATAGGTCCAGAAATTGGAAATTTCAGGAAAATAGGTAAAGCCCATAACGTAATAAATAAAATAATATTTTAATTCAATGTTTAATTGAACTAAATGCTTTTCCCTAAAATGGCCAAAACATTTTTGATTGCAATTTGTGAATCACTCATCCCTAGTAAATCGAACAATATATGAGCTGGTACCAATGAATGCATTGTAGGAGAGGATTTAAAGGTCACCTATAGTGCAAATTTTAACATTTGCTAATTTTTTCCCCGGCCTCTATATCATCCAGTTTTACCCTGCAACTTAAAACCTCCAAAACTTTTCAGATATCTTCATCAAGGGAAGCATCAGAAAGTCAGAGCTGAAATTGAAATTTTAGTTCAGTGTGTGCATCCAAGATCAGTGCAGAAAGCTCACTGGTGGATAAGTCAAAGTACCTCCAGGCACTTTATCAGTCCTGCACTATTAAAGTAATTTGCATACTTGACAGACTTACTTTAAATGACAGCAGGGGAAATACAGAGTTTACTATGACCATGGCGATATCAAAGAGTAAGACAGCTCAGGAACTTTTCTTGTGCCAGAGGTCACATTTTAACAGAGATCAAATACAAATTGTCATCTATAGGTAAGCCATAAGGATTTCAATTTTTTTTAAGTCTGAAAAACTATTTTTGATGTAATTATACTATATAAATTTGTTTAAAATAAATTGGTATTAAATAGATTGTATATAAAACATAAAAATGCTTTTGTTTTTAATGTTTAAACTGAATCTTTTTTATCCTGCAAATGAAGGACTTTCTATTTAGCCCTTAGGGAAACTGTTATCCTGTCAATGGTTAGATCAAGCAAACTTGCTTCTTTTTCTTCTAACCATTTTGTTTTCAATGTATTTTATCTTTACAGTTTAAGCTTGTAATCCCTCCTTTGTCCCTCATCCAGAAACACACTAAGTCCACAGATTCTGGGAAAAAACTTTAAATGTTGTGTCCAGGTCTTCAATCCATTGCTGAGACTCATTTTCTTTACATTTAATGCTGTCATAGCTTACTGACAATCACAAAAGCTTTCATTTCAGTTTGTTGTATCTCATGTAGTTATTGTTTCAAAAGTAACTACACCAGGTAATCCTGTATATGCCAAAATGTTGCATCTCTGGCTCAGCTAGAGAACACTGAGTAAATCCAAACAGCAAATAAATGTTTCATGCGTGAACATTTGTGAACTTTATTATTTTTTTAATTTGATTTTATATAACACCAACAAATTATGCAGCTCTTTATATCCATAGTCATCTCACTAACTGTTCTTCAAAGGAGTTCAAAATCTAATGTCCCTACAATAGACATTTGTCCAAAACGCACTCTAAGGCCAATTTTTTAAGGGCAAGCCCGATAACCTAACTGCACGTTTTGTAGGATGTGGGAGTAAATCCCTGGAAAAAAAACAAGCAAACATGGGGAGAACATACAAACTCCTTGCAGATAGTGTTCTGGCTGAAATTCGACTTGTGACTCAGGGCTGCAAAGGCAAGAGTGCTAGCCACTGAGCCATCCATGTTGCCCCTGATTGCCAATAATACTTTTTATATCAAACAGACACCAGGGTATCAAAGAATAGTAAATTAATGTTAAATTTCAAAATTAAAAAAAAAAATGGAAAGAAAGTGATTCTATTGTGAGAATAGTATGGTGGCTGCTGTTGCTAACCTCTCCTTTAGGAATATTAGTTTAAAGGCTCTCACACTGATGCTTTTTGAATTTTTGAACTAGAACAAACATAAAAATAAAGCATTACTTTTGGACAATCATTTACAAAGTGCTCATTATGGGTTTTTACCTAAAAATACTGAAGCCCCAGAACCTGGGAGTATATGGATGAATAGCAAATAATTCAGACATAATAAGACTTAATACAGACTTGGGCAGAGGTTAAAATGCTGGATAATGCTTGGATCCACAGGGGGACAGAAACTGCTATTCAGATTAACACCAGAAAACCTTAACCTTAAAACTGCTGTAAGTTGAAGCAGTTTTTTGAAGTTGACAATCAGCTTCCTTGATTTATTTTCGTATCTATATTGTAAAGTTGAATACATGTCAAATATCAGCTCTGAAATGTATTCTTTTAGCACCTTTAACTACTTTCCTCGCTGTGATAATAGAGCCAATAGGACTCTTTTAGAAACTTGTATACTTTCATAACATATTAACATATAGGTAGACAAAAACGAGAAAAGAAGGTGTTCTTTTAGACCATGTTTTATATATTGCATTCCGTTATAAACTTCATGGAGTACATTAACAAACAGCCCAGGTGCCTATAACACAAGCTTAAACATCTTCATGGTGATAGTTCTAAGAATACCACAATTACCAGAGTTTCACTGAAAGGTTGTTTTTTGACTACAATGTAAACAATGTATTGTTAGGGCTAGGTATCCACACAGCTAGAGAATGCAAATATGCAGGCCCTCTGCTATCCTAATACCAGTATTAGAATCACTCAACTGTTTCAAGAAGAGGAAAGCCAGAAAACAATTTGAGCCTTCCCTCCAACCCCCCAAAAAGCCATCCAGTGTTTCCACCATTTATTATATAACCCCATGAATTACATTTGGAATTGTGGGGTTCCTATTAAGAGCAGATATGGTACTATATAAACTCTAGTATAAACAAGGATGTTAAATATTTTACACGAGGACACATTACATCTACAGGTGTGACTTGAAAAACGATGAAAAACATTTTTTTCTAATGGAATTTGAAGGGTAAAAAAATCTTTGCTTATATTTGAATCAGACCAGTAGATGGTGCTGTGTCCTCATGTAAAGTGTATAACAAACTCTTGCCATCAGAGACATGAGTTTTTTGCACAAAACTGATGGTATGACCACCATACTGGTGACTATCAAGCAGGCACAAAAGATAATATTGTAGAGCAAGTAACCCAAAATAGCCAACTCAAAATTACAAAAAAATATATGAACAGACTGAGCTCATTTGATGTATTTATTCATGTTAATTTTAATAACATTTTCTATTGTTTACTATTTTGGATGCTAGCAGAAATAGCTGCATTTTGTGCCCCAGGTAAGTATCTAGGTTTTATTTGGAGCAATTTATTTTAGAGTATTTAAAGTATCCACACACTTTCTTGGATAAAAGTGGCAAAGGATTCCTTTAATATTGTTTCTTTTCTATGAACTAAGTTTCTGCTTTATCAATGCATAGGGAAATCTCACAATTTCTTGCTGGTGGCATAGTATACTGGCATGAAAGCACACCTAGGCATGTGTCCTAGATCCTACTGTGTTCCAATTAAAGTAAATCTTGAAGAGTTTATGAGAAAAAACTGAAGACAGTGCCCAGTGCCTAATGATCCTGAGATTAAAGACATTGTTCTATTTTGTTTAAAAACATTTTCTCTATTCACTATTTTAAACACATTGGGCTGTAGTGTAACAATGCCCTGAATTCCCTGATGCAGGAACTTTATCTAAGAATAAATATAGCAATTTACATTGAGTTATTTCCTACAATCACGTTTCTGTTCTCTCTCTTAACTATTGATATACTGTTACTTTCTCTAGACAAAAATGACTGAGGTGTGCAAAATTGTAAGGGTGAAACTTTTAAGCAACATTGGTCCACCCCTTTTAAGACAAAGGTTGTGCTCTCACTTTATGCTGTGCCTGCTACCATTTTCTGCTAATGATCTAAGCTATCACATCACAGAGACATATATAGTCCACCAAAACCACTTAACCAAGGCTTCTGGGCCCAGGTCGTAAAACCTGTTCTTACGATATCAGAAGATGGCGGTACACATTTTTTTCTCTCTTCTTGTAATATTAGAAGTCAAAGACACCTTGTAGAGGAAAAACTACTTTACATCTGTTACAGTGCTCTCATTTAATGTACGTGTGGTAAAATGGCTTATGCTTGTCAGTTTTTGTAGGGCTCTTTCCAACAATACGACTAATTAGCTTACCGGCTAATATGAGACAGTGCTACTATTTTTTTTCTATTACACAGTCTTTATTAAGTGAGCTTATTCTGAAGCGAATTTCTTCTTTATAATGATGAGATCTTTTTTTTATGCCTATTAAGGGAAGCTTTTCTCCTAGAACAAAGTTTTCTTTAAGGAAAAAAAATGAGAGAGAAAAAAAGCAAAGAAAAAGCAGTAGGAACAACTAAAGCGTTTTTTTTTTCATGCTGAAGTATGTTATTAAAAGTTTTAGTAGCAGCGCTGAGAGTAAGGTGCCTGTGCCTTTAATCATTTCTGCTATAAAACAGAGTCTTATATTTTCACATCTTCTGCTGTCCCACAGGGCAACGAGGCCATCTTTAACAACATTAATTTCTCTTCATGACAGGACAAGCACTGCCCCAGGTCTTCACCGCTGCCTAAAATGTCTAGCAAAAGGGATAATGAAGGCAATATTAGAATTGTAAACAAGAACAATTTGGTAATAAAAACTATATATTTCCTCCATTGGACTTTGGGCTTCACAGCAACAGTAAAAGTGCTATGTGTCATAATTTGTTAAGTACTGCCGAGCACTACTTAAGGCACACAAAGGGCAAAAAAATTGGCAGTGATTAAAGAGGACATAAAAATATTGGATTTATAATTTAGTCGCTTTGTTTCCCACTTTTTGGTGCATGAATAAAGAAAAGATATTCATGAGACCTGTGTTACATTTGGAATTGTTTATGCCACTTTATTTTATTGTTGGTCTTCTTTTTAATTCATAAGTGAGCGTCCCCATTATTTTATACTCAGCAATATTGCTGTTAGGAAGATATAATTATAGTGTTATGATCTTTGTGAACAAAAGAAATAAGTTTGGCTTGTGTATAAGAAAAGTACAGTAAAACAAAGAGCTGTACAAAAATATGCATAATTAAAATATTGGGGGGTCTGTAAAAAATATTTTTTAAAAAAGGTTTACACAACTATCCCCAGAATTTATACCTTGTCACCTTGGAATGCAAATTGGAAAATGTGTGAATCCTGGCTGTAAATTGTGATTTTTTTGTGAAAAGATTTAAAAAAAAAAACCCTTTAAAGTTTTTGGGGGTTGATTTCACATCTGTTAGCTTACGAAGCAAACATTATATTTGTTGGAAAAAGGGAAAATAGATAATGAATAATTAAATATGAAGCAATTAAGCTACCTAGTTTTACGTGAATAAAGAGAAAAATTACATTGACTCAAATATAAACCTAGGGCACTAAATGTGGCAGTCACTATTAACATGAAAAACAGCAATTGACAAAAATATCGAAATATTTAAGGTAAATAAACTGCATACACTGTTTTTTAAACACTTTTTTTAAAGGTATAAAGTAAAATCACATATGCTAAATCTTATATCTTTTTTCCCTATTTTAAAAGTTAAGGTCTTTTATACTTTAAAGTTGGTTATTGCTTCTAAATGTTCTTTTGTGTGTTATTGTTGCCCACTTGTAGATGGTGCTGCCTTTTTTTGTAAAGTATGTAGCAAAATCATAATACTAAATAGCAGGAGTATGTTTCACACTTTACATGAGGTCATCTACTGGTGTGACCAGAGTTTGGTAATACCTGAGTAAGTACAATGAAGAAAGAAAAGACATTTACTGGGTGGCATTTTAAAAAGTAACATCCATGTAGTTGGAGAAGTAGAATTGCTTGTCTGCGAAACTTGTTGGAAGCTTATGGTTTAAACACATTCAGAATTGGCTATTCTGATTGGAATATGTGCTCCTATACATAGCTGACTGTATTTCACTATGTCACTATACATCTATGTATATACACCGTACTATAACTAATGGATGTTACTTTTTGGAAGTGTTTTTTAAATTGTAAACAACACTAAATAAATTGTCTGTTCAGTCTGACTTGCCACCCAGAAACCCCCTCTTTTCTTTCCTTATTCTACATACCTATTATATAAGGGGGGAGGGGTGACCTAAAACATTTTAGGCAACAATTGATTTATCACATATAATACTTGAGTGTATAGGATAAGGTTACAATAGCACTTTACCATACTGATCTTGTCTTCAAATTTATTGATCACTAGATGTGATTTGTGTTCCCTATCACATCAATGGACATGCAACCAAGCTTCAAAACCCTGAAGTATTTTGACAACTTTTACTACACAATGCTCCTGAAGATAATGCTCCAGGACCGATCAAAACCTGTGGTAAACCTTAAATCAAAAATAAACATATTTGAATGTTTTTAGGGCTATTTTACATCAGTTAGTTTAAGTTTCATGTAAAAAAAATGCATTATCAAATCTGTAATAATGTCACAAAGGGCAAGTGTTATAAAAACACCAAAAGGTGCCAGTCTATGCTTTAGGGATTATATTGTACAAAATTAATGCAAACATTTGTTCTGGTAATTTCATGTTTTAATAATAAATACCCATAATTATACTTATCAGCTCTATGAGTACTTCATGATGGCAATTTGCCTTTATTTGCCATACGTGCTTCATACACCTTGGTAGGCAATTGTGGTGTGTGTCACATTACAGTTTTTAAAATATTTTTTCTTGTTTCCTCGTTTCTGTAACCTAATCCCCCATTATCTTTTCGTTTACAGAAATTAAAGGGGATGGGGATTGTAATATGTTAGCCATCAATAATACAGAAAATTTTAGGTTATCTCCAATACCCTTTATTGGCTAACCTAATTTAGCAGAGGTGCAAGCTTTTAGGACGACTTCCTGTTTCATGCTTTTTGTTATGCTAAAAATTATTCTAAAGCCCACATATTTTTACACAGGGTTACAAGAAAGAAAAACAAAATATATCTATCTATTTTATATATCAAAAACCTTATATTATCTTGACACAGTGGAGTAGTAACTTCTATTGTAAAGGGTTAGCTACAGAAATAGAGATCAAAAGTGTTGTAGGGTTAATTGACTCAGAGTTAGGAAGCCCATGCACAATTAGCACCTCAAATTGCTTTTTTTTTTTTTTTTTTTTTTTTTTACTTTCTTTATGTACATATACCAGAAGTGCAATATAATACAGGTATTAGTGATTTTATTTTTTCTATTGTAAGTAATTAGAGTGCCATTGGACTAATTGACTAGAAAATAAAAAGTCTAGGCACACTTGCCACGTCATTAACAATGAGAGTTCTTTGAAATGACCATATACCTTTTTATTTACCTCTTATATGAAGTACCATTCCCATTCCAGCCTTCTCTCTGTGATTTCCCCATTAGAACACTAATATTACGATTGTTTTTGCTGTGGCCTCTGCTGCAGAAATAGGCCACTTACGGAAACATCTGTATTGGTATTTATATATCTGCAAAGGTCCTTTTGTTGTTGAAGGACCTGACTCATCTCAAAAACACATCTAAAGCAAACAAAAAGTACCCTGTATTCTCTATTGTGATACTGGTACTGGTACCTATCAGTGATGCGGTTATGTATGCATGTCTCAGATCTCACACACAAGATGTTGTATTTAGTACTGGTTAATTTAGGAAACTTCTCACAATCCCAGAACCAACACTCCTATTTTACCAACATCCACCCAAATTAAGAGGGCTCCCCAAACAATGTAGATTTTTTTTAAAAATAATGTTTTAATGTTTTATTGCTTCCCCTTGTATATCTTTCAATTTTCAGAATTGTAAAAAGCCTAAAAAAGACACCTGTGGTTACAGAAATTAAACTAAAGCTTGCAAAATGTTCAGAAATGGCAATAAATTTGATAATATATATTTTTTCTCTATACAATTTTAAATGAAGTGCTATTAAAGTACCAAATGAAGTGCCACGAAGTCCAGAGGCCATTAAAGACTATGTGGTCAAATTTAGCAGTATATGTTGGTTATCCTGTCAATAATTGTATAGCTATTTTGTCAACCTAAATATTGTTTGCACAGTTATTTAAAAGACATGACACTGTTTTATGAAATCCCCTACCTACCTATTTTTATTACAGTTCTTATGTTATGGTGTCAATATTGAAATCTTAACAGTTTATAATACAGTTTCAAAACTTTTTGGATATTTTACACACTATATTGCTAAATTATCACTGTAGCCTGATGGCCTCAGCTGTACATCTCTCATTGACACAGTGACAGCTGAGGGCAAGAGAATGGTTTGTAAAAAAAACAAAAATTTTTTATTTTTACGTAACAGAGTATCTGACATTGCCTCAAACATTCTCTAGTGGGAACTTCCAGGTTCATGTGTTACATGGCATTGATTGATTCCCAACAGGGGATGTTTAAGGAAATGTCAGATTCCATTTTTTATAAATAGAGTTTTATGTGTATTTATTAACAGGTGCTGTAGACAGAGGATACCAAACCTGAAGGCTCCTGGAATGTCATGTAACCCCATAATATTCAATATGGTGAATCCACAATTAGGAGCTGCACTAACTGGACATACGAGGTGCTGAGAAGTTCCTGGCTTTACCCAGAAAGAAGAGAACCAGAGTTATGAAATAACACATTTATTCAACATATTCCCCTCTGAGAGTGATGCACTTGGTACAGCATAGTTGCAGCTTTTCTAGACCTTTCAAATAAAATTCCTTTGGTTGTGCCAAATGTCCTCAAAACGTTGCCCCTTCAGGTGTTTCTTCAAATTTGGGAACAGATAATAGTCCAAAGGGGCCAGGTTGGGTGAGTAAGGGGGGTGGTGGACCAATTGGAAACCCAGGGTGTTTAATTTGGCAGCCACATTGTTGGATGTGTGCGAAGGTGCATTGTCCTGCAAAAAAAAGAATCCCTTTGGTCAACTTTACACAGTGTCTTGTCTTAAATGCCTTCTTTCAGTTGGTCCAGGAGGTTAGCATAATACTGTCCGGTGATACCAGAGCCCTGAGGTAGGTAGTCCACCAGCAGAATACTGTCTTTGTCACAGAAAACGGATGCCATAAATTTTTTGGTAGATTTCTAGGTTTGGAACTTCTTCGGACGCGGGGACCCGCTGTGGCTCCATTCCATTGACTGTTCCTTGGTTTCAGGATCATACATGTGGAGCCAGGTTTCATCCTCAGCCACTAACCTAGCCAAAAAGTCCTGTGCAGCTTCAAAATGGGCCAAAACGAGGTTAGGGGACGCCTACTGCGGGGCGTATCTTCAACAGTGAAATTCCCAGTCTTGAAACGAGATATCCAGGTTTTGACAAAGCTGTAGGAAGGACACTTCTCCCCCAGTGTTTGTGACATCTCAGTGTGAATGTCCTTTGCTGACTTTTCCTGGAGAAACAAAAACTTGCTTGTGCCTCTGCCATCACAGCTTCTCACTAAAAGAAAAAACAGTTTTAGGAATCGCAAAGACCTGATATTTGCACAGTTACATGTTAAGATGTTAGGCTGTCATATGTCCCCACACTCATTTTTCTATTTCATCTGGAAGGGGGCAAAGCCAGGAACTTCTCAGCACCCCCTCGTAGACTTGAATACAACTGTATAGAAAGTATAAAAATTCCATATTCTACTTAAAACTTTGCTGCAACCCATCAACATGATTTAACACTAGAATCATAGGCTAAACACCAGCATGGATCCTTTTAGGAGTAGTTTGTGCTTAAAAAGACAGTAGCCTTTAACTGGGCATCAAGTACCATTCTTATGCAATAAAGCCTTGGTAGGATAATAATTTAGAATTCTAGATATTCACTAAATTGTCCATATTTGTCTGACTAATTTATTGACCAAGACAACATCAGTGAGCAGAGTGTTGGATTTACATTTGGTGAAGATGATAGGAGGAAGATACTCCTTTGAAATTGTTGCTCCCTATTGCACAGTTATGAACCTGTGAATCTAAACATCAACCTGCCAACATAAACCCTACTATATTTATTTTCTGCTAATAAACAGGTGATAAAAAGTGTCTTCTTCATCTTTATCTGAAGTTCTTCAAACAAAATTCTAGACATCAAACTTACAGTGAAATATTATGGTATGATCACCTTTGTCAGTTTAG
This sequence comes from Pyxicephalus adspersus, assembly GCF_032062135.1. Taxonomy (NCBI): domain Eukaryota; kingdom Metazoa; phylum Chordata; class Amphibia; order Anura; family Pyxicephalidae; genus Pyxicephalus; species Pyxicephalus adspersus. The sequence goes on from NC_092862.1 coordinate 29,501,627, forward strand.
AATTTGCTATAATGATAGGCCAATCAGTTTTTAGCTGATATTATATCCTTTTAGTTTCTGTGTGATTAACACACCCTGTCTTTATCTGTCTGGATTTTTAAAATCAAAGTAAATGTTAGCTCAATGACTAATATATAGCTTTGACATGTTATTGCAATTCCAACAATATTTTTAATATTAATACTATTTTTAAGTCTACTGCTTTTTTTTAAAATATCACCTAATGTTTCTGGAATGAAGATTCCTGTTTGGATATTTTGATATGGGATGTCAACACTCTCGGTCTCCCAATTGTGATCTTTTGCTGTTACTATGTAATCCAAGCCTCCAAATGAGATTACAAGTGGCTAAATACATTATGGAGACATGGTTCATGGTTGTCACCACTATTTCACATATATACACAAGTATAGGGTTGACAAAGGGCATTGGAAATATATATTTTATTAAAACAAATTGTAATTGTTCACAATACAGTGTCTTATGAATCCAAATTCCACTCAGTAAGGGTTACCGTCAACTTTAAGAGTTAAGTTGCATAAGTTTAGTTAGAGTACTGTTAGGCCCTGGTCAGCACCAGTCCCCACCAGACACCAGTACCCCAATCTAACACCGCAGTCTTCACCTTTAGTAAGCCCCCGATCAGCCTCAGGGGACTGGCTGCGTCTCCCAGCACTCGGTTGCCCCCAGGACTTACTGCGCAAGGGATGGTGTCTGGGAATGGGCTGGCAGCAAGCCAGGAGCCCACAGATAAAGCAGTACCAAGATTCGACCAGAGCCAAGTCCAGAATACAGAGCAGAGGACATACAGATACAGAATATCTGTCCACCAAACAAAGTACACAAGGACAAAACACAAGCACAGTCGGGGTCACAGGCAAAGGTCGGTCCAGGCAGCATAAACTGGCAATGTCAAAAACAGGCAAGGTCAGCAATAGTAAATCAGAAAATAAATCTGATTAGCCCAGCTAAACAATACAACAGGCACTGATGACTGGGAGCAGGGAGGCTTTAATGTCCCAGCAGTCAATAGCAGTGCAGGACTGAATCAGGAGCTGATCAGCCTCTAGAAACCCCTTAAGCTGTGCACAGCCTAACAATGGATGCTGGGGATGCCATAAATCCATCAGGCTGCACATCTAAAGGGAAGCAGGGGCTGCTTGTATCCCAGTTCTCCTGGCTGTCACAATTCAAATTGCTGGACAGAACAGACAGTGTTTATTACCACGATGGTACACTTTTTTTAATGATGAACAGGGCTTCCCTGCTCATTCCTGTTTTTTGGGGGGGTGGGGGGGAAGGTTGTTAATTGCACGATTTACTGAAAAAATCTTTTGCTAAACACAGCTGAGGTTGTGGGTGATCTGAAGGACTGAGCTTTATCTGCAGCCTCTTGTAAATCCCTAATGACCAAGACAAACTCAGCGGTTTTTTTCCTCTTGCATATCAAAGCACAGCTTGCTCCAAAAGTTAATGAATGTCTAGGCTCCAATAAGTTTTTTTTTTTTTTTGCTTTGTTTGTGATTAGCTCACAGTGAGGATTTTATACAGTAACTGACACTACACTGCCTGATATTATGTTGAGACAAACATCTGTCCTAATTGCATTTAATAGAACAATGTACTTGTTCCGACTTAGATAAAAATTAAACTTAAGAAGAAACCTACAGTCCCTATTTTGTATGTAACCCGGGGACTACCTTTTTATATATATCTTCATAACAAGGGTTGACAGAACAATAATTTTTATTGTCTACAGTGCTGTTACAAATTCTCCCTCCCTAACCGTCTGATGGAATTACCACTGAGACATCGGACATGATTTATTAAAGCTCTCCAAGGCAGAAGAGGATACACTTTCATTAATAAAGCTGGGTGATCCAGAAAACCTGGAATGTATCTAATCCAGGGTTCAAAACATTTGCTACCAAATAATTTTAAGAAAGCCATTACAGGTTTGCTGGATTGCCCAGCTTCACTGAAGTGTATCCTCTCCAGCCTTGGAGAGCTTTATTAAATCAGGCCCAACAAGTGAGGGAAAGTCTTTTTAAAGAAAAGCCCCAAAAGCAGTAAAACCTGACATATGGTTGTAATGCCTCCTCATTCTATACTAAACCAAAAAAGAAAATGTTTTTGAAATAAACATTAATAGTATCACAAAGACAAGTATGCATTGCATGATTCATTCCATCAGCATCCCCCCAGAAAGGAATTTTCTGGTTAAATTGTTGGTAGGTATGCATTTGTAATTATATGCACATTGAGAATGTTTTACAATAAGGCTTTCTTTAAACTCTTCCTGTACCAGAAAAAAAAATCAATTTACCATCTATAAAACCAGTTGAAACTAATGAATAGTATATTTCCTCTTATTTAACGCATATAGACTCATAGCTAACTGAACATTCATATACCTGGAGCTTTTATGCATTTTCCTGCTTGTTGCAAAATGCAAAGAGGTACCTTCAGAATAAGGCTTTGATGCATGTGAATACATTCTAAATTGGATTGTGCTTGGAAAGCACTGAATAAAAATTAATTGAATATGTTTATCATTATGTAGCTCCCTTTGGGACAATGAAGCATTGAGAGAAGTGGTTAATAGCAAAGTCACAATTTCCATAGTTGATTCCATTCTGTGCAATTCTTGAGAAATAAGTGGGGTGAAAAAGAAGGTAAACTACATAAAGCAAAATCATGAAGATAAATGGCTGCTGAACCTTAATGTGTGCATTTTTTTCTACAATGCACTTAAGTATATAAAAAACTGCTTTAAAGCATTTGAGTTTAATGGTACAGAAATAAATGGAGAATATACCTTGAGGTTATTGTTGATAACCAGTGCAAATGAATCAGCCTAGGTCTAAAAAAAGGAGAGAAAAAATATATTCACACAAATCTGTGGTCATGTACAATGTTTAGGACTTGTTTCTTCCTATCTTTCCCACTCTGCCCTAGGCCAGGATTACATCTGTGTGTTACCACAACTGGGGGTAAAGAGCCATGAACATTGGTGGGTTGCTTTGCTATTCATTATAAAATGGAACCTTGTATTTTGATTGGCACTTCAATGCAATGTGGTCTTGGCTTTACTACTACCCAAATTAACATGTTACCATGCATGCAATAATAATATCTTAGTTATCTGATCTTGTAAAAATGTAAGTTGTATGGTTTTTATAATCACTGGCCTCAGTTTTTCTTAACCCTGGTTACCTGGTACAAGATCACAGATTAGGAAAATATGCATACTTTTTCAGAGTCAGTAAATAAATAAAAGTTATTGAGGATGGTGGAATCAATTTACTAAACTAGCAAATCATAGAAGTTCACATTCCCTTTGCAATGTGAATCTGTGTTGTGCTATCACAGCAGTCAATTTAATATTACTGTTTTGTGTATTTTGTATGGTCCCCTATTACTTACACTTGCCACTAGTAAAGTCCCGGTTATACATTTCAAGCTTCTCCACATCCTCTCTAGTTGGTTTGGTTTTTACCCATGTACAGTAAAAAGGTATTTTAGAAAGTCATAATACTTTGTTTCCAGAATGCCTTTTCACCTGTAAGAATTCCCAGAAAACATCTACTTTAACCTGCCAGACTGCAATAAAATACACTTGATTTTAGTCTTCTTGGTGAGTTGATGTTACGTGTGGTTGTTGTTAGGTCGGCAAACTGCCATACTGCCTTTCAAGAAAAGGTCTTAGGAGGTATGTCCCTTGCATAAATGAAAACATGAAACTGTTACTTTTCAAACTCAATCATACTAGAAAAATTGTTCTTTTTTAATTTGGCCCACATATGTGTTGATATTTAAACTGAACATAGCTTTATCTTAATTACTAAGGTTCACTTTACATAGTATGTCATGATGAAAAAAAAACACAATTTAGTCCAACCTCAAAGACAATTAATAATCAAACATTCTATTATGCATATTCTAGATAGAAAGCTATACACAAATACATTTGCACTGTTTATACAGAGGAAGGTAAAAAAAACCCCAACAAGGGAAAAAAAACCCTTCCCAATTCCCTAAGGTAATCAGATATTCCCAGGGAGACAGTGTCTGGTGTCATTCCTTGCAAAATGTATTACCCAGTTCTATTCTGTACATCTAAGAAATGTATTCAGCTTTTTCTAATAAAAATATATTGAACATACTAACACTACTTGTTGAGGGTATCTATTTCACATTTTACAGTATAAACTCACACCTTACTGTAAAGATATATCATCAGTGGGCAGAAATTTAACATCTCTTCTTCCAGATGCAAAAAGCGTATTCTTGTTCTTTGCAAAAACCTTAAATAATTTTTACGCAATCCCCTATATGGACCATTTATATAGGATGACCATTTACTCCTTAACCCCTTTTTCTCAAGAGGGAATAGATTCATTTCAGCTAATCTTTCCTAAAAGCTGGGCTCCTCCATTTCTCTTATCAGTTTAATTGCCCTTCTCTGCATTCTCCAGTTCCACAACTTTCTATTGTGAACTGGTGCCTAAAACTGGACTTCATATTCCAGATGAGGCCTGACCAATGCTTTATAAAGGGGCAGAATTATGTCTCAACTTTTGCAGTCTATTTCTCTTTTAAAAGAGGAAAATATTGTACTTTAGAAATTGTGGTTTGTCAATTAATGTCACCCAGAACACTCAGATCCTTGGCCATAGCATGCTTTCCATTTTTTATCCCCTTTCTGCCATCCTTTTTTCTTCTGATAAAGGAGACATCCAGTAATATTTTCAGCTTAAAGAAAACTTGCCTAGACATTATACTGCCCAGTTGCCTGGCTCTTACTACATTCCGCGGACCTCAGTATTTTTTCAACAATGGCTTTTAACACACACTTAGATCAAGAAATCCAAATTTAACCCAGATGCCTTTATCTGCTTATCTTTCTAGGTAAGTGACCCCAAGTATACAAGCCATAACAAAAGGGGCAAATTACATACTTAGAAGGCAATGTCAGCAATGGCAATACCTTTTATGGCAGCTTCATTTTACGTGTACTAATATGTTGGTCTTTTATTGCAAGTTTGTGTCATACCAGAAAAGCTCTTCTTTGTCCCGTGTTGCCCTTGAGGACTAGAAAGCAGTGATGCTAACTCTTGCAGGTCATAATTTATTAATTGTTGGCATATGTGTTTAGAACTTACAATGTTTGTACCATGTCATATAAAATGTATTAAGTAATATTAATGAGAACTAAAAAACCTCCTATCATGTTGTTTCCTACTATTGTCATCACAGCAGTTAACATAAAATAATGGTAAGCACAGCAAGGTTATATAAATGTCAAATATCTCCCTTCCTGTGTATCTTTGTGCTTTTATATAAAGAAACTCAATTTGTAACTGTTATTTCCACTCCCCCCATATTATTCACAACGGGTGCAATTATTCAAAAAAGAACTCAAAATGTGGGTCGTTTACAACTTCAGCTGGACCAAGCAGTGCCTAGCAGTGCCAAAGAGAAAAACTGCAGTGATTAGCTTATATTTAGACTAAATTCATAGATTATAACAGGAAAGTGTGCAGCTAGTTACAGAAGTTATGGATGGACTAATAGGCCTTTCCATGTTAATCTACATTTTAGTTTCTGATTTTGAGCTTTCACTCATCAATTTTAAAAGTTGACTGTTTTACACTGTTTCTAAAAAAATACTGCTTGTTGGTTAGTGCTCCCATTGTCTGCCTTTAATGCCTTATGAATCACTGACCCAGAATGAGTATTCAGCTCAGGTGTTCAGCTAAATGTTACACAATTATCTGCATTGTTTTTCCAGGAATGTGACTGATGCCACTGAAACCAAAAAGTCAACTTTATATTTAGGCAATTAGCATTTAACATATTAGGCTTAGCAGTACCACTTTACATAGAAGTTGCAGCATCGCTTTAAGATACTACTAGGCCACAGTAGCTACACCATGCATTTTCTTTATTCTGGTGACAACATATTGCCCATCCCCCCCATGCATTTGTGGTTACACAGGGCAAATGGAGCACCTAATATGTGGTCTGCTTGTAAACGATTTCTAGATTCCCAAGAATATAAACAGTTCTTAAATATCAATATTTAGGGTCCAACTCTCAGTAACAGAACTGCTGGGTCAGAATTCCAGTGACCCATTTTCCACACATCCTGTTTGTTGATGTATTACAATAGACCTATCAGTTGTGGTATCTTGCCGTTATGATATCTACTATATCTTTGATGTTTACCCCCTACAGGACAAAATTAGTGCTTTATATTGTTGTTTTTATTTCTGTTTTTGGTTTGCACCATCATTTTGATGTAAATTTGTAGTTTGGGTCTCTCGTTTTTATTTTTGATTCTATTTATTTTGGATTTATACCCTTTGCATATGTTTAAATGAAGAATGGTAAAAAAAAAAAAAGTCTGAGGTCTGAATTTCCATGCTATGGATGGTAAACAAGGAATAGCGGGTGTGACATTACTAATCATTGTTATAAAAAAAAGGAATCTATGAAGATCTATTTTTAATAATTAAATGTTACAGGGGTTCTCAAAAGGGGGAAAGGGAAAAATGAGGACAGGACCAGAAAGCCCGAGATTGGGCTTTAGGTCCGTGAAAAGCATTTTATCTTTGAGCCTCAGGGAAACATGTCTCTGGCTTTGATGATCTACATGTTTTTTGTGTTTTTTTTTTTCAATTGAAGGACCTGAATTTGAGTTAGACAAACTGCATAGTCTTTTTTATTTGTGGTAGTCATTGGCTCTTTTTACTGCTTGAAAATATAGCATTGGGTAACTGCATCTGTAACTTTAAAAACACTAAAAGTGCCTGCAAACATGCTGTAGTACTTCAGTGTAGTTGTGAAGCTTGTTTCCCCCTCCTTCCTTCTCTGTATTCCTATTGCCATGGGGAAAACCGTCACAGTGAGTTGCCCAGACAAATGCTTTGGGCCGGGCCTATTGTGTAGTTCTAACACTACCCTGTAAACCCTCTTGAGGTGTGGCAGAAATGTTAGTGGCCAAAAGGAATCTCACAGGGTAAATGAAAAGTTGCAACAGGAATCTTTAGTTGCTTGACAGTTGAATTACATGACTAGGGTACCTCGCATCTTGCCTTCCAACCCTTTTTCCCCCCCAAAACCAGCACTTACCCGTCAAAACCTTATCTTGACAGCCCTTCCCCCCATCCGTAAACCCAACCTCTGCAATAAAAACACCACACCCTTTGCGATTTAAAATGGCTGTCAAGCAGCCGTTTATTTACATAACACTTATTAAACATTAACATAAATTAACATAAATAACTATTCAAATCTGTAGCAAAATAAACCTCAAAACAGATAAATAACTTTGTACATAACATTTAAATAACAATTTAAATTACATTTGCATAACATTATAATAACCACCTTAAAATTAACCCTTTCTCACTAATTAACCTATACCTCTCACTAAAACCTTTTTCCACCAAAACCATTTTCCGAGTGACTCGCCCCCCAAAGTATGCCCCAAAACCTGCAGCTCCCGCGGCGTCTGTATACAGCTCCAGATCCACCGAATCCACTGGCCCATCCAACCACAAGGCCTTACCGTTAAATGAATCCAGAAACTCCTTCCAAACCACAAGGTCAGCTCTCACCTCCTTAGTCAACCTCACAAAATGGGACGGCACTCTAATCCCTGCTGTCGCTGCTGCCAAACGCCTGCAGAAAATCCTACCCATCTTCACAACCCTGCAAGCAAAATTCAACTTACCCAGCAAGGATTGCACTTCCTGCAGGCGCATCTTCCTCCTGGCACAAGCCCAAGCTACCTCCCCCCGCAAATCCAACAATTTTTCCCTCGGCAACCGGCTCTCCATGGCTACCGTGTCCAATTCTATCCCCAAAAAGGTCAACACCGTCTTGGGTCCCTCGGTTTTTTCTTCCGCCAATGGAACCCCAAACTTTGCAGCTACATGCTGCAACGTAGCTAACAAGACCCTGCACACCGAACTCCCCGCCGGACCAATTACCAAAAAATCATCCAAATAATGAATGATCGAATCAACCTCCGCCACCGCCCTCACTACCCATTCCAAGAAGGTACTAAACTTTTCAAACAACGCGCAAGAAATGGAACAACCCATAGGTAAACAACGATCAACAAAATACGCTCCTTCCCATTTACATCCCAGCAGACGCAAGCACTGCGGGTGAACAGGCAACAACCGAAAGGCAGCCTCAATGTCCGCCTTAGCCAAGAGCGCTCCCCGCCCATACCTCCTAACCCAACTAATCGCCGCATCTATAGACGTGTAGACCTATAGAACACTCCTCTGGCCTTATCCCATCATTCACCGATTCCCCTGGCGGAAAGGATAAATGATGGATCAGGCGAAACTTACCCACCTCCTTCTTGGGCACTATCCCTAGCGGTGACACAATCAAATCCTCCAGCGGCGGCTCCAGAAAAGGACCACTCATCCTCCCTAGACTCACCTCCTTTCTGAGCTTCGCCGTCACGACCTCCGCATGCCGCAGAGCTGACTGTAAATTCCTAGCTTCCTTAGGAACCCGACTTACCTCACTTGGAATCCAAAAACCCTCGGCGAACCCTGCTTCCAGTACCCGAGCCGCCTCCCTGTCCGGGTACCTACTTAAAAAGGGGCGCATCCTTTCTAGCCTCACCGGCGTCACCCCCTTTTCCAACCGCATCACCTCCCCTCCCCGCCCCCGCCTTGAAACATCGCGAGAGCCCATGGGAACCACCACATCCGGAGCATTCATGCTTAAATCGGCATCCCCCCCCAAACTTACAGACTCCCTCATTAAAGAGCCAGCAAAGACCGTTCTTTTTGGCGGCCGACACCCCTCCTGTCCGCTGAGCGCCGGCCCCCCCTGGAAAAAACTGAACACCCCCACCTCCCGATGCCCTCGGACCAGACATAAGCTTCATCCAAAGCCCAATGTCCTTGTGGTCCCAGCGC